>NC_141535.1:81460000-81835000 GCF_021556685.1 Rattus norvegicus
ATTGAACTGAGAACGGGACCCCCATTGGTGGAATTAGAGAAAGGATTGAAAGAGTTGAAGGGGACTGCAACCCCATAAAGAAACCAACTAGAGCTCTCAGGGACTAAACCACTACCCAAAGACTATATATGGACTGACCCATGACTCCAGCTTCATATGTAGCAGAGGATGGTCTTGTTGGGCACCAATGGTCCTGCTACAGTTGGACTCCCAGTGTAAGGGAATGTCGGGAGTCATGGGAAAGTGGGATGGATGGGGAGGGGAAGACCCTTATAAAGAAAGGGAGGGGAGGCAATAAGGGGCTTATGGATAGGAAATGAGGAAATGGAATAACATTTGAAGTGTAAATAACAAATATCCAATAAAAA
This sequence comes from Rattus norvegicus, assembly GCF_021556685.1. NCBI lineage: Eukaryota > Metazoa > Chordata > Mammalia > Rodentia > Muridae > Rattus > Rattus norvegicus. The sequence goes on from NC_141535.1 coordinate 81,460,369, forward strand.
AATCAAAAAATAAAAATAATAGAATAGTCATAACAACCTATCATAAGCGCAGAGAGGAATCTTAGCATCTTCCACCATGTTCTCTCCTGTCCCTCCTCCTTGCTTGGGCCTCCTCTGCCTCTCTAACACTTTTCTCTCACTCATCCTTCCTTCTTGTCCAATGACAGGCCTCGTTCTATCCTGTTCCTGCCTTCCCCTCATAACGACACCAACCTACAACTGTTACTCTGATTTTCACAGTGGTTATATAAGATTGAACTCCCACCAGCAGTAGAAAGTGATCCCCTTACCTACACTCTCACCAGTGTGAACTGTTATTTTTCTTGTTGATCCTGGACATTCTGAGTGGTTTAGGAAAAAGAAATCTGAAAGTCATTTTGATTTGCATTTCTCTGGTGACAAAGTCTTTGGAGCATTTCTTTAAGTGTTTCTCAGCCATTCGTGTTTTGCCTCACTAAGTTTTACAACCAGATATTTTTGATACTAGAGTCTATGAATTTTCATTCTGCTAATGCAGAGATGTTGATGTCATTTTATCCATTATCAAACTTCGAGAATATCAGAGTGTAATGTGAAAGTACATGAGTCTCTTGCTCTTTAGAGGCTCCATCTCGTCCTCAGACATAGAGGACATCCAAGAATGTTAGGGAGAATTCTTCAGATGTTGGTGTGGCCTAGACCTTGGTACCTATGTTTTCGAATCTGGAGTCTAAAGACACAGTTCTAAGAACTCTTAAACAGATTCTCTCTGCCCTACTTCATGCCTATACAGTTCCCAGGTAATGATTACAAATACAGACTTAAAGAGCCACTTTACTCTGTAATGTATGCAACACACTATTATCATTAGAGTGGGGACTTGTACACTTGGCTATGCCCTTCTAAAGCTCCTAGGGTGTTGATGCATTCTCTTAAAGTGTAGGTGAGCCCCTGTGAATGTATTAAAAGATCACAATGTTCCTTCTAAATATATTTTATATTTGAAAAACGTCAAGACGTCTTTCTCTCTTACCAAAGGTTGTAAAATCATTACACTGTAATTACTACTATGCTTGCTTCTACTATTATATATGGACATGAAGACTTCATTCCCACCTGACAAGACGAGCTTACCAACCTCCTTTATGCTGTGTATAAAAAACACACTGAGTGTCTGGGCTTCTGGTGCATCTCCATCCAAATGCACACAGCCCACCCAAGCCCTAATTTATGCTGCATGTGTCTCTTTCTCAAACTCTTGTCATAATCAGTCAAATTTCAAAGACCTAGCCGGATGGGACACCTCGGCAGGAGCAGATCAAAACCAATTATTTTAGTTCTTCAAAGTTTTATCTGAAGAAGTCGCATGGCAAACCTGCTACACTCAAGAATTCCAACTAACAATGGTGATTTTTATTTTCTGCAGTAAGTAGAGGATACTTATCAATACATAATTTTGTTTAAACAATGTGCTGTTATGTTCTTTTTCCCCCAGAGGGGGAAGAAGACGTTTTTTGTTTGTTTTGTTTTTTAATCATATGAGTCCCAGGTCACAGTTCCTGACTGAGAAAAGTCAGGGTATAAACTTATAGCAGGAACTTTTATATGGATACAAAACAGATGCTTCTGCCACCCATGTAACTAAATGTATATAAACAATTTTTATATATGTATGGCTTCTCATAACTTGGAAACTTTACCTTATTTTGTGCATATGTTGTGTATATGTATTTATATATCTGTATACATATGTGTGCAAGTACATGTGGTTTGTGTGTAGGCCAGAGGTCATAATCAAGTGTCTGCTTCAATCATTTTCCACCTTATTTTCCCAATGAGGGTCCCTCATTGAACATTTATCAGTTCATCTAGAGTGACAGACTAGCCAATTAGGTCCATAGATCTGCTTGCTTTCATGAGCCCAGTACTGGGGTTATGGATACACACTGCTATTCATGGCATTGTATGTGGGTTCTGGTGATGAAAACTCGGGGCCTCATGTTTGTACAGTACTTTACTGAATGTACCATTTCCCCATCCCATCAATGTTTTTGAAATAAACATGTTCTATAAATGAAATCTGGGCCCTGTAGAAAAGTGATCTTAACCATTGAGCCATATCTCCAGTCTCTATGATGTAATTTTAAATGGTCAATTTCTTCTTCATTTTATAATACAGTGGCTGTTGAGAAACTTATTTGTACTAATTATTATCACTAAAATGACAGGTTATGCAAATATTTAATATCATTAGCCATACATCACCTTACAGAATTTATTGGCTATAATAAGCATTTTCAAAGGTGGCTTGTGTTAGAAAAAGTTTATAACTACACTAATCATAAGTCATTATGTGAACCCAGACAAAACATATTTGACAAAGAAAGAGAGCAAGTTTTGAATTGAAGTACATAAAGAAAAATAAGATGGACAATGAAACATATGAGAGGTCTTCATAGAGAAAGAGAAAATTAGTAAAAGATTAAATTTCTTCTTGCTAATCTTTGGTTTAGAGGCATTTTCCTGGGATGAAGGACCACACATTTCTCACTTCTGTAAATGAGACAGAGTTATCAAGACAATGAAACTGAAAATATTTGTTTTTACATTATACCAAGCTAAATTTGGCTATAGTGAAAAAATCCCAACCTCAGTGTCTATAAAGACTTGTGATTAATCCCTGACACACAGAAAATATCCATTCTGGGTTGCTGTTATATTCTTACATGGGGAATTATGGCCATGGACTCCTCATTCCCTAGTACTCTGTAGGATTCTGCTGCACAAAAGTGTGACTCAATAGTCAAGTGTGGCAACAATGTTATTGGCTTAAAAATTATGTAAAGTATTATTCAGTCTTTAAAATCATGGCCAGAATTGATTATGTAGCATTCTTGTCAATAATGAGTCAGGTAAAGAAATGCCCTCAGCCAGTGTGTGTGTGTGTGTGTGTGTGTGTGTGTGTGTGTGTGTGTGTGTGAATATATGTACTGTGTGTGAATATATGCATGGTGTGTGTGAATATATGCATGTTGTGTTTGTGTGTGTGTGAGTGAGTGTGTGTGTGTGTGTGTGTGTGTGTGTGTATGTGAATGTGGAGAATGTGGAGTCCAAGGTTCAATATGGAGTATCTTAGTGTTACCTTAGCCTTTAGTAGTCCCTTTTCCTTTGAGACAGAATTTCTCAGTCAGCCTGTCACACACTGCTTGTCTAGACTAGCTGGCCAGCATTCTCCACTGGTACACCTGCCATGGGAGATACATCTCCCAAGAGTAAAGCTTTACAGAACTCTGTTTGCTTCTACATAGGTTCTGGACAGGCAAATTTAGCAATCATGTTGTATGCTCGATTTTACCCACTGAGACATTTACCATTGACACTTTGGTGTTTTAGGAATGGAAGATATGGTCTTTTCCTACACTAGTGAATATCTGAATACATGACTTACAGCTCTTGCTTTCTAATAATTCTAATTTCTAAGCCTTGAATTGGGATGATACCACTTGATTAGGCAGATAGTTTGATTAATGAATTTAATATGAATAAAATAGAGTTTCTCAGTACTAATTTTAAATGTGTATTCTAGCACAGAAAACTTACACAAAGAAAGAAAATCAATTTAATCAAGCTGGAATGGAGGATCACAAATTTCTAAAGGAAAATGAATGACCTTCAGAAAATTTTACAGAAAGTTCTATTACTGGGAACACTGTGGAGAATAAGTATGCACCAATGATGCTATCCATGTTGGAGTCACATCTTTGTTTTTCATAAGAGTGTCAGTCTACATGGTCTGTCACTTACTGCTAAAAAGGTATTTCAAAAGGATTTAAAGTAATAATAGATCATTGATATTTAGGAATTCCATTCATTCTACCCATTATTATTTATTTTATGTAAGGAATATTATTGTTATTTGTACAAATTCAGAAACTAAGTACAACAGTGAAACATTTAATACAACAATGTTGGAAAAAACTTTTGTCTTATCTATTTTTTCAATGCCAATCACTTTTTCATATTCTTTGTGTTTAACAATTTTTGATTACTTTAGATGAAAGACCAAACCCTTTGAAAACAGGTGTGTTTACATGAATAGAAAGTGGCAGGGCATGAGGAAGAAAAATAGAAGAGAAAATGGGAAGGAAAGATCAAATAATAGATTGAAATACTAACATAGTAAGATATAATTTATAATCACTCATCAGTAAGCATTGCACAATTATTAACTGAACTACCATTTTCTGCATGAAATACATAATTATGATACTCAGAAAGGATATGCTATGGAAGTGTGACTCATCTCAGAACGGCATGCCAACGTCAGCTTGCAGCAGCTCCATAATGGACTATGAATTAATGCAAAAGCTCAAATTAGATGATTGGACCAGGATCAATTAGCTGTATTTGCCTTGGATCTATAACAAAAATGTCATATAGAAGTGTAAGATGACAGAAATTATACCCAATCAGCAAAATTACTTGTTTGCTGACTCTCCAGGAAGCCAGGGCACCTTGGCATCCTTCCCAGGTTCTCCAGCCTGTATGGATTTATTTTCTAGATGAGGGAAAGATTGATAGAGAAGTAGCTTTCTTAACTGTGAATTTTCATTGTTATCTACTTTATATAAGACAATTTGATACATTGGTCTGTTAAAATCATAACAATATATTTTAACATATATAATTAAAACTGTGGGGTTTTTTGTTGTTTTTGGTTATTATTTTTTTGTTTTTGTTTCCGTTTTGTTTTTGGTTTGTGGCATACATGTCTAAATTTAAAGTTGGATATTCTGCAAGCTACTTGAAAAGAAAGATCATCAGTGTTCCTGCTGAGTTGTAGACCCAACAAGGTACAATAATCACTGACCTTCATATATATCCACTGGAGCAATAATGCCATGACTATTATGGGGATAACTAATCACTTCGGATTTGAGGCATGCTCCGCTGGGAAAAGTTAATACTGTAAACCTGGTCAAGAGCAGTCAGCAAGGGAAATCTTATGCCCCAGGAAAAAGAGCCCACTACTGTTCTTTGGTTGATGGGACAGAGTATCAAGGTTTCTGCTAAATACTTATGTTTATACCTATAGATTATTACTGATCTTACCTTTTCTCAGAGAAGCTGCATTTGTAGTGGTCAGTGACTAATAAGAAGACTCATAATAGAAAAGCACATGGAGAATAAGTGGCATTGGAGTGCTTGTTCCTAAGTGAAACAGCTCTATCACCCTCTCTAAGATTGAGGGAGCATTGTTGAAAAGACAGGAAGAATGTAGTATGCATAGGCTGAATAACAGTGCCATAAAACACTGTCTTCTGGAAAAGACTGGAACACTGTACTTTTTCTGTGGGTACCTGAACAAGATTTGACCATCACCACTTCATCAGGAGATAAGGAAGACCTCATCATGCCCCATCACTCATGAAGGGATTATGGATAGCAAATGAATGCTAGGGAGGGGCATCCTTTTCTTCAGTGTTGTAGCCACTGGTAAACTGCCCATTCTCCAGTGAACAATCTGCCTCTTTATTCTTATGTAAGCATCCATAATTAATATCTATGAGGACTAAAAAGGGGCATAAAAGTTGTATGAGGTTTCCTAAGAAGAAGAATGGTTTCAATGGGGGGGGGTCATGGGGTGATAATAAGAAAATCCAGTATATAATATATATATACCGAAATTGTAATGAATAAAAATAAGAAAAAAACTTTAAAATATACTCTTCAAATTACATTCTCAAATGTCCAAATTAATTTCGAGTTTGTAAGCAACAATTACTGGAAAGAAGGATGCTTTACATAGGTAAAGAAGATCTATATCTATATGAAATTCAAGCTATGCAAAGTTAAATTCCAAATTAAAATCAAATAAATGAAATATTCTTTCCTAGAAAAAGTTATACAAACAAGAACCGTCAAAGATGGAATCCGGAGACATTTTCAAAATAGAATATTTCTGAAAGTCTATGGAGTTAGTGAAAAACTGGATATATTTATGATCCAATCTTGCTAGCAATTTGAGGAGAAAATAGTAGAAACCTATTTAGGGGTTGTTGAGCTGTGGGTTCAGTGCTTTGGCTTATGTAGGAATGGAGACAGGAAGCTGTAAAAAATTTAGGCAGAGGAAGTTTGGTTAAAACTATTCTTAGTGATTTCTGTATTACTAACCTACTAGATTTTAGATGAATGACCACCTAGCTTTTGTTTACAGGCCTATGCCTATCATATTTCATGGAGCTGTTACACACTGGGCTTTCAAAATCCCAATGGCTCAACTGCATTGTCTAACTTGCAACTTCCTTCATAGTTTGTTGAAATCCTAATACATGAAGAATATATATAATGATTATATAGGAGAGAGGTTGATTCTGAGGAACTAGCAATTCAGAATAACTTTATAATACCTTAGGCATGCTTTGAATAGGAATGACCTAATGAAAAGGATGATATTCTTTGTCTAAGGCAGTTAAGTGTAAGAGATTCTAGTCAAAGGAGTTACTTAAACATGCATTAAATTAAATCAAACAATGTTGAAGATTCTACTTCTTTGCCATACAGGACAATTTAATGGGCTCAACAGCCTTACATGGTATATGGCTGCCATGCTGTATAACATGGACTCAAGTTGTATCTATCATCCAAGTACATTAGTTTGGGCAATGCTACTCTAGGAAACACAGGGATGAAGCAACTGTAGTCTAAGACAGCCGTTATTTAGGGCAACTTTATGCTGCTTTTGCTAGAAAAAAATTAAACATGCAAAATCCATGGGAAAAAGCTATCATAGATATATGAAAACATCAAAACCTATCCACAAGAGACAGAGAACAGTGAGACATTCTCTTTTAAAAATGTTTTGGAAAGATGCTTCAACCTGGGAGAAGACTAAACACTCAGAATGATCACATTGGACATGGAGACCTCACTGTAAGTTGTCTTGGGGTATGTGTAACTGAACTTATTTTTAGATTGAATGTTGGTAATCATCATCAATTAGTTGATGGAATCAAGTGTTGAGAAATGAAGGACATCGGTTGTAATGATGTGTATTGAACCAAACAAAATAGAGTTGAAATCAGTGTCAACTTCCAAAAATTTGGGCATTTAAACAAACAAACATACACACCAAAACAGTATCCTTGTTTTTTTGTTTGTTTTTAGTAATTTTGATACAAATGTAAAGTTGCTTAACACTCTTCCTATTTCTCCAGACTAAATTTTGTCAGAGAAATAAAGTCAAAGGTCACAGTTCATTTGTGGATATGTGAAACCTACATAGCAAACGGAGATATCAGGCAAGAGAAATGAATTTCTAAACAAAATCCTCTCATTTTTATTTCTATTTTTAATATATATAAAGATAATTTTTTGCAGAAAGAAGTTCCTTTAAAATTATTTATCTCTAATGGTCTAGTCCGGGCTGGAGAGATGGTTCAGCCGTTAAAGGCTAGGCTCACAACCAAAAATCTAATGGTCTAGTCCTAGAATAAATCTCTATGCCATAATAGCCAACTAGTTTATCTGTGAACTACTGTTTTCATTCTTCTCTGTTTATTGAGGAAAAAGGAAGTTCGCATTAGTGTATAATTGGAGAACTGATTTTGAATGGAAAATTATAAACAGGTTGTGAAATATTCAGCTGGACAGTATAACAAGAGAAATTTTCAAGCTTTCCTGAGTATGAGGACTGCATTTCTCTTATCTCCTTTAGAGATAGACATAAAAACCTTTTATGTGCACTACTATGTACCTCTTAGGAAACTACAAACCAATTTATAAGCACCATAAATCAAAACACAGTGCATAAATCAATTTCCTTATTAGAAGAACACTTCTGTGGCTCCTGTGTGAGCTGTAGTGGGATAACTCAAGATTCACACCTCTAGTAATTGATAAAACAGAGACTTAGATTCTAAAGGTGAGCTCTTGTCTGCAGTCTGTTTGGTTCATCACAATGTCGAAAGTGTCAGAGAAATCTGGCCATCACATAGGTCCTTCTTATTCCTGGTTTTTGTTGACCTGTGTAACTTACTTGCCAGGAAAACCCAGAATCATCTGCACAGTTATGATGAGTTTAGTTCTCACCTTACGATGATTTTTCCTTGAATTAATGAGACTAAAATATGACTACCACTGTGACTGCACACTGAAAAGGTATCATGAATGCCATCTGTTACTGTTCATGTACATCTGGGAAAATCCAAATGGGAAGTAATGCAGACGTTACTCAGTACTTTTCCTTTGAAAATTATTGCCTTTCTTACTTATTTCACAAACTTTAATATGGCATAGCGTCACAGTTGTGCACCTTGATTCACCTCAGAGGCAAGAAAATGTGACACTATAGTACTCATGCTCCAGCTCTGTGATAAAATACCTATGAAAAACAACTGTGAACCTTGGCTTTTCAGTTTTAGTCCACTCTGTCTCCATTGTTTAATGCACGTTCCTGGGACAGAAACACCATGGCAGTGTGCCTCAAAGAGTAAAGGAGTCACTACTAGTCAGAGGGTAGCAATTGAACTAGTGTTCTGTTCTCAGCACTAAATTGGGCATACACATCACACCATGTGACCATAAGACCATGGCGCATTGCAGAAAAGGAAGTAGGAAAATTGTAAGAGATTGCTCAAGGAAGACTGTGATAAAACAGTGGCTATAGGTCAACATGAGGTGTTGCATTCATGAGCTTACACCAGTTTTGGCTACTACAAAAGAACATTGCAAGACCAAATTAGTCAGTAGGTCAAATTTTTATTCTTAACATTTCTGTTTATACAATTTCACAATTAGAATCGGTGTCCTTGAGTTTTTGTTATTAACTCTATATATCTTGGTATCCATAAATAATAAGGCTCTTAATGAGTTCAAAGGTCTAAGTATGGTGAAAAGTTTGGCGAGCAGAGGTAACAGAAAGAAAATAATGATTACCTGTAAGGACAGCCCCTTGTGAAAGGCTACTGTAGATTAAGTGTCTGATTTTCACAACCCAGTTCCTAAGAGATCAGTGTGAAGGGGTTTCCAGAAGAAAACAGAATCAAGAGATGACAGGCAGGGAGATCTGTTTCCTGCATGTGCAGTTTGGCAACTGATAAGTTCTGAATTTATGCTCATGACTCATTTGCTGCTGTACATATATTTACAGTCAGTTGCTGCCTTGTCTCAGTTAAAATGAGGCATGCATCAACATCAGAGGTACAGAGGTGAGAGAGAGCAGAAACATCACATAAACCCAATTTATGTTCAGTAATTTCAGGTTTGAGTGTTTCTAACTGCTGACCAAGGTTTCCTGTGGGAAACACAAGAGAAAAGAAGATGAAATGGTTGACCTGATGAAGAACCTGATATTATTTCTATCCCAGGAGACATTCTTAAATAGTGTGTACGTATCACACTATTTATGCTTGCCAGCTATTAAGTGGTCACTGCATGCCCTGCACTGTGCAGTTGTCCGTCATCTAGAAGCTTTGATGTCTATTTATATGAAAAGGAAATAGTGCTTGACACAATTATACAGATCCACATGATTAAAATCTCCAGAGCCAAAATGTATTGTTTCCATTATTATAACAATATACCTGAGATAATTACACTAAAGAGAAGCACGTTTCACTTGGACACAATGCAGAAGATATTTCTCTGCACCATCACTTGGCCTGGTTTCCATCTGATGAGAAAGATACATTTTGGCATACGAGAGAGAAAGCCTGTTTTACTTGTGGTGAAGGGTAAAGGAAAAATAAGAACAGGACTCTGATGTCCTCTGCAAGGACATGTCTTAAATGCTAATTTCCTTCCAACACACCTCACCTCAAAAGGATTCCCCCAGATCTCAGTATAGGCTTGGAACCATTTCTTTAACATGTGGGAATGATGGGATTTTGTTTTTTCAAATCCAAAATACAGCATCATTATCAAACCTCTTTCCCTTTGGCCTCAGGTGAGATTTAAGAAATAGTATTGAAAGTCTGAGAAGATTTGCTGCTAATATGGGTCAGGGATATGAAGAACAAGGAGCATGAAATGAAAAGAAGATACTTAGGAGAAAGATCAAGGACCATGGTTTCCACTCGAGACTGAGCAAATTTGCCTTAAAGGAAATGGATAGTTTTTAAAACACACTGTATTTCAGATGCCTGCTTAATGCTGAATTAAGATGATAGATTTTGGATATGACTTTAGGACCTGTGTATCTCAGCAAGAGTTCAATGCTGAGGCCATAATTTTTACCGCGAGCAATTAAATAATAATATTTACAACAGTACACTTTATTCAGTTAACCAGGTAATGGAAGATAATAGAAACAGACCAGAAGTCTGAGTTTGTCACACTGCCTGTATATGATTTTATGTGTTCTGTGGGCAGTGTTTATAAGGTGTGTGTGTGTGTGTGTGTGTGTGTGTGTGTGTGTGTGTGTGTGTGTGTGTTACATCTGGTCTTGAGCAATCATGTGAATATGCAGATGATAAGCCAGTGTGTAGAGTGTATGCATGTTGAAACCAGAGTAGAACATTAGGTATCTTCCTCTATTCTCTCTGCCTTTATTGGCTTGAGACAGGGCTTCTCATTTAACCTGAAGCTGACCTGATTTGGCCAGGTTGGCTGGCTAGAAAGTTCTAGCAGTTACCTGTCTCTGACTCTCCCAACCCTGACCACAATGTTGGGGTTACAGGCATGTATGGCAACGTCTGGCTTCTTATACGTTTTCTGAGAACTTAAACTCAAGTCCTTGTGGTTGCCCAACAAATGATCCACACTGAGATATCTTAATTAGCACCTGCCATGACTTTATGATATAGCTTTAGGGCCCAAATTTGTATTTCTGAATTCATATTTGGGAAGTCTTAGCCCTGGATGTGATTGCATTCAGCCTCTAAAATATACTTTAGTTAAATGAAATCATAGGCACTGGGTCCTAATCCAGCGAAATCTATGTTTTCATGAAAAAAGTACAAGAGATTCACTTCACATAAGAAGGGTCATGTGCGGATATGACATTATGACACCAAATCCATAAAACAGACCTCATGGGATACCAAACTGCCAAGACCTGAATTTTATAGGCCCCACTTCCAGAACTATGAATCAAATAAGCTTTGACAGTTGATGCTTCAGTTTGTGAAGCTGCAGAAGACTGATCTACAGAGAAAGCCCTCTATCTAGTAGGCTTAGTCTCACTCCAGCCTTCATTGATGGGGAGCACAGGTCATACAAAACACTTTTTACAGATCAGTGCTACTGAAGAATGGACCACAGGACCTCAATTCAAGTCTCTTACAGACTGATGCTTAGACAGGCTTATTAATCAAGACCGTGAACTTCCATTAAAAATGTGGAATATCGGGGTTGGGGATTTAGCTCAGTGGTAGAGCACTTGCCTAGCAACCGCAAAGCCCTGGGTTCGGTCCCCAGCTCCAAAAGAAAAAAAATGTGGAATATCTAAGGACAGATGTTTTTAACTCATGAATCACTCAGTTTGTTGAACTCTTCCTCTTGATTAAGTTACCCTGATCACCTGTCACTAATTTTTTATTAGCTTGACCTAGCATTCTAAGTTTCCCCAACTTTTGATTTTACAGAATATTATTCATACTTTCATTTTGCTCTTTCATCTATTGAAATATTTCTAAATAGAGACATTCCTGTCTATTTAAGTTCTCATAGTGTGGTTTAGGTATTTATCTAGGTATTTATAGGATGAATAATTCAAGAGCATAATAGTGAGCAATAGTTGTCATATGACTTCCATATGTGTACAGTGGGTCCTTGAGCCCATAAATACATATACATTTACACACACACACACACACACACACACACACACACACACACTCACAGAGAGAGAGAGAGAGAGAGAGAGAGAGAGAGAAAGAGAGAGTTATACTATAAAAATAAATTGAAGTTGATACATTTTCTTCTTCCTGTTTTTGTCAGTACTTACTTTCTCATGTAGCTATTTTATGCAAATGTTGTGGCTGATGGAAAACTACACATTGGTGTCAAGGAAAGCATTTTAAACATATGCTCAGCTCAGAGATTTACAAACAAAGCATCAAGCAGTACCTGCAATTACCTCTGCATCCTGGAAAATGACTGTTAATTTATACTACACACAGAAGAAACAATTATTAACAATATGGAAATATTTCAACTTAATGAAGTAAGAAAAAGTTGGGTTCCATATCTTAATATCTCACCTCCACTGGCTTGATGTCCTTATCTACTGAGAATGTTCACACTTCTTTCTAGACAGAAATAACCCAATGAATATGTATTAGAGCTCTCGCAGGATGTGTATAAATGAAACATCTACAACTTATTTTCCCTTGAGATTACGATTTTTAACTCACTCTATTTTCCCTTTTGACAGAACTATACAATCAAGAAAAGTCTGCAAATACATAATAATGAGAAAAAGCAATTCAGCTTTGGTTGCATGTACCCAAGCTAGGAAATGCTACTGTGTTTAACCTCACTGGTAAAAAGGAACTCAATAGTTCATCTCCCTGATCAAAGATACAGTGATGTCTTAGTTACAGTTTTATTGCTGTGAAGAAACACCATGGTGTTATAATCCTGTAACACAGGATTGGATGACATTGTGAACTCTGAGATTGTGTTATTTACTGAAAAAATCTGTTTGTGGTTGTATGGCTGAGTCCTTATACACTTCCAATGCCCTTAGTGCAAACCTTTAATCACGATGAAAGTAAAGTTAGTTTGTAGGGGAAAGCACCCTTGTTTAATAGTGATGTCTAATTGAGGGCTAGACAAAGTGACGAATCAGAGAAAGATTTGACTGTATACGATATGCCCAACTGTCAGGAAAAGAGAGAGGAAAGGGAAGCTAATTAAGAGAATACAGAGAAAGAGGCAGCTTTACTGGACAATAGTACGGAAACAAATTGCAGAGAGAGAACAAGCTAGACACAAGAAGACAGAATGAGCCAGAGCATGAGAAAGAGCTAGAAGAACATATTTCCAGAGTTAGTTTGAGGCCGAGTAGAACAATTCATTGAGAGTCTGAGAGAAGCCAGGTTGAATCAGTCATCATGAAGAGGAAATTTTAAGGTAGAATAGCTGAATTAAACCAGCTAGTCAGAGGTCAGAAAGAATGAGATAGATGATCTTATCCAGCAGAAAGTCTCAGAGGATTTAAAGTTTTCTAGGCCTAGATAAGATTGTACAGAGGGAAGATTAGCAGGTTAAGGCAGTAAACCTTAGAGACAGCAATTAAAACAAGAGAGTAAAAGTTGCTTTTACACCATGATTAAGACAATACTTATAAAGAGAAACATTTAATTGGTGCTGGCTTACAATTTCAGAGGTTTGATAATTTATTGTTCTGGCTGAAAACATGGCAGCATGCAGACAGACATGGTGGGAGAGAGAGAGAGAGAGAGAGAGAGAGAGAGAGAGAGAGAGAGAGAGAGAGAGAGAGAGCGCTGAGAGTGCTACACCTTGATCTGCGGGCAGCAGAAGGAGATTGTATGGCACACTCGGTAGAGCTTGGGCAGAGAACACAAAACCTGCCCCCATGGTGACACAGTTGCTTCAACAATACTACACCTCTTAATAGTGCCACTCCCTATGGGCTAAGCATTCAAACACATGAGTTGGTGGGTGCTATTCCTACTGAAACCATTATAAGGGATGATGGTTAAGGATGAAAAGAGGATACCTTAATGTTAACATGAGCAGCTTTGTGTATCAGGAGCTATGGAAAGATGCTGCTTGGATGCTAGGGGTACTAGAATTCCAACAGGTTAGCAGCAGCTCCAGTGTCACCTTCTTGACCTCTGGAGAGCGGGAGTCTCTTAGGATCAGGAAATCAGTCTTTTGGGGCCATGAAACAAAAGCATACCAAGGCTATAGTATGTAGAAGAGACTAAATAAGAAAACCACATATTTAATATGAGCTGCTCTCTGACCACGTGGTAAAACTGTGTGCTTGGTTACATCAAAAGACATAACCTTCAGTTACTCTACATAGAGTATTCGACATGGAAGTTGGCATAAGACAAAAAATAAACAATGCTACAGTTGGAAATCATACACACTTGATATAAATTTTGCTCAGTTGATAGATTCTAAGGTGAATAAAATCTATTATAAAAATGAATAAGAATCTACAGGAGAAAGGGTGCATATACACACAGTTTTTTATACATGTACATTTATGAAAAAAACACCACCATTCTCACATTTTAAAGAGATACTATTATTGTACAAAGGGAAAAAATAGAAAGTTCTAAAAGCTTCAAAATTATTTAGATTTTAGGACAAATTACTGATAAGCTAGAATATATATATATATATATATATATATATGTGTGTGTGTGTGTGTGTGTGTGTGTGTGTGTGTGTGTGTGTGTGTGTGTCTTTGTATATGTGTGTCTGTGTGTCTATGTGTATCTGAAAATAAGTGGAATGACAAATTTGGAACAGGGCCACACACCATAAACATAGTTCACAGGTAAACTTTGGCCCTGCATGAGGTCATGAGACATAAATTCAACTTCTGATATTAAAAACACAGGAAAAGTAAATAAAACTTTGAGAAAACCATTCACAATATCAAAATAAGTATATCACAAAATACTAAGAATTTCCTAATAATAAGATTGACAACAAATTTTTTCATAACCACATGATCATTTCATTAGATGCTGAGGAAGCATTTGACAAAATTCAACACCCCTTCATGATAAAAGTCCTGGAAAGAATAGGAATTCAAGGCCCATACCTAAACATAGTAAAAGCCATATACAGCAAACCAGTTGCTAACATTAAACTAAATGGAGAGAAACTTGAAGCAATCCCACTAAAATCAGGGACTAGACAAGGCTGCCCACTCTCTCCCTACTTATTCAATATAGTTCTTGAAGTTCTAGCCAGAGCAATCAGACAACAAAAGGAGGTCAAGAGGATACAGATTGGAAAAGAAGAAGTCAAAATATCACTATTTGCAGATGATATGATAGTTTATTTAAGTGATCCCAAAAGTTCCACCAGAGAACTACAAAGGTGATAAACAACTTCAGCAAAGTGGCTGGGTATAAAATTAACTCAAATAAATCAGTAGCCTTCCTCTAAACAAAAGAGAAACAAGCCGAGAAAGAAATTAGGGAAACGACACCCTTCATAATAGACCCAAATAATATAAAGTACCTCAGTGTGACTTTAACCAAGCAAGTAAAAGATCTGTACAATAAGAACTTCAAGACACTGAGGAAAGAAATTGAAGAAGACCTCAGAAGATGGAAAGATCTCCCATGCTCATGGATTGGCAGGATTAATATAGTAAAAATGGCCATTTTACCAAAAGCAATCTACAGATTCAATGCAATCCCCATCAAAATACCAATCCAATTCTTCAAAGAGTTAGACAGAACAATTTACAAATTCATCTGGAATAACAAAAAACCCAGGATAGCTAAAACTATCCTCAACAATAAAAGGACTTCAGGGGGAATCACTATCCCTGAACTCAAGCCGTATTACAGAGCAATAGTGATAAAAACTGCATGGTATTGGTACAGAGACAGACAGATAGACCAATGGAATAGAATTGAAGACCCAGAAATGAACCCACACACCTATGGTCACTTGATTTTTGACAAAGGAGCCAAAACCATCCAATGGAAAAAAGATAGCATGTTCAGCAAATGGTGCTGGTTCAACTGGAGGTCAACATGTAGAAGAATGCAGATTGATCCATGCTTATCACCCTGTACAAAGCTTAATTCCAAGTGGATCAAGGACCTCCACATCAAACCAGACACACTCAAACTAATAGAAGAAAAACTAGGGAAGCATCTGGAACACATGGGCACTGGAAAAAATTTCCTGAACAAAACACCAATGGCTTATGCTCTAAGATCAAGAATCGACAAATGGGATCTCATAAAACTGCAAAGCTTCTGTAAGGCAAAGGACACTGTGGTTAGGACAAATCGGCAACCAACAGATTGGGAAAAGATCTTTACCAATCCTACAACAGATAGAGGCCTTATATCCAAAATATACAAAGAACTCAAGAAGTTAGACCGCAGGGAGACAAATAACCCTATTAAAAATGGGGTTCAGAGCTAAACAAAGAATTCACAGCTGAGGAATGCCGAATGGCTGAGAAACACCTAAAGAAATGTTCAACATCTTTAGTCATAAGGGAAATGCAAATCAAAACAACCCTGAGATTTCACCTCACACCAGTGAGAATGGCTAAGATCAAAAACTCAGGTGACAGCAGATGCTGGCGAGGATGCGGAGAAAGAGGAACACTTCTCCATTGTTGGTGGGATTGCAGACTGGTACAACCATTCTGGAAATCAGTCTGGAGGTTCCTCAGAAAATTGGACATTGAACTGCCTGAGGATCCAGCTATACCTCTCTTGGGCATATACCCAAAAGATGCACCAACATATAAAAAAGACACGTGCTCCACTATGTTCATCGCAGCCTTATTTATAATAGCCAGAAGCTGGAAAGAACCCAGATGCCCTTCAATAGAGGAATGGATACAGAAAATGTGGTACATCTACACAATGGAATATTACTCAGCTATCAAAAACAACGGCTTTATGAAATTCGTAGGCAAATGGTTGGAACTGGAAAATATCATCCTGAGTGAGCTAACCCAATCACAGAAAGACATACATGGTATGCACTCACTGATAAGTGGCTATTAGCCCAAATGCTTGAATTACCCTAGATGCCTAGAACAAATGAAACTCAAGACGGATGATCAAAATGTGAATGCTTCACTCCTTCTCTAAATGGGGAACAAGAATACCCTTGGCAGGGAAGAGAGAGGCAAAGATTAAAACAGAGACTTAAGGAACACCCATTCAGAGCCTGCCCCACATGTGGCCCATACATATACAGCCACCCAATTAGACAAGATGGATGAAGCAAAGAAGTGCAGACTGACAGGAGCCGGATGTAGATCGCTCCTGAAAGACACAGCCTGAATACAGCAAGTACAGAATACAGAGGCGAATGCCAGCAGCAAACCACCGAACTGAGAATAGGACCCCCGTTGAAGGAATCAGAGAAAGAACTGGAAGAGCTTGAAGGGGCTTGAGACCCCATATGTACAACAATGCCAAGCAACCAGAGCTTCCAGGGACTAAGCCACTACCTAAAGACTATACATGGACTGACCTTGGACTCTGACCTCATAGGTAGCAATGAATATCCGAGTAAGAGCACCAGTGGAAGGGGAAGCCCTGGGTCCTGCTAAGACTGAACCCCCAGTGAACTAGACTTTTGGCGGGAGGGCGGCAATGGGGGGAGGGTTGGGAGGGGAACACCCATAAGGAAGGGGAGGGGGGAGGGGGATATTTGCCCGGAAACCAAAGAATTATTATTAAGTATTAAATAAATTTTAAAAAAAAGTATTAGAAGAAATTAGTTCAATATTTTCCAACACTGACCTGACATTCAGTGGGTTTCTGATACAACAGAGATATCAGTCCATATCCTCAGGAAACTGGTTCCAGTGCCTCTTCCATAATAGACTCCACCATCCAGAAATCCTCACGGTATCTTGCTATGTTTGGATACACAGTGTCTCCCAAATGGTTGTGTGTTAGAACTAGTTGAAAGTTTTTAGTGTTGGGGGAATGCGTAGACTACACAAGTTGTGATTTAAGGGATGGATGGACCCACCTAGATTTATAATGTGATGACAAAATTAAAGCATAGAGTCTTTCTGAGGTCAGGTCTAGCTGAGGGAGTGCACATTTTGCATGTCCTTGAACGTATTACATCTTGTCGTGGCTCCCCTCTGCTCCCAGGCAGTGACAGATGAGCAGCCTCAACAACCACATATCTCCCCGATAGTCTACTTTTTTATATACCCAAAGCAGTGGAGTCAGCCAACCATTGACTGAAACATTTGAAAGCATGAAACAATGGTTCTTTCTACCATTTAAATTGTTTTTCTGGGCATGTGTCATAGTAAAGAGAAGCTGACAAACATGTCCTTATGTGATAAAATTGCATAGCGGTTTTATCTACCCATACACATCTGAATACTTTGGCTCATTTTTAAATGACTTAGAATATCCACTGCCACATATATGTTATAAAGATGATCGTTATATTACATACAACATGAAAGCATGGAGTTATTACTGAAAGAAAACCCTAGAAAACCCTTTTTATAGAAGAATAGGAGGAAGAATTTCAGCCACCAAAAGGGATATAAACTCCACAGGAATATAAACAGAGTCAACTAACTTGGACCGTTGGGGCTGTGAGAGTTTGAACCACTAATCAAAGATCATACACAGGCTGGACCTAGGCTTCCTCACACATATGTAGCAGGTGTACATGAGGCTACATAATCTGGATACTACTTATCTGTAGGTACAGAGAAATGTCAGAAAATTCTATCTTAACATATCCTACAGTGGGATGAAATTATTGTCCAAAGTTTCCTTTCTCATGTTTAGGGAAGATTAGATAAATTTGTGTTCTGCTAACATAGCTATAAATCAGCAAAGATACTCTGGTGAATAAGTGATCAACACAACCTCTATTTACAGTGTGACAAAAACATTCTTCCCTGTCTGTCACGCCATGACTTGACAGGGCAATTGGATTAACGAAGGTACTAATGGAGACTCTATGATACTGCTCATACTCGCTCGGATGCAGGTATCCAAATGTGCTCTCTTAGTGAGCACAGTTTCATGTCACTACTGGTGATCTTAGTGTATTGTAGTGTACTTATGCTCAGAAAATTAAATCAGATTCCTTTTTCTTTTTTTCTGTACAGCAAAAGGTTTATTATCTGGTTTGTATACAACACAGTTGCTATGGATAAAGGTAGTTTTTTATTCCATTTTTATTGGATATTTTCTTTATCAACATTTGAAATATTATCCCCTTCTCAGTATCCTCTCTGCAAAGCCCCATCCAATCCCAAACCCCTACCTACATGAGGGTGCTCGCTATCCAACCACCCACTCCCTCCTGCCACCCTGCCCTGGCATTCCCCTACACTAGGCCATCAAGTCTTCACAGGACCAAAGGCTGCTCCTCCTATTGATGCCCAATAAGACCATCCTCTCTTATATGCATGGCTTCATGGTACTCTTTGGTTGGTGGTTTAGTCCCTGGGAGCTCTAGAGTGTCTGGTTGGTTCATATTGTTGTTCTTCATATGGGGTTGCAAACCCCCTCAGCTACTTCAGTTCTTTCTCTAACTCATCAGGTCAGTGGTTGGCTGCAATCATCCAGCTCTGTATTTGTCAGGCTCTGGAGAGCTTCTCAGGAGACAGCTGTATCAGGCTCCTCTCAGCATGCAAATCTTGGCTTCCCCGAAAGTGACTGTGTTTGTTGACTGCATGTAGGATGGATCTCCATATGTGGCAGTCTCTGGATGGCCTTTCCTCCAGTTTCTGCTCCATATCTTGTTTCCATATTTTCTCCTGTGAGTATTTTGCTCCCCCTTCTAAGAAGGACTGAACATCTGTACTTTGGTCTTTCTTCTTCTTGAGTTTCATGTGGTCTATAAATAGTATCTTGGGTATTCAGGCTTTGGGGCTAATATCCACTTATCAGCTAATGCATATCATGTGTGTTTTTTTGTGATTTGGTTACCTCACCCAGTGTGATATTTACTAGTTCCATCCATTTGCCTAAGAATTTCATGAAGTCATTTTTTTTTTTTGGTTCTTTTTTTCGGAGCTGGGGACCGAACCCAGGGCCTTGCGCTTCCTAGGTAAGCGCTCTACCACTGAGCTAAATCCCCAGCCCCATGAAGTCATTTTTTTAAACAACTGATAGTACTCCATTGTGCAAACGTACCACATTTTCTGAATCCATTCCTCTGTTGAGAGACATCTAGGTTCTTTCTAGCTTCTGGCTATTATGAATAAAGTTGCTATGAACATAGTAGAGCATGTGCCTTTGTTGTATGTTGGAGTATGTTTTGGGTGTATGTCCAGGAGTAGTATAGCTGGGTCCTCAGGTAGTATTATGTCTATTTTTTCTGAAGAACCACCAGACTGATTTCCAGAGTGGTTGTACCAGCTTGCAATCCCACCAACAATCCCCATCCTCTCCAGCATCTCCTCTCACCTGAATTTTGGATCTTAGCCATTCTGACTGTAGTGGGGTGGAATCTCAGTGTTGTTTTGATTTGCATTTCCCTGATGACTAAGAATGTCTAACATTTCTTTAGGTGCTTCTTGGTCATTCAATATTTCTCAGATGAGAATTTTTTGTTTAGCTCTGTCCCCCATTTTTTAATGGGATTATTTGGTTCTCTGGTATCTAACTTCTTGAGTTCTTTGTATATATTTGGTATTAGCCCTCTATTGGATGTAGGATTGGCAAAGATATTTTCCTAATCTCTTGATTGCCATTTTGTCCTATTGACAGTGTCCTTTGCCTTACAGAAGCTTTGCAATTTTATGAGGTCCCATTTGTTGATTCTTGATATTGGAGCATAAGCCATTGGTGTTCTGTTCAGGAAATTTTCCTTTGTGCCCATGTGTTTGAGGCTCTTCTCCAGTTTCTCTTCTATTAGTTTCAGTGTACCTGGTTTTATGTGGAGGTTCTTGATCCTCGTGGACTTGAGTTTTGTACAAGGACATAAGAAAGGATCAATTTGCATTATTCTATATGCTGACTGCCAGTTGAACCAACATCTTTTGTTGAAAATGTTGTCTTCTTAATGATAGAGGGAATCCTATTGGATGAAATGTGTATTATTTAATGCATGCAATATTTAGACCCCTATTATTCTTTACCACTAGAAGCAGTCCTGGTATGTTCTAAATGATTCTAATTTTGGCCTTCTCCATGATCATATCAGGAGTGATGTTTCCATGCCCTCAGTGACTATTGAGACCAACACTCATATACTGTACAGAACCACTCTTAATTAACAATGGATTATCATTTATTTTAAAACAAGAATTCTTTATGAATGGTTGCTAAGCATTTGGTAGAACTGTTGCCAGGATAAACATGCCATTCACCTGAGTACCAAATGAACATGTGGTTCTAGTGAGAATGTTTGGGGAACAGAATGATATCGGTTGTGTTTTCCACTCCATTTGAGAAGTCACTGAAAGTAAAAGAACAGAATTACCTGTTGTGTGCAATCAGGAATAAAGAAAACAGATACTGTAGTTAATCAGGTAGTGACAGATTTAGAAGAAAAAACTCCTTTCTGTCCTTAACAGGGAACAAGTAAGTTACTTTAACAACAAAATCAGATTAAACTTCTGGCTAGAAGCAACAATAAAATTAACAGAAAAGCTTTCAAATCCAATGTTCTTTCTTTAAATAGTTTAGTTCAAGCATTTTTAATCCTTTCAATTGGACAAAATAAAAAGGAGAAAGAGAGTTGACTATGATTCTCTAAGGGAAATAATACAGGCTCCAGTTACTAACAATTATGTTCAGGGAAGGATAGTTAAAAGTCTTCTGATTAAAAAAAATCAAACAGTATATAAGGCTCTCAGGACAGGCTTTCTGTTGAATTAATACATGGAAATTAAGAAAGCAATATTCATAGTAAAAGTAAAATTTTAGTTTAAGTCTGAATGCTTGACACATTGAGAATTTGTTTTATATATACATTTTTATTGTTTTATATTTTTATATTGTAAGGAACAATGCCATTGTAAAATGGGTGTGGTAACCTTGAATATGTGGTACTGTGTTTTCAAGCTCACGTTGCACAGGATGAGCAGCTCAGCACAGCTGATGTCTTGTGGACTGAGCCCACACGCTCAGATGGATTTTCCCAGGTAGTAGCTGGACAGTTAAGACTAGTAAGTTATACATCATGGAGAGTAATCCTCAGAGGTGACTGTGCAGAAGTATTCACAGACATACTTTCCAAAATAGCCTTATAATTGTTCTGCCTCTTAAGATGCTTCATCTCGGGGCTGGAGAGATGGCTCAGAGGTTAAGAGCACTGTCTGCTCTTCCAGAGGTCCTGAGTTCAATTCCCAGCAACCACATGGTGGCTCACAACCATCTATAATGAGGTCTGGTGCCCTCTTCTGGCCTGCAGGCATACATGCAGATGTATGATGTATACATAATAAATAAATGTTTAAAAAAAAAAGATGCTTCATCTCTTCTGCTTCTTCTCACCTCCTCCTTCTTCTCTCTCTAATATGGCCCCGACCTCCTCTGTGTCCTAAAGCCTTTACATTTCCCGCTAGAATAACTTTTCTCTTTTCTTCTCACAGGAACTATCTTAAAAATATTGATTGCATATTTAATTCTCCCTTGGGATCCATTTCTCAAAGTGTCAGACAAGCAGAAAAAGAACTTCATAAATAGAGTCTTCAAAGGTGGTCACATGAAGAATGGCTAATTAAGACTTCTGGAGGTCAGAAACAGCATCAAAGCAAACAATGACCAGAGAGTCACTCTAAGGGATTCCAGGAACTCAGCTGCCTAGGTTACCATGTTCTTCCTTAACACTGATTAAATAGAAGCATTTACTGAAGGTATCCTATTCCTGATCCACACATTTTTATAGGAGGGTTGGACCTTCAACTGACTTTCTTCTGTCTTCCTTCTCTCCCTTACTCTCTCCTTCTTTTCCTCTAGTGCTTTTCCTCCTTCTAATCCCTCCCGTCTTCCACTTGTTCCTTTCTTTGTTTCTTAATGTTTATTGGGGTTAAAATCAGTACCTTGGGTATATAAGGCAAGCTCTCATAGAGTGGCATTTTCATCCACTTGTGTCTTTGTGTATATAAACCTTTGATTATGTGGTGATGGTGATAACCAAAGGTATGACCAAAAATAAAGCATGACCCCAACAACAACAGTGATTTGTAAGAGATAATTTGATGGAAATATGTTTAATGTGGTATTATGGAATTGAGAAGTCAAAAATAGCAGATTCAATTACACAAAGGGTTCCTCTAGAAAAAAGCAAATTCAAATTGCAGGAAATGTTAGAGTTTCTGCCATGCTTGACATGCATGCCTTGTGACTGGTGAATTTGGGGATCTCTGGAAACTTCATGCAAACCTGGAGCTGACTGTGGGAGGCTAGAGTTGTGGCTGTGAAAAAATGTAGTAAAGCTCCTTTGGGAATACAGAAAAATTATAAACTGAAAGCAGCGGTTCTTTGTAGAATAATCTAGAATATCTAGAATAATAATAATTAAGGAGTAATTACAGAACTAGTTTTCACTGAATTAAAAATGAGTTGCAGGTGGCTTTTCTATTATCATTCTGGTAGCCCCCAAAGAAACCTTGACAGCAAGCCAGCTGGTTGGATGGGTAACATAGATGCCAGGATCTTGATATCATAATACAGAATGGTGTATTAGTCAGGATATTGTAGATAAACACAAACAATAGAACGAAACCACACAGATTTACTACATGCTTTATGACCAGTAGGTAATAACAATCCAGCTATTTCAATAGGGACCCTTAAGTTGTCTCAAGACACCCCAAGACCAAGTTCTCAGCACAAAGGGGATTTATTTGATCCAGAGGGACAAAGGACATGAAATAAAAACAAAGACAGGAGACAGGGGAGGAGGAGGAAAGAAACAAATGGGAAGGAGAAGGTGAATTTGTCCTGGGGAACAAATCTGGTTTTGCACAGAGAAGAGATAGACATGGCTTATAAGCAAATGACAATTTATAAATGTATGAGGGGAAACCCTGTGTCAGGATAAAATGTTTAATTTTTACTTGGCCTATTAGTTAGGTGAACTAAAAGGAAACTTTTGCTTTCTGTCCTTCAATACTTTGACAGCTGAATCTTGGTAGTCATCCTCAGGAGAAAGTGACCAAATAAGGGAAGAGACTCTCGGAGCTAGTTTTAGAAATGTAATCTAGTAGGTTTTTGCAAGACAGAGGGACAAGAACAGCAGTGCATGCCAGAACTATGTTTGCCAGGTTTTGCCTGGCTAGAGTTCCTTCACTTTCCATCTGTACACTGTAGCAAGTATAAACCTTGTAGACCAGGAAAGTGGGTGCTTCCTATGCCCCAATATAGTGACCCTGTGATCAGATAAGAGCAGGTTCAGCAGTGGGGGTAACGACAGGATAGACACATTCACCAACAAGAAGCAGTGTCTTTCTATTTGGGAAATTGCTGGAAGATGGTGTGCACTCTAGGAGCAGAATTTTTCCTTCAGTTAAGCGTTGCTGGAGGTGTTCTCATGACTGGCCCAGAGGTTCATTTCCTTGTTAATTCCAGATCCAACAAGGTTATAGGATTCACTATCTCAAGAAGCAAGATCTAAGTATGGCATGATAATTTACAGCAAGGACAGCTTTGATGTATATCCTGCTGTGTCTCCTCTCACTGTCTCAAACCTTAGGGATTCATGTCATGATTGGGTGAAGAAAGCTCCTATTGTGTCCCTCAGGGAAGCTGAGTATATTGTGTTAATGGAGAGTGTACAGAGAGTGCTGGTTCAAAGGGAGGACATTGCAACTGTTCAGAGTTGTTTATGCCTAGTATTTTTTCCATTGATTTTTGAGTACACAATTGGGTAATTCTCTTCCTTTGTTGCTGATAGAGTTACAAATTCATTTTTGATCAGTGAATTGAGACTGGAAATATGGTGTTACATTTCTGCGCTTGTTGATTCAAAGGTCAGTGAACATCTTTGTTTCTCTCTGTACTGTAGCATGCCTCTAAGAATTGAGACCGTGTGAACTTCATTAGCCTGGATTCTGGGGCATTAAGATGAAGAGCTCTTCTGCATGAGTTATAAGATCAGAAAGAGAAGAAAAGAACCTTTATTCATTGTATCGAACCACTGAAATCTACAGAATGCTTGTCACTTCAACACAATGCCTATCTGAGTGACAATGTCTCTTGTTTGCTTTACAACTACTTTGTACTGACAAAAATATTCTCCTAGCAATGTAGGGATTGTTATCTTTCATGTTTCTTCTGAGAAATAATAGTTTCTAGTCTATTCCAAAAATTTTTAAATGTCACAATGAGAATACAATGAAAAGCAGAGGAAGAAAACAGAAGAGAATAAAGGAGAGGGGAAAGAGGGCAAAAAGGAAGGAAGAGAGAGGAGGTGGACACGGAGAAGAAAGAGGGAGAAAGTAGCAGCAGCAGCTAAATGAAAGTTTAACATGGAAAACAATTTAATTTGTATTTTAGAACCATGTGAGTATTAGAGAAAATAAGAATATTATTATTAGTAGCAGCCTTAGTATTTTTTAGCCAGAAAGCAGTTTTAAAATGCTTAAAGAAATACAAGTGTATTTGATTCAGATTCTAAGAGTAATATGCAATGTGAGATCTTAAAATCTTGTCCTACTCCAAAAGAAGATTTAATAGTCCTAAGCATAAACATCTGCATAATTCATCACCAGATCCAAAGTCATCTCTTTTGAAATGTAAATATCCACATTCAAAGGGGGGCACGCTAGCTATGGTTTCAAATCTGTGTCTTCAAAATAGTAGAATAAACTATTGTACTAAGTCATCCTGCAAACCACCACACAGTCCTTGAATGGCTGCCTCTCCTAAAGCAATATTGAGTGTTTCTCAAGAAAGTATCATTGTAAACTATCAGAAATGTCAACTTCTAATTATTAGGCTAAAATTGCAGGATTTGATTTATTGTACTATTTCTCATATCTGCATATTCTCAGGCAGTTTGAACATGTGTAGAACGGGCTTTTGTGACAAGTATGATGTACAGGAGGAGGATTTCAAGCAACAGTGTCCTTCAGAGTTATTTTTATATTTAAATTTCTCTAACTACCCATGATCTACATGGAAAAAAATAAATAATTGATCAATAACTTTATTCCACGTGCTCCATCAGTCTCTAAGCTCAGCCTTGTTGAATGTGTGAAGATTGAAACCTGATTGTATTTAAATCCACAGTCTGAGCACAGACCAGGCTAAACATACTTCCTTAAAGCGATCTGCAGTACAACTAGAATGGTAGCCATCAAAACCAAGAGACAAGTATGCATTGTTTAAAGGAAGCTGTCTGATTGCTTTCCAAGGTTAGGTTTTGTGAGTGTGGTCTTCTAGGGATCTAAATAGAAAGCAACAACACACTTACCTTTAAAGAACGTTAAAGAACTTGATCAGAGAAAGCATTTACAAAATGTGATAGAGACAGAACTTTCCATCTCCTGCACCAGCAACAAGCTCCCATCCTGACAATTGTAAAAGGTGTTTCTGTTTGCTATTTTTGATTCCTAGTTCAAAAAAATTTGAAACAAAATTAATGTATGGTACATTACTAATAGAGAACGAGCAGAGAAAATATTCTGTCAGTTACTCCTTTGTGGAAGATAAGGGTTAATCTTCTTAAGAGATTTGTAGAAATCCATAAGACTGTTAAAAGCATTTTGGATATTTACTTTCTTTCTTAAAACACAAGAAAGGAAGTACCAGTACTTTATATTATATATTTTCATTATTTAATAAAACTTGAAAGTCCCAAAAAGAATCTTTATCTTTTAAAACAGCAATCACTGTCTGCCCTTCAATCTCATATTTAAGAGCTTATGAACATCATACCATTATTAGGTCATGCTCCCTATGGGCACGGGGCTAAAGACCATTAGGATCAGAGTGGCAGAGCAATAGAACAGCAGCTGAGTTCTCTGTGGTGCTTTTGTAACTGAGCCTCATCTCCTAGATATCTGAGACTCTTACAATCTATCATAGTGGAGCATGTTGAACTCCAACAGCATAAAGCTGGTGTGGTTTTAAATTTACCTTAACAAAACCCCTTTCCTATATGCAACAAAAAGCAAACAACAATCAAGGTCTTCAACAATGCCAGAATTTAAGTGCGGAGTCCCCTCCAACTTCTAGGCTCTGTTCCAATCATCCTTCCTCTACCCACAAAACTCCCAACCACCCTCCCAAGGAAAGTATCTTCACATGCTAAAATCATATATAGCGCAGAACTAAGGGAAGCAGTGTGAATAGCTAAGGTTTGTGTCAAAATGTGGACAGAAGGGAGATGAAAAGGATGAGTTGAAAATCAAGTAAGTCCCAAGAAAGGCATAGCAGCCTAATCTCTACAGAGAAAGAACCTTATGATCATATGTAAACTTGATGCCGCCATTCTTTTTTTTTTTCCAAATAATCTTACTCTTTATTAACTTGAGTATTTCTTATATACATTTCGAGTGTTATTCCCTTTCCCGGTTTCCGGGCAAACATCCCCCTCCCCCCTCCCCTTCCTTATGGGTGTTCCCCTCCCAACCCTCCCCCCATTGCCGCCCTCCCCCCATAGACTAGTTCACTGGGGGTTCAGTCTTAGCAGGACCCAGGGCTTCCCCTTCCACTGGTGCTCTTACTAGGATATTCATTGATGCCGCCATTCTTAAATCAAGAATAGGCACTATGGGTAATCACCTCCAGACATATACTATATGTATCAGTCAGCAAACTATCCTTTAAGAAAATTGAGCTCTCATAAAATTAGACTAAAATCTAGAACTGTGAGCAATGATCTGAATGCTAGGTCTGTGAACATGGTGAATGGCTGTGTACAGCGAGTCTGTGGATACCTGGAGAGAACTGCAGTGTATGCAAGGAAGCATGGTTTGGAATGCTTTGCATTAAGGTATCAGAGAACTACTGTGGCCCCATTGGCATGATCTTCCTTTCCAATGCAGCCTCGCCTTTGATTGCCAACTAGCTTTGACTTTGAGTCATATTAGTCTATAAAAGCCTAAAGGTTACCTTCCTGCTGCACTACTTCACAGAGGAAGTGCAGAAGCAAGGCTGAGATCATAAAGGGAAGAGTGCCAATAATGTCATGGGATTGCAGAAACTTAAAGCACAAAATTAATCAGAGAGCTCTTTCACCCTGTCATCCTAGAGGGCTGAAACAAGAGACAAAGAAACACCCTTCATTTCCCCCATTGCTTGCCCTTTATGAGAGCTGCAGTCAGAGTTCTTCAAATGCCACAGACAGAAGGTTATGAAGGCCTCTAGTTAAAATGCAAACCAGCTTTTACCCTGGAGGTGTTCTGCAGTGAAATGATTGAAAGCAAGGCATGAAGAAGTTAATCTTAAAAAAAAATCTTTTCAGTAGAAGGCAAGAGGGAACCTTGCTTTTTTTCCCCCAATTTTCAATGGAGTAAAATTTCTTTATGGAATTCTAAATTTCACTGTCCTTTTACAGGAGTTTTAAGCATTGAACTCTGAAGAAGCTTCGGTTTGAGCTGGAGAACTGATGATGGCCCCTACATAGGAAACGGGCCAATAGAGCATAGTGACTCAGGAAAAGGGTCAGTAGGGCATAGTGATAAGATTCATATGGTCTAGTGTTTAAAACATGGTCTTAATTCATTAAGATCTGTAGATTTTGTTAATTGAGTCACCTAAAACTAAGTGAGATACACAAACTGGTTACATTTTAGGGAACATCAACATTGATCTGTAATAACAGGGTTTGTAACTGTATAATAACGGAAAAACTTCCCATTCATTTCATTTCCTATGTGTATATGGCTTGCTTTCCTAAAAATCCCTTGATCTACTGTTCAAACTGCCCTTTGAAGTAAGATGTATTTTTCACCTTTATATATAGATTGGAGATGAAAAAGAAATTGGGTAAGTGGCCCACAGTCATACAAGTGGTTGGGGTCAAAAATGAATTTGAGTGGGTGATTTTAGAGCTGACCTCCTGAACAGTATCCTCGGACAGTTTTTGTAACTCTTATAACATTTGGAAATTGTGAAAATTTCTGTCATACAGAAACATGCATCTCATTTCACCTATGAAGAACTCAAAACCAGCCTTTCAAGTAAATATGATAGTTTTGGATCCCCCTCAGTTTCTCCAGAGCTAAAGAGTGCTATTACTTTTGTAGTTAAGTGTACATACAATTATTTATTTTTGATGTATTATAATAATCCCTTCACAAATATTAAACAAAATATTGGTGTTTTAGTAAAACACGGGGTAATCATATTGCTTGGAGGGTTGGAAGTGCTTGCTAAGGCCAGGTGATTGTTATACTGCTAATTGCATAGATGTAAGCAAAGAATCTTCTTCGGTAGCTACACAGACATGACAGGTACTTCAAATGGGACAGAAAATAGTTCTCATGCTCACCAGGAACATACACTTGCGTCTGATTTCCTGTTTTCTGACCTTTGAATCTTGGGTGACCATGGGCCCAAGTGTTCATTTTTATCAAATTCATTTGTATATAAATGTGTCTAATCACTTCTAAGAATTACAAACAAAATCTGCATTATAAAATACACACATTGAAGAACATCAAGACTTGAGAACAATAATCCTAGAGAAATATATAACATTTTCAAGTATAGACTAATATCCTTTAAACTCCATGCCAGAACCGTCTCCTTTGATATACTGTTATGGGTTTGAGTTTTCTGGACCCTCTGGCCTAGAGGAACTCTGACTAGAACATGTCACTCACAAGGACCCCCACAGTAGTATGTCAATCTTTACTCTTAGAGGACCTAGGGAAGCTGCAACCGTAAAAGGTGGGAGAACTGTAACACCATCATACTACAGTTAATGACAGTAGAGGAGAAGGGTCTCCTCACCGAGGAAGCCACATCAGAAATTTACAGTTAACCATGCATGGCTCACTTCATACAGGAGTTTTTTTAAGTCCTACAATGAGTAAAACAGTTTTCATGGCCATAAATAAAATAATGTAGAAAGGACCTGTGTCGTGAGCAGAGGCTTCCAACTTCTTGCTGTACTGGACAACTGTTTAGGTCACACTACTCTGCCCTCTTCTTGGTCCTCTGCTTCTTAAGCTTCTCTCCTTCCATTGTATCTACTCAGCAGATATGAGTCTAGAAATCCTAGACTCAGAAAAAGTATATCCTGCAATATTTCTCAGCTTGAGAGAGGTCTGGTTGATCGAGAATATGTACCTGGTACCAAGATATAGATGGTTAAAAACCATTAAGCAACGCAAACTCCAAGTAACAATTCTTCCATGTAGACTCACCCATGGCTCCAGCTGCATATGTAGCAGAGGATGGCCTTGTTGAGCACCAGTGGAAGGAGAAGTCCTTGGTCCTGCCAAGGCTGGAGCTCCAGTGTAGGAGAAGTTGGGGAGGGGGTGGGAAGGGAGGGTGGTTGGGAAGGGGAATGACCTTATAGCCAGAAGGGGAGGGGGATTGGATAGGGGGCTTATGTCCAGGAAACCGGGAAAGGGAATAACATTTGAAAAGTAAATAAAAAATACCCAATTAAAAAAAAAGATATTCTTGTATGAACTAATGTTTTCTTAAATCCAGATGTTCATTTTTTTTATCACCGAGTCTTTTTAATTCAAATTCCTACTTCTTCTGTTGCTTATTTGTGTTTTTTTGTTTTGTTTTCTGCTGTCAATTATAGTATAGTTATGAATTATAATTATAGTTGAAAATGGAAATATTTATTTTCATAACCTTACCTAATTGAATAGTGGGAAATGGTACAGAGACAGAGAACTAAGCATGAAGAATGTGCTCTGGTACATTGAGTGTTTGAAGGGCCCTGGAACACTGTTGAGTGGATTCAGAAAGCCCAGCACCTGAGGATCAACTCCTTTAGCAGTAGGGACCATGAATCATCTCTTAATCTTAGGTAGCCATATAAAATGGTTCGATGAGAATTGTTTGCCTAAGACTAGTGTGATTTTATAGGTCCTGGCCCATGATAGTTGGTTTTACATTCCTATGTCTAAACACTGGATCATCTACTATAAAGGAAAAAGGCTTATTTTCTTAACTTTTTTTGGGAATTCAAAGACCACATCCAGATAGGTCACTTTTTTTAACCTCTGGTAATCATAGCAGATGGATGAAATCCACTACATAAGCATATGTAGGATCAAATACCTACACTTCTAAGAGGAGCAGAAAAAGAAGTAGTCAGGATCAAGCTTACTACAAAATAAATCTCTTGTGCTGTGGTTCCATACTCCATGTACTAATACATGGCTCAGAGGGTGGGAAAACACAGCCTAAAATGGGGACCCCAGCCTAAGGCCAAAGCTGGTATTCCCTAATTCCTGGGAGTCCAGTCTACCATGGAAACCACAGGGAGCTGGAGTGGAAAGGAAAGGGGTCCCTCTGGCCTGCAATGAAGCCAGGGTAGGGGGTGGAGTGGGGAACTCCAGCTTAGCTCAGGGAGTGAGTGTCTGGGAACACAGAGGGAGGGGCCTCCTATGGGAGACTTAAGCAATGGCTCTGTACAATGAAGGTTTCCCCCCATGGCAGTTCTTAATATCAGATAGGCCTTTCTTGTCCATACAGTTTATTCACTGTACTTCCTGCAAAATAGGTGCATACAACTTCCTCAGGGTGTACCAGAGATTAAATACCTTCTGCAAGGTATGTTTGGAAAGGGAAGCTCAGTTGCTAAACCCTCAGGGTTCATCAAGATACCTCATTAGCATGGAGAACTCTGTGTTCTGTGCTACATGACCAAAGATCCGTTCTTTATGTGGGGAGTTGTGGTCACATGTTTCAGGCCAATAATTTGTTCAGGAGTAGATGAAACACATACTGTCTTCAGGTATGAGGTGCTAGGTTTCTGAACCCACTCAACCTTACTAAGTTTCCTGGCATGTCACAATGCCCTGCACTGTGGGAAGTAAAGCAGCTTAGGAGAAATATCAAGGGTTAGAATATGTATTACTACAGGTCTCCAGTAATTTAAGCTAAGGTAAACATTCACGACTCTCTTTGCCTCTTTGTGGTTTCTCCTGATTTTTCCCAACCTGCATGAGAACTTGCAGTAGGTAGCTTGTTGGAACATGGGAGACAATAAAAGAGCAAAGAGAGCAAAGCTAAGAGTCACCAAATACCCTGCTGGCCATCATGGGTACAAAAGAGTCACTGGCTGAGCTACTTGACCTCTTCACACACTCATTGAAGGCTCTGTACACATGAACTGTGAACCTTTATTATTTAAGCTGGCCTTGTTTTATGTTGTTATCATTATCCCGGTGATAGGTATGTGACACAGCATGAGACTGATAGGGATTTTAATGAGGGCACAAGGGAAAACGATTTGCCTGCATGGAAATGAGGTAGGGAGATAATTAATTGGATCACTCATTTGGCATGTGTGTACATACTTAGCCAGCTTAATGCCATTGCTAAAAGCAGATTACATCCACATTTGATTTAGTCGTCCTGGAGGTTCCAAATCTTAACACTCTTCTTGGAAGAGATTATGTATTATCAGTTAATTATATCTATTGGGATTTATCCCCTTGCCTGTATTCTCCCTGTATTCTCCCTTCAGTATCAACAAAACATTGTTTTCAAGATAATTTTGTTTATGTGTTTTCTTAATCACTTGGAATGAACCTCTTGATGTATATTTTTCACTTTCATTAAAATTTACTGCCTCCCGCCATCCACCCGCCAGGCTATGAAATAGTCAGAATGCCTAAAGAAAACAGTTTAGATGTTCAAAATAAGATCTTTTAGAGAAGATTTAAGTGAACTGTCCATGTAGACTCAGGTGAAGTAAACCACACAGGACCTACGGTAGGAATAGAGGACAGACAGATGTTTTGTAAGGCTGGTGATTCCTCCCACACCATGAAGACTTTGAGAGCAAGACTTGCAGGTAGGGAACTCATAGAATAAAGATTCAAGCCCATTCCTCTTTCTCCAAACTCCTTTAACAAATCTCCATTAACCAAAGCTAATTCATGGGCAGAAAACAGAAGTGATGTTGTCGAAATAAAAAATATTCTGAAAATAATGTATAGGTGGCAAGGACTTCAGAGGATGCTCCAGGCTACCCCACCCCTGTGTAACTGGGAGATTCATGGGGTGTCAGTGCTGACTGAAGGCCTCTTCATTGCTTCCCAGAACTGCCACAGTGACCACTGACAAGGGCATAGTCCTCACAGTACCATCCCTTTAGTCACATCTCTGCTCATACCATAATTCTCATGGGAGTAACTACAGGACAGGGATGAAGGCTGAGATATTCATCAAAGAAGGGACTAGCAGTCTCACATGCTGGATGTAAATATTAGTTGAGTAATGGAAAAGGAAAACTAATGAGATTGTATAAACAATGAACTTACTTCTCTGACCAGCCATTTGGTAATTTACAGTCAATGATCACCATAAAGCTAGAACTTAATTTTTATCATTTTACCAGAATGCATTCATTTACAAAATGTCTCATAAAGTGTTTCTATGCATACATGTGATTAATCATAATCAAGTTTTAATTTCCTGATCATTCTGTCCTTTCTTCCTCCCACTATATATCCATAGTTGGTCCATTTTTATATTCATCTCTCTTTTTCTCTCTTGGTTTCTTGTGTGAAGAAGCTCCTAGTTATTACTTTTGTGGGTCAGATCTGTCTCTGGCAAACCATTCTCTGGCAAATTCAGGATTTCATTTTGTATAAATGACTGAACATAATTCACTCATGTATCTATTCCACGTTTGCTTTCATTCATACTTTGAATTCTCGATACATTGTTTTATATTTAACTCACCTTGAAGAATTCATCTAGAACTGAAAGCTTCACAGTGGTATTTCCCTTGCCTTGTTTTCCCAACTAAAATAACTAATGTGTTGTTTCTATTAAGTCTGTTACAGAGGCATGGAATATTCTTTCACTGATACTTACTGTGCACACTCTACACACCAAAGCATTGTTGAAGAATCTTGAAAGAAAATTGAACAGACTACATGAGGGTGCTTTTGATCTCAAAATTTAAATTATAATAGAAAGGGCACAGATTCAAAAGAGCATGGCATGTTTTTACAATATATAACTTAGTGGCAAACATTAATGCGAAAAAGCAAAGCTTGAGTGAGAAGTGTTGAAGGCTAGCTGCACACACACACACACACACACACACACACACACATGCATACACAGTTGGATAGAGAAAACACCATTTTTCTTCTTAGTGCAATTTGCGTGCTTTTACCTCATGAAAGCTCATTTAATACCTTTTTATTCAAGCTATACCTACTATTCTATGAGGAGGGGACAGTATTCTTCATTTTAAATTTATTATATCTTAGCAGCTTTTCTTTTCTTGGGTAGCTATTTTGAAGTGGAGAGACAGTCTGGACAATCCTTTGCTGATTGTGTACTCAGAAGTATCTTTGCAAAGGGAATCCAAAGAAACTTAGGAGAGAAATAGATTTGACAGCAAAAGAGACTGAATTGATCTCCTCAAAGATGAGAGGACATAAGACAAGCTGGGAAATATATAAATCTCTTAAAACTAAAAAGACGAAGAAATGGATTGCCCATGATGCTAGTGAGATGAGCCCTATTTCATGTTTCTCACTTCTGAACCTGTAAAGGAAAAGAATAGTTTTGCAGCAAGTTTGTGCTAATGCATTCCAATGGTAGAATAAAAATGATAGACAGTGAAAGATATGTATCTTGTGTGCAACATTACAGATTATAAGGTATTTTATAGAACACTGAAACATTAAGTTTTGTTTTTATTCTAAATAGTATTGTAAATTCATGCACGATTTTGAGGGAGGGTGTGATGGGATTTGCCCTATGCTTTTGAAATACAGCACCTTTAAAAGGGGAAATCAAATAGTGTAGTTGAGTATATAAAAATGTAATGTAGTATATGCACCATTAAAATATGTTTATATTATATATAGTTATATTCTCTATCACCTATTAACTCTGTATCTGTGTAGTCATCTATTAAAAGAACCAGTGGGAATCTGATGACTTAGTCTGAATTGACAGGCAACAGCAATGGTCAGTGGTAGTCAGTTGTAGTTAGATTTTGAAGGTTGGGTGACTAGGAGGTGCTGACATATATGAGGTAGAAAATATTATCTATGGCCAATGCTTGGTTCTGAAAAGTTACAAAATGGAATTTCAGAGAACAGAAACTCAGATTTGAGTCATCTAAGCAAGACCTCAACAGGAAATATATTATGATACTTATTGGATATGTGATATAATGATGAAGGAGATCTATTTCTTAAGAAAGATAAGAGCCATTGTAAACTCACAAATAGTGGCACAATAGGTAATTCTATCAATGTAATTTGGCCACAGTGTTCATTTGGGGATTAACCTGAGTGTTTGAGATTATTATTTTCTAATCAAATATTGTTCTCCAGTATTGGACCTCATGATCACATGGTAGTAGGTCCTATCTTATTATTCAGGAGAGTCAAATTGTACCCCATTTATATTTTGTTTGTCAGTCTGTGTAACACTGTGACATAAACCAGGAAATGGTTTGCCTTGTCACTGCAGATGGTCTTTTGTAGCTCGGGGATCCTCAAAAATGTACACACAACATTAGACATACATAGCAAACTGTATCTATGTATTTAGAAATATAATTTTGTCAGTCTGTCTGTCTGCCTGCTGACTTGACAGATCCTCTCTCTCTCTCTCTCTCTCTCTCTCTCTCTCTCTCTCTCTCTCTATCTGTGTGTGTGTGTGTGTATGTTTATGTAACAACAATTAAAGAAAAAGCAGCTATGAATTTCAGTGAGAAAAAAGGTTAGTAGATAGAGGTCACAAGTAAGAAAGGAAAGGGAAATGATGTAAGAAAAAGTATAAATTACTAAAATAAAAAATAAAGAGTGCACTTAAGTTCAAAATCTTAGTTGACAGCAGATGCTGGTGAGGATGTAGAGAAAGAGGATCAATCCTCCATTATGTTGGGACTGCAAGCTGGGACAACCTCTCTGGAAATAAATCTGGAGGTTCCTCAGAAAATTGGAAATAGTTCTACCTGAAGACACAGCTATAGTACTCCTGGGCATATACCCAAAAGATGCTCCAACATATAACAAGGATATGTGCTCCACTAAGTTTATAGAAGCCTTATTAATAATAGCCAGAAGTTGGAAACGGCACACATGTCCCTCAGTGGAAGAATGGATAAAGAAAATGTGCTACATTTACATAATGCGATAGTACTCAGCTCTTAAAAACAATGGCTTCATAAACTTTGTAGGCAAATATATGGAGCTAGAAAATATCATCCTGAGTGAGGAAAGCCAGTCACAAAAGAACATACATGGTATGTACTCACTGATAAGTTGATATTAGCCCCAAAGCTCAGAACAACCACTATACAAACCATATAAAGTGTAACAAAAAGGAAGGCCAAGATGTGGATGCTTCAAACCCACTTAGAAGGGGGGAACAAAGTAATCATAGGAAGCAAAGGAAGGAGAGACCTGAGTGAGAGAAGGGCGGGGGAGGTAAAAAGGGGTACACCACCAGGTGTTGGAAGAGCCAAGAGAGGAGTCCAGAGGACCAGGAGAATGAATAGAAATAAGTAGCAGTGGGGGTTGGGAAACTGGAGGAACCACCAGAATGTCCCAGGCACCAGAGATTCCAGAAGCTCCCAGGACCCAATAGGGATGACATTAGCTGAAATACCAAACGATGGGGAGATAGAACCTAAAGAGATCACCTCCATTAGATAACCACCGCCCCCAATGGAGGAATGCAGCCACCCACTCATCTCAAAATTTTTAACCCAGAATTGTCCATATCTAAAGGAAATGCAGGGACAAAAATGGAGAAGAGGCTGAAGGAAAGGCCTCCAGTGACTGCTCCACTGTGAGCTCCATTCTGTAGGCAGACACCAAACAATATTGAACTGAGTCCTAGGACCCAAAATGAAGAATTAGGAGAAGGGCTGAAGGAGCTAAAGAAGATTGCAACTCTATAGGAAGAACAACCATATCAACTAATCATACCCCTAAGACTCATTAGATTCCAGGTTCTAAACCACCAACCAAAGAGTATACATGGGCTGGCCCATGCCTCCCCTGCATATGTTGCAGAGGACTGCCTTATCTGCCATCAGTGTAAGGGGAGGTGCTTGGCCCTGTGGAGGCTTGATGTCCCAGAAAAGGGAATGCTAGAGGAGGGAGGCAGAACATGGATGATGGGTGGGGAAAACCCTCTTAGAGGCAAAGGGGGAGGGTATGAAATAGGGGGTTCATGGAGGGGACACTGGGAAGGGGGATATTTGAAAAGCAAAAAATAAAATGGTTAAAAAATTAAAAATAAAAATAAATGCATATACAAAAGAGTTCACTTCAGCTGGGAAATAAGATTCTGTATTCTCTTATTTTCACACTGTCTTTTAAAATCCTGTTCAGTCTATACAGTACTACCTGTAGGCACATTTTTAGTCCTGATGATTTTAAATTAGTAGCCAAGTTAGTGAGTACTACTACAGCACTTTCCAAATCTTTGTGTTTCAGCAGATTCCCTTTCTACTTACCCCTCTCCTGCCATCATACCTTCCTCTTCTCCATAATTTCCTTCAGGCTCCTGTCACTTCGTGTCCCATTCTTCTGTCCTTTTGCACTGCAGACCTCTCCTTAGAATCTTTCTTTTAGTCTTTGCTCTAGAAAGTATTTTAGCTTTTATGTTTATTTGTGGCTAGTCATAGACATTTGTGTATCTTATATTTTATATATGTTATATGCAATTGCATTAATATATATATCATGTATAACATATATAGAACACATAAAACATATAATATATGTGTATTATATGTGTATATGTATGTATAAAATTCATGTAGAAAAGAGAACATGAGTTGTTTTTTTTTTTTTTTGTTTTTGTTTTACCAAGTGTGGTCTGCCTCACCTAGTATTAGGCTTTCTTTTATTGGATATTTTTTTATTTATATTACAAATGTCATCCCCTTTCCTGGTTTCTCGTCCTCTGGAAACCCCCTATCCGATCCCCCATTCCCTTGCTTCTATGAGGGTACTTCCCCACCCACCCACTCCCTCCTCCCTGGCATGCTTCTACACTAAGGCATCAAGCCTTTACAAGCACCAAGAGCCTCTTCTTCCACTAATGCCCAACAAGGCCATCCTCTGCTACATATGCAGCTGGAGCCATGGGTCCCTCCATGTGTACTCTTAGATTGTGGTTTAGTTCCCAAGAGCTCTGGGGTATCTGATTGGTTGATATCATGCTTCCTATGGGATTGCAAACACCTCCAGCTCCATCAGTCCTTTCTCTAAGTCCTCTATTGAGGTCCCCATGCTAAGTCGGATGATTAGTTGCAAGCATCTTCATCTGTATCACTAAGGCTCTGGCAGAGCCTCTCAGGAGACTTCCATATCAGACTCCTGCAAGCAAGTACTTCTTGGCATCAGCAATAGTGACCAAGTTTGGTGTCTGTATATGATATGGATCCCTAGCTTGATCTGGATGGCCTTTCTAGATTTGTCCTATCTCTTGCTAATTTCCTAATTTCCTTTCTCTTAGCTGTTGTATAAAATTCCACAAACTATATTCCTATTTTCTTTATACATTCTCTTGGTGACAGTAATCTAAGCTAGCTGCACTTCTTTACAAATGAAAACTGGATGTTGGTATAACATATCTCTGTAGTCAGAGATGCTTTGGGCAGATGCCCAGGAATGGTGTAACTGTATAGTATGTTATTTCTATTTTTAATTTTTGATGAATTTTCCATTCTGATTTTATAAAGGCTATACTGCTGTCCAGTACCAGCAGTGAGGGATAAGGGCTCCTCTTTCAGCACCTACAACAGTTGTCAGATTTCTTGATTTGAGCCATTCTGTCTAGTGAGATGATGTTCTTAACTTTCACTTACCTAGTAACCTTCCTTTTTTTGACCAGTCATTCCTTTCATTAGCCCACTTGTTGGTTGGCAGACAGGTACTTTTTGGTTTGTTTGTTTGTTTGTTTGTTTGTTTGGTTGGTTGGTTTTTGTGTTTTAAATACAAATAAGTAAGCCAATAAAATGTAGTATATAACCTGAAAAGTAGTTGACAAAACCATGGCCATCTTTTGGACAGTAGTGCCAAAAATGTGCAGAGGGGGATGATCTCTGCCTTTAGCTCTCAGCAGTTATTGCCAGTGAATACTTTTTCTGTGATCCAATAGACCCGTATAGCATATTTCTGTCATTTACTTATGGACATTCTTGTTTCCCTATTCAGTTTCATTATACTGGAATACTCATGATGATGAAAAGGTAAAACTTCCACTTAATTATAGAACACTTTTGAGACATATTAAGCAACACATTAAATCGGAAAGTGAATAGCTTGCTGGAGGAAGAGAGGAGTCCTGTTCAAGTTTTATTTAGTTAACTTTTATACCTTCTTTGGAACTCAGTATATATTATTTACAATAAAGTGAAATAAAAATATTACAGAATTCTAAAACAGACTTGTAAAATGATCTAAATCACTGGGGTATCTCTTCAGCCTCAGAACATTGACTATAAAAATTTATGGAGGTAAGTGGAAGACATTTTTCGTATTAATTATCTTTATTCTCACATCAGAAAGCACCCTAGTGTTTTTCAGTTTAGATTCTTTCTGCTTTTAAACACCGTACCACAGGGCTTTAGTCAAGGTGGGACACAGTATGAGTAAGAAGAACAGATACATTATTCTTCATCCTGAAATAACAGTTTAGGATAACCTACATTAAAGTTTCTCTGATACCTTGTAAGTTGACTGAGAGGTTTTGAGATAAGAACTCCAAACCCAAAGAACTATCTGGGACACAATTCCATCCTTTTGATTTTTTTTCCTTTTTGAAAGGCTGATGGGGTGTCCAGGTAGTGTTTTCATTAATCTCAGAAGTAAATGGATCCAATGATGTTTTAGTACTTTATTAATTATATCAATAACAAGATAGATTATGCCAACAAAGAAAAGAACACTCTTAAAACTGCTTAATTACAGTTTAAAGTTGACATTATACATTCTTAAGAATAATAGTGAAGAATAGAAATATATTTTAGACTAAATACTGTATAAATAAAAATAAGTAAAAGTAAAAATCTTCACCGTTTTCCTTCTGTTGCTCTAAAAATATTCTAAAAAAAACCTTGAAGTGCAGAACAACATGTATTCTATTTTCTATTTTCCAATTCTGGAGGCCAGAAATTTAACTCAACTCCTATGGAGCTGACATTAAGGTGCTGGTAATCCTATAGTCCATTTTGCATATTGTGGGGAAGAAAGTGGCTTTTTTCATGTTCAGATTCTAGGTGCTTTCTATATTTCATGGGTTATGGTGTCTTCCTCTGACTTCTTCAACCCAGCAGCCTGGGAAACCATCACTTCTGCATGAACTTCTTTCTTTCCATCATAAAGATACTCCTGATTGTATTGGGCTCACCACGGAGTCTAGATTAACCTTCTGTGTCAAGACACTTGATTACATCTGCAAGTTCCATTTGACATAAAGAGGATATGTTGACAGATCAAGAAATTGGGATATGGCATGTTTTACTTAGCTTTAGACTAAAACAGAGCTTATTAAAGAATTGAACCAATTTGTAATAGTAACAATATGCTATACTGATTTTTTAAAAGTTTCAGGTTAGAATCCTGTATTTGCTTTTATTTAAAGGATTGTTCTATCCTATTGACAGTGTCTTGCTTTAAATTAATATATTTTTTAGTGAAGGAACATAACCATGCCCTATTTTGCATACTGCTGCCACCTCTGACTAATGGTAAATGGTTGCATTAATTCTTTGACTCCAGGAAAGTTCAACTTCCCTGTCAAAACCTAGAACCCAGTTGGATACTGAAGTCTGTTTAATACAGAACCATGTTGAATCCAAGATTCCCAGACCATCCCCATGAAAGCTAGAGATTACATCCACAGGGCGATACTGAAGTTAGTTTGTTAGTATTGTTTTGTTTTCTTTTGTTATCACTGAGACTTGAATGTAAGGTCTTGCTTGTATTTCTCTCACTAAAAACTATTTCACCAATCCATGTTTTACTTTCTTTTTTTTTTCTTTTTTCTTTTTTTCGGAGCTGGGGACCGAACCCAGGGC
This sequence comes from Rattus norvegicus, assembly GCF_021556685.1. Classification (NCBI taxonomy): domain Eukaryota; kingdom Metazoa; phylum Chordata; class Mammalia; order Rodentia; family Muridae; genus Rattus; species Rattus norvegicus. The sequence continues at coordinate 81,501,154 of NC_141535.1, forward strand.
CTTGCGCTCCCTAGGCAAGCACTCTTCCACTGAGCTAAATCCACAACCCCTTACTTTCTATTTTGAGACAGGGTCTTACTAACTTATCCAAACTGACCTTGAACCTAAATTTGTAGCCTGGTGTACCCCAGCCTCATGCTTGTCATTGCCCATCTCCTTATCCTAACTTTTCACCGTTTATTTAGTAGGAGCTGGACGTCGGATATTTGGGAATTGTATGTTGAAGAAATTAGGATTCTTAATTTCCATCAAGTGTATCTTGTTTCTTTATGTTATGAAGCATGTGTTGATTATTATATTTAATGTTCTTAGAGAAGGTTTATGAGTATAATGAGCTAAATCATAAAGTGACACATGCTTACTGCTCTTTTCTTTCTTTCTTTTTGTGGTTATGTTATTTATTTATACTTCAAATGTTGTTCAATTTCCTGGTTTCCCCTCCACAATCTACCATACCACCCCCTTTCCCTTTGCCTGTCTGAGGATGCAAAGCATAGTCACCTTTCCAACTAATTACAAGCAGTAGATTAAAAACTACATAGAAACATATATATGTATCAATTCTCTTACACATGACTTTGAGTGCAGGTCTTTCCATCAAACATTATAATCACAGAACCGAGGACATGCTGAATGTGTAGGGATAGTAAGTTTGCTGCCTTGTCAGTTCTTACATGTTGAATTTCTGCTTCTCCAGGGACATTCATAAAACAATTACTGCGCTCCTGGATCAGAATGTTAAATGCCCCTAACCTCTTTGGTATGCAAAAGCCTATAAAAGGGTAAGATTAGAAAAAAAGGTGGGAATACTTATATTATTTCAATAAACCTTGAGCTTTTATTGCTTGTATATACCCGGGCCATAGATCAAATAACAGTTTATTATCATTTTACGTCTACTTTTTTTTTAGTCATTGAAGGGTGAGGGTAAATAGCAAGTGCTTTACAGATGTGTGAGACTGTAAAAAACAAAAACTGAAAAATAAGAAAATGCAGTAAAGCTCAAACCAAAATAAGACGAAATAACCTAGGGTAGTTTTTCTGCCAAGAATCTAAAAGATTTTGGAAAGCAAATTATAAAATGTTTATTCAATTCTGAATGCATAAGGGAATGTTATATTTTTACTAACAACATAAAAAAATTACTAAAGGAATTGAATTCATTACTCTTAATTAGTAAATTTATGTCACAATGTACAAAAGTACAAGTGATATTTCTAATTACCATTTCTGTCTCAGCTCTCTAGGAAAGCTTGTAAGTTAGAAAAATGTGGAATAAATATTTTTTGATACCACAATATATTCAATAAATTACCATCAACATAAATGCACATCTTTAATGAAATAAATGCTACATTTGCAGTTCATTACTAATCTCATCTTCCCTACAATATGTGCCAATGAAAATTCCTTCCAAGTGTAGAAAGAATCTCTTATATGGATCATCTGTCAACAAAAGCCAATGGTCAATGAGCTGAGGCAGGAAATAGGAAGTGGGACACTGGTAGGAAGAAAGAGGATTCTAGGATAAATGAGAGATTCAAAAGGATATAGGAGAGAAAGATACTCAAGAAGACAGATGTGTACCAGCAGATAGATGAACTCAGGGAGATGTTGAGGGAGGGGATGAGGATATGTGGAGAAAGAAGCATCAGGGATGGAAAGAGAAGTAAGTAATCAAAAGGTAGACATAGAATAGGTTAAATGAGTTAAATAAGTTACGAGTTAGTCAGGGAATGAGCAAAAGCCTATGGCCGAGGCATTTATTAATAAACAACTAGACTTGGGAGTCATCATTCTGGGTGCTGGTAATGGGAAAAAGATGTAGAAATTATATTAACATCCAGTCTTATTGTTTATATCTCTACATGCTCACATGTGAAAAGTGAAGGCAAAAGTCAAGATACATGCACAACAGAAGATTATACCAATACCCATAAAAGTCTGTAGATATGAGTTGGTCAGAGCCTTTGCTTTACTGCTTAGGCATATAGGCTCCATCCAATGCTCTAGATTTTAAGACAGTCTGTCCCATGGATGTGGGACTTAACAACAGATAATGACTAGGCCACCACTCTATCCCCTTCTCCTTGTGACTCTGAATGTTATCTGACTTATTTTCTCAACACTCCTACATTTGGTTTGAAGACTCAGAGGCCACAAAGAAAACTATGATTTCCCTGCAATTGGCAGGTGTGAAGTTGTCCTCTAGAACTTCAGCAATGATACACGGGTTCTCTTGTGCAACTACTCCATTTCTCACTCCTTCAACAGGGAGCTGTTTCTCACTGAAATTCTCAGAGAGATTACGATCAACTACCCCACAATGAGAAATGACTTTAAACCACATCTGTTTTTTTTTTCTCTTTCTCCCTCTATTTTTTCTTTACCAAAAGAGATTTTTTTACCCTGTCCTCATGCAAACTATTATGTTCTCAAAATCTCTACCAGGGTCCATCAAGGTTGATTAAAAACACCTAAGAAGCCACTCTAAGCCATTTTAAGAAGACCCCATGATTTGGGTGGATTGTAGAAAATCATGTAGAAATAGCTTTTTTTTTGTATAGTGTATCATGATTCCAGTTCCCCTTCCATGTCTCTTCATGGATTCTCCCAAATTCACCTCTCAACAAGTATCCTAAACTTATCATTATTGAAGTACAGCTTCAAAACCACAGGGTAAACCAAAGAGGGCTGAGTGTGGAGTTGGTAAAAAGTCACTCAGTAGACCTCTTCTGAGGGAGCAAAACAATTCTCTGGGACTAGCAATAAAAGGAAAAATCACAAATGTACACATATACTTGTGGTTACAGCAAGTTGCAACAAGCTCTAATAGCATCACATATACTTACATACATACATGCATACATACATACATACATACATACATACATACACATATTCAACATATAGAAAGACAGACAAACACTTGAATGGAGCAAAACTTCAACAGTCTCTACCAATTTTGTTTTTTCCCTTAGTCCTTTTAGACCACCTAAGACAGAGTCCTCCATGTAAGAAAAATTTACCCCATAGACACAAGTTACTTATTGTCTAAAAACAATCACCACCAATACATATTCTTCAAAAAGCAGATTAAAGACATTACACAAAATGAAATATAACAGGGTTATTGATGATGTATTCTTTTGAAACTCATGCCTAATTAAACATTTCCAACTATCTTTCTCTCCACATGTTCACTGTAACACCAAAGCAATAATCCTTTTGTCACTGATTAATAAAGTTTAAGCAAGTCAATCTATAATAGCAAGTTCTTTCTTATGCTTAGATGATAACAATTTGTACTTACCAAGAAACAGATCATCTATCTGATGTCTTATTTTTTAATTTGTTCAGCTAAACTGGCCAATCATCTGTTTCTGTTCTTACACACACAATATAATTATTTTCTTTTATTCATAACACTGCTCTTTCATGATACACATTTAAACCTATGACCACATCCCTAGAGAAAAAGATCCAGGAACTCAGGTCCAATCAGGAATGAATGTCTTCTTGGATCATTGGCTTGTCCCAAGCCTAATTTTCTTGATACAACAATAACAGGTTTGTAGCATATAAAAGCTTACTGGACAGGTCACCTGGAAAGCTCTTCTCATCTGTGCAGCTCTTGGTCTTCTATGAGGAAGGGGCACATTCCATTCTTGTTTCTAACTTTAAACTTTTTTTCAATTACATTCAAATAGATTAACTTCCTAAAACTACTTAAATCAAATCAGGAATTCCATGAAATTCTTAAATTATCTAAACAGCATTATCTTAGAACATTCATCTTCATGTTGATCTGCAGGAAACTAGTCCAACAGAGTGGGCTATCACCTAGGAAGTAATCACAACCAGTGTATGGACAGTGAGGATCTTCCCATGTCCAATCACAGCTCGTGAGGATTATGAGGGATAGAGATAGCTATTGAGATATAATAAAAAGGGTGGCAGAAAGGTTTCCCATGAGTTCCCACTCTGTGGAGGATCTGCACACTCTAGCTGTTTCTCTGTCAGTCGCTTTTACACACTGTCCCCTTTGGTGGGTTGTTACCATGCCTGACACACACATAGCATTCTGCAGGCCATGCTAATGTGGCCCCTAGCTATGTGAGCCCCAAGCATTCTATAGTTATCATGGCTTTCTGTCATGGACTCTGCTCATACTCCCAACAACCCAGTGAAATCATGACTCAACAAACTGTAACTCAACAACCAGACTTATATGTTGAATACTCAATGTACAATACATGCACACAATTAACTTACAACCAAGTGATAAGGATATAAACCACCCACCTAGGTAAGATATAATTTGCTCATCTAGACACACAAAATCCTGCATGTATCTATCCCTTAAGAATAGTTATAACAACCTGTAAATATGCAGAAAGAAATCCTAACATCTGCCACTGTGTTCTCTCAGCTGCTCCCTCTCCTCACTCTGGTCTCCTCTGCTTCTCTAAAACTATTCTCCCATCTGTCCTTTCTTCTCATCCAATGACAGGCCTCATTCTACCTTGCACCTTTCTTCTCCTGCATAATGACATCAACCTACGTATAGAAAGAACAAACATTAGAGGAAGGCACATCTGCAGTAATCCTGGGAGGAAGCCCAGGACCATGCCTCTCCAGTGTACATCCATCACAGCCATGCAAAATGGTAGTCTGACTACAGAAAGCTCACTTACCCACTACAGCTCTTTCTACAGACCATACACCAGATACTCTTTTTTTTCTTTCTCGTTATAGAACAAACAGATATATAAATTGACGACGACGATGAAGATGATGATGATGATGATGATGATGATGATGATGATGATGATGATAGAAAAGCAAGATTAAATAATAGGAAATAAAAAGAGCCAAGGAAAAAGCTTAGAAAACACATTCACAGTTACAGAAATCTAATAAAAACAAAATCAGAAATAATATGTAACAAAAATGTAATAAAATCCCAAAATCATAAGTAAGCAAAAGATCTGTAAGATTAAAATTATGATGAGAGAAAAATTCTTCAAAAATATCATTGAGTAAATTTTGGGTTGACCTCTACTGCTAGACATGGGCTAGCCCTTCCAGTGTGTTTCTTATACCAATGTGGACTCTATTGGAAACAATGTAAGTTTTTCTTTGTGAGCAGCTTTCAGTTGTAGATAGTTTTTGATTCAGGAATGGATGTCTGTGTTCACTCCTCATCTGAGAACTAGCACACTATCTATTCAGGGAAATGCACATCAAAACGACTCTGAAATTCTATCTTAAACACATCAAAATGTCTAAGATAAAAAACTCACCACGTGGCAGCACATTCTAGTGAGAATGTGGAAGGGGAGCATTCTCCATTGTTAGTGGGAGTGCAAACTTAACCACTTTTGGAATTAATTTGGCCATTTCACAAAAAACTGGGAACATTTCTACTTCAAGACTCGGGTATATCACTCCTGGGCATATACCCAAAAGATGTCCCACCATGCCACAAGGACACTTGCTCCATGTTCATAGAAGCTTTATTCATAATAGCCAGAAACTGGAAATAACCCAGATATCCCTAAACATAGAATAGATCAAGAAAGTGAGGTTCATTTACAATTTGGAATACTGCTCAACTATTAAAAACAAAGGTCTCATGAAATTTCCAGGCAAATGGATTGATGTAACTAGAAAATATCATTCTGAGTGAGATAACCCAGACCCAGAAAGACATATATGCTATGTTTTCACTTATAAATGGACGTTATTCATCAAGTACAGGATAAGTATGCTACAAACCATAGACCCAATGAAGCTGCGTAATTAAGAGGACCCAAGGGAAGATGTGTGAATCTCACTCAACGAGACAACAAAATAGTGATCAGAAGTGGATAGAGAGAGGGAACTGGGTGGGTTGGGGGCAAGGAAGTGACTAAACGGGGATTATCTGTGGGAGGTGGGGCGGGAGAGTGCTGCAACTGAGAATGGAAATTGCGGGTCATCTCTTGGACTAGTTGGAGACTTGGGACAGAGAAACCTCCATGGAATCTGTGGGGGTGACCTTAGCTTAGATTCCTACCAGTCAGTGATATGGGAGACTGCAGTGACAACCTGAAGCCAGGCAGGACTTTGAGTGGACAGAGGGTGACTCAATCAAGAGTTCTTTAATTTTTTATAATTAGACCTCTATATGATGTGTAGTTGGTAAGTATCTGTTTTTCCATTCTGTGGCCTACCATTTATTATGAAAGATAATATTCTGTTTTTAATTTTATGAGTTCCCATTAATTTTTTTCATTAACTAATTTATTCATTTATCTTAAACCCCAATATCAACCCCCTTCCTCCTATCCACCCCCTACAGCTTCTCTCTCCATTTGTCCCTCCCTCCATTCTGAAAATGGGGAGGCCAATTCTGGGTATTACCCTACTCTAGCAAATCATGCCACTGCAGAACTAGGCACATGTTCTTCCACTGAGGCCTGGTAAGGTGGCCAAGTTAGGGAACAGGATCCACAGGCAAGAAACAGATACAAGAACAGCTTCCTACTCCAGTTGTTGGGAGACCCTCATAAAGACCAAGCTTCTTTACCAATCTTACAACAGATAGAGGCCTTATATCCAAAATATACAGAGAACTCAAGAAGTTAGACCGCAGGGAAACAAATAACCCTATTAAAAATGGGGTTCAGAGCTAAACAAAGAATTCACAGCTGAGGAATGCCGAATGGCTGAGAAACACCTAAAGAAATGTTCAACATCTTTAGTCATAAGGGAAATGCAAATCAAAACAACCCTGAGATTTCACCTCACACCAGTGAGAATGGCTAAGATCAAAAACTCAGGGGACAACAGATGCTGGCGAGGATGTGGAGAAAGAGGAACACTCCTCCATTGTTGGTGGGAGTGCATACTGGTACAACCATTCTGGAAATCAGTCTGGAGGATCCTCAGAAAATTGGACATTGAACTGCCTGAGGATCCAGCTATACCTCTCTTGGGCATATACCCAAAAGATGCCCCAACATATAAAAAAGACACCTGCTCCACTATGTTCATTGCAGCCTTATTTATAATAGCCAGAAGCTGGAAAGAACCCAGATGCCCTTCAACAGAGGAATGGATACAGAAAATGTGGTACATCTACACAATGGAATATTACTCAGCTATCAAAAACAACGAGTTTATGAAATTCGTAGGCAAATGGTTGGAACTGGAAAATATCATCCTGAGTGAGCTAACCCAATCACAGAAAGACATACATGGTATGCACTCATTGATAAGTGGCTATTAGCCCAAATGCTTGAATTACCCTAGATGCCTAGAACAAATGAAACTCAAGACGGATGATCAAAATGTGAATGGTTCACTCCTTCTTTAAAAGGGGAACAAGAATACCCTTGGCAGGGAAGAGAGAGGCAAAGATTAAAACAGAGACTGAAGGAACACCCATTCAGAGCCTGCCCCACATGTGGCCCATACATATACAGCCACCCAATTAGACAAGATGGATGAAGCAAAGAAGTGCAGACCGACAGGAGCTGAATGTAGATCGCTCCTGAGAGACACAGCCAGAATACAACAAATACAGAGGCGAATGCCAGCAGCAAACCACTGAACTGAGAATAGGACCCCCGTTGAAGGAATCAGAGAAAGAACTGGAAGAGCTTGAAGGGGCTCAAGACCCCATATGTACAACAATGCCAAGCAATCAGAGCTTCCAGGGACTAAGCCACTACCTAAAGACTATACATGGACCCTGGACTCTGACCTCATAGGTAGCAATGAATATCCTAGTAAGAGCACCAGTGGAAGGGGAAGCCCTGGGTCCTGCTAAGACTGAACCCCCAGTGAACTAGACTGGTGGGGGGGGGGCGGCAATGGGGGGAGGGTTGGGAGGGGAACACCCATAAGGAAGGGGAGGGGGAGGGGGATGTTTGCCCGGATACCGGGAAAGGGAATAACACTCGAAATGTATATAAGAAATACTCAAGTTAATAAAAAAAAAATAAAAAAATAAAGACCAAGCTTCCTATCTGCTACTTATGTGCAGGGGTCCTACGTCCAGTTCCTGCTCATTTTTTGGTTGGTGGTTTAGCCTCTGGGAATCCCTAAGAATCCAGATAGTGTCCTTATCTTCTGGGTCCCTCAATCCATTCTTCCATAAGACTCTCCCAGCTCCATCTAATGCTTGCTTCTAAGTCTTTGCACCTGTTTCCACTGGTTGCTGGGTGGAACCTCTCAGATGACAGTTATGCTAGGATCCTGTCCCCATTTATTAACTGTTGTTTTATTACCTTTGTGACCAGTGTTCTGGTCAGAAAGTCTTTTATATGTTGATGAGTTCAGTGTTATTATGCACTCTCTTTCCTATCAGGTTCAGTGTATCTAGTTTTATGTTAAATTCATTGACCCATTTGGAGTTGAGTTTTGTGCAGGTAATATGGATTTATTTGGATTTATCTACAAGCGGCCATTTAATTTGACTAGTACCATTTGTTAAGATGCTTTTTTTCCCAATGTGCATATTTTGCTTCTTTTCTGACAACCAGGTGTGCATAGCTGTGTGAATTCATGTCTGTGTCTTCAATTCAACTCTTTTGATCAATGTGTTTCTTAGTGTGCCAATACCATACTATTTTTACTACTATATTTCTGTAGTGGATGATGAAATCTTCAGCAGTTCTTTTATTATTCAAGATTGTTTTATGTATCCTGAATTTTATGTGCTTTCATATGAAGTTGAAACTTGTTCCTTCAAGATTTGTGAAGAATTGTATTTGATGAGGATTGAATTGAAGCTCTATATTGCTTTTGTTTGGATAACCCTCTTTACTATATTAATCCTACTAATTCTTGAGCATAGGAGACCTGTCAATCTTCTGATAACATCTGAATTTCAGTTTTTCTTTCTTTTTTAAATTTACTAAAGTATAAATTATATATTTACATGTCATATCATTTTCTTTTTTCCCTCCCCAAATATTTTTAATTTACAATTTTGTGTTTATTTTTCTTAATTATTTTATTTACTTACATTCAAGCCATTATCCCCCTCACTGCCCCCCTTTCACAGTTCATTATTGCATTCTTCCTCTCTCTTGCTTCCAAGAATATGCTCTGTCCCACTACCAGACCTTCCCCTTCCCTGAAATCTCAAGTATCTCCTGGATTAAGCACATCTTCTCTCACTGAGGCCAGACCAGGGAGTCTTCTGCTATATATGTTCTAGAGGCCTTGGATCAGCCAGTCTGTGCTACCTGGTTGATGGCTCAGTTTCTGAAAGCTCATTGGTGTCTGTGTTAGTTGATACTGCTGGTCTTCCTATGGGGTCATCCTCTTCTTCAGCTTCTTTAATCCTGCCCCTAATTCAACCACTGGGTCTCTGTGGCTTCTGTCCAGTGAGTGGGTATAAGTATATACTTCTGTCTCAGTCAGTTCTTGGAGGGCCTCTCAGAGGATAGGCATACTAGTACCCTCTCTGTAAACACATCATAGCATCAGTCATAGTATCAGGCGTTGGTACACTTTCCCCTGCATGGGATGAAACCCAAGTTGGGCCAACAATTGAACTGCCTCTTTCCTTCACCACATCAAAATTCTAACATAACTCTTCATAGACAGGGAAAGAGCAATTCTCAACATCATATGGAAAAACAAAAAATCTAAGCTAGCCAAAACAATACTCAATAATAAAAAATCTGCTGGGGAAATCGCCATCCCTGACCTCAAGTGGTACTAGAAAGCAATAGTGATAAATACTGCATGGCATTAATACAGAGACAGACAGTTCAATCAATGGAATAGAATTGAAGACCCAGAAATAAATCCACATACCTATGGAAACTTGATCTTTGGCAAAGTAGCCAAAACCATACAGTGGAAAAACTCATCTTCAACAAATGGAGTTGGTCTAACTGATGGTCTGTATGTAGAAGACGAAAATATATACATATTTGTCATCTTGCACAAAGTTCAAGTTCAAGTGGATCAAGGACCTCAACATAAAACCAAATACACCGAATCTAATAGGAGAGAAAGTAGGAAAATTTCAAACTCCTTGGCACAGGGGGAAATTTCCTGAGCAGAATACCAATAGCTCAGGCTCTAAAATTAACAATTAATAAATGGAACCTCATAAAACTGAAAATCTTCTATAAAGTAAAATTACACTGTCAATAAGACAAATCAGTAGCTTAAAGAATGAGAAAAAAAAAACTTTACTAACCCTGCATCCAGAAGAGGGTTAACATCCAAAATATATAAAGAATTCAAAAAGCTATCCTTCAACAAACCACGTAACCTAATTAAAAATGGCGTACACTTCTAAACAGAGAATTTACAACAGAAAAATCTTGAATGACAGAGAAGCACTTCAAGACATGTTCAAAGTCATTACTCATCAGGAAAATGAAAATCAAAATGACCCTGAGATTCCACCTTACATCAATCAATTTCAGTTTTTATGTTTTAAGGGTTTTATCATAAAATTCTCTCCCTTGATTGATTAAAGTTACCCTGGGATATTTTATAGTTTTTTAGTTTATTGTATAAGGTAGTGTTTCCATGACTTCTTTCTCAGTTCATTTGTCATTTGTGTATAGGAAGACTTTGAATCACTGTGTTAATTTTGTACCTTGTTACTTGATTGAAAATGTTTATCAATTGGAGAAGGTTCATGGTGGAGCTTTCAGAGTCATTTATGTATGCAATCCTATCATGTGCAAACAATGATAAAAACCTCTTTCATTGTCTACTTTCGATATTCTTTAACTGTATCATTGTTCTTGTTAAGACTTCAAGGACTGTATTGAATGGGTATAAACAGAGTGGGCATTATTTTCTTGTTATTTATTTTTGTGGATATGTTTGAGTTTCTTTTCTTCTAGGTTGAAGTTGACTGTCTGTGGCTTGCTGACAAACTGCCTTGCTTATGTTGAGGTATGTCCCTTGTATCCCAAGTTTCTTCAGAACTTCTATCATGAAGAGGTGATGGATTTTGTCAAAAGCCTTTTCTATAAACGGGTTGATCATTTGTTTTTCTTTTCTGTCTTTCAGTTTGGTTATACAGTGATCATACTTACTGATTTTTGTATGCTGAAGTATTGTTTCACCTCTGAGATGAAGTGTAATTGATCACAGTGGAAGATCTTTTTGATGTGTTCTTTCAGTTTGCAAGTATTTTATTGAAAATTTTTACACCTATATTCATAAGGGAAATTGTTCTGTAATATCTTTTTTCTTTTTATTATACAGTCTGCGGCAGGTTTGCACTTATAAGGCAAGGCCATAGGGAATTAATATTAGGAGAAATTCCTGCTATTAATATGCTTTTCCTGTTATTTTTGAACATATATAACTATCACTAAGTAATAGCCTGCCCCTTTTGAGTAGATCTCTGCAGATCTACAAAGATATACTGTCTTGTAGTGATGCTATGTAGACAAATACATGACTTCTTATGTCTTAATAATGATCCTATAAGAATTCCTAATTATATATCAATGATCATTAAGCTCTTTTATAGTGAGACTGCTATTAGATCCTTTTCTGATAATCAAAACTGCAATGAGAACTCTGCCAGTCTCCCATATGTCACCAATTAATTGCTCTTCGAGGGTAACCAGACTTTCTCCTATTGAGAGGACATTCCAAGAGGTTGTAAAACAATCAACCAAATGTCATTAAAAGGGAACTAATGATTTATTATAGGTGCTAGGACAGAAGACAAAATATTGACTGCGTTTATGTATACAAAACTTCACTGATAACTTAGTTATGGTTTTAAATCTTTTGTGAACCTGTGGAGCTGTGACAGGTGATTGATATTTAGCAGATGATTACTCCTTGTGGATATGAATGCAAACATTCTCTGTTGTAAACTTCTATTTCAATTTATGATTTGATTTTGTGTGTGGACTTGTTATGAACTTTTAAACATGTGATCATGTATTCTGAATTATGTATAAGATCTGAGGACAATGAGATGAAAAAGAGTGGAATTTTTCCCTGTAGAATTTTTTGCCTTTCCCAGCTTAGAGATTTCTTTCCTTTTCCTCACTTAGAAGAATTTTCCCTTTCCCTGCTTAGGATCTTTCCTCTTTCCCCCTTAGATAGCTTTCATGGCAAATTTTCCAACTTAGTTTAGTAATAAACTCTATAATCACTTTTCAAAGTATCCTTTTTTCTTCCTGCCTAGCAGGCTGAAAGTTGGGATCACATAGGTCTTGCTGTGATATAACAAAGGCCACATTACTAAATCCTCAGCTCTTAGGCTACAGGTGTCAATCACCTAAGTTTTTTACCCTCAGAAAGAGCAAGAAAGCTTTTAGGACTTTGAAAAGTTATCATCAGCACTTCAGTGCAGTTAAAGACCCTCAGATTTTAAAGCCATCACCACAGTCCTACTCTGTGCCCCCACCACTATCCTCTCTGGACTGGGAAGCTTATGGCACTGTACCAATACCATGTTGGTTTTTTGTTTGTTTGTTTGTTTTTTGTTTTTGTTTTTAATCACTACTGCTCTGAAGTAGTGTTTGAGGTCAGGGATGTTGATTCCCCCAGAAGTTCTTCTATTGTTGAGAATGGTTTTTTGTTATTCCAGATACATTTGAGAATTGCTCTTCCTATCTCTGTGAAAAATTAAGTTGGAATTCTGATGGGGATTGCATTGAATCTGTAGATTGCTTTTAACAAGATGGTATTTTTTTTACAATATTAATCCTGACAATTTATGAGCATGGCAGATCTTTCCATCTTCCGAGATCTTCAATTTCTTTCTTTAGAGACTTGAAGTTCTTTTTTTTTTCTTTTTTCTTTTTTCTTTTTTTTCGGAGCTGGGGACCGAACCCAGGGCCTTGTGCTTGCTAGGCAAGTGCTCTTGTCATGCAGATCTTTCACTTGCTTGATTAAAGTCACACCAAGGTATTTTATGGTATTTGTGACTATTGTTGAGGGTGTCATTTCCCTAATTTCTTTGTCAGTCTGCTTATTCTTTTACTGATTTGTTTCAGTTAATTTTATATCCAGCCACTTTGCTGAAGTTGAAGTTATTTATTGGAATTTTTGAGGTCACTTAAGTATATTATCATGTCATTCCCAAATAATTATTTTGTGACTCCCTCCTTTCTAATTAGTATCCCTTTAATCTTCTTTTCTTACCTAATTGCTCTGGCTAGAACTTCAAGTACTATTTTGAATAGTTAGGGTAAGAGTGAGCAGCCTTGTCTTGTTTCTGATTTTAATGGGATTGCTTTAAGTTTCTCTTCATTTAGTTTGATGTTGGCCATTGGTTTGCTGTATATTGCTTTTATTATATTCAAAGGTATGGACCTTTGAATTCCTGATTTCTCCAATATTTTTAACTTAAAGTAGTGTTGTATTTTGTCAAAGGCTTTTTCAGTGTCTAATGAGATGAATAAGTGGCTTTTTCTTTGCGTTTGTTTAAACAGTGGATTAAGTCGATGGAATTCCATGTATTGAACCTTCCATGCTTCTCTGGGATGAAGCCTCCTTGATCATGGGGAAGGATTGTTTTGATGTGTATTTGTATTCAGTTCACAAGAATTTTATTGAGTATTTTTGCATCAATATTCATAAGGTAAATTGGTTTGAAGTTCTCTTTCTTGTTGGGTCTTTGTATGGTTTAAGTTTCAGTGTAACCATGGCTTCATTGTGTGTGGGAGAGTACCCTCATAAAGGCGGGGGGGGGAGGAGAAATTAGGGGGTTTGTGGAGGGGGAAATGGGAAGGGGGATAATATTTGAAATGTAAATAAATAAAATAAGCAATAAAATTTTAAAGGAAAGAAATCAAGTCAACCAAGCCCGCAGAGACAAGTTTCAGCAAAGCTGTGGATAGTGGTATCTTTTCTCAGGGGTGATGATAGCATGTATTGTTAAGGATATAGATACATAATCAAAAGACTAAGCTTGCTGGATCCTACACCATAGGAGAGTAAATCTTGTTCAGCATCAGAATTTCGCAACTGCTGCTCAAACTGTCTTCAAAAGTGTGTAGGCAAGCCTCTTGCATCACCCATAGAATCCTAATCATTTACTTTCCGTTCTCAGTTTTTTTAGGCAATATTTTCAACCCTTAACATGGGTGTACCATCACCATTACACATGTCATGCACAAGGCTTCTCCCAAACATAAAAGATTGCAACTTTGTGACTTCTCTGTTGCTGCTAATGTGAGATTTCCATCCTATTTTACAGAATGCACCCTTCCCACCATTTTTCATCATGCATGTAGATAAAAGGAAGTTTGATAATAAAATTGATACACCAGACAGTAAAAGGATATAAATGCTTGGTGTAAGGAATCACCATGAACCCTTGCTACAAATAAGACATAGTGGCCATCCATGATAGAATAGGGAAAGAAGAACATTTCTAATAAATAGTATCAATTTATTTTATCATGCAACTGTATGTATAATATATTCCAGGTTACATTGCTGATGCCTTGCCTCTGTTCCAAGAAAAACTCATTTTATGTATTTTTACAGTAGCAGAGTAGGCCTTGGGGAAGAAAGGGCCAGTTTCTTTTCAAATTATCTATTCCAGGAATAATTATGGAAAGTAATTGTTGCCTGGAAGTACAGCTGAGCTAATTCAGCTGTTCTAATATGGCCTTTTAACCTCAGATTATGTGTAACTATTTGGAATGTGTTGGTTTTTAATTACAAGGAGTAAAAGCAGGTATCAGGTGTTCCTGTGGTTTGCCAGGGACTGTAGTAGAAAGCTCTTCCCAGGTGTCGGCACAATGCAGCTGGAGGTTTTGTTCACATTGCAACTTAGCAATGTCTATAAATCTATGATTCAGTCTGTGATTTGTTTCCACTGTTGTAATCTGAATTTAATACCCCCATTGGAGTTGTCAAGCAAGGGAGTTCATGACAAGTTTTATGTGGTTTCTTAGAATAGAAAATGCAATAGTTTGAGGTTACTTTTCCCTTCCTAATCTTCTATTTCCCTTAGTTTCACAAGAATATTTTTTATGACTTTTTGTCAAAGAACCTTGACCATGTTCTATTTGGATTTTTGTTTGTTTGGTTAAGGTATTTTGAAAGAAGTTATTGCTATATAGCTGGCTGGCCTGTAGTTCACTATGTAGACAAGCTGACCTAAATAACAAAGGGATCCACATTCTTCTGTCTCCTAAATGCCATGATAAAGTTGTGAATTGACATAGCAAGTCTTTTTTCTTTAATCTTTATTAATGTGAGTATTTCTTATTTACATTTCGATTGTTATTCCCCTTCCTGGTTTCCCAGCCAACATCCCCCTAACCCCTGCCCCTCTGCTTCTATATGGTCTTCCCCTCCTCATCCTCCACCCATTACCACCATCCCCGCAACAATCACGTTCACTAGGTGTTCAGTCTTGGCAGGACCAAGGGCTTCCCCTTCCACTGGTGCTCTTACTAGGCTATTCATTGCTACCTATGAGGTTGGAGCCCAGGGTCAGTCCATGTATAGTCTTTGGGTAGTGGCTTAGTTCCTGAAAGCTCTGGTTGATTGGCATTGTTGTTCATATGGGGTCTCGAGCCCCTTCAAGCTCTTCCAGTCCTTTCTATGATTCCTTCAATGGGGGTCCATTCTCAGTTGAGTGGTATGCTGCTAGCATTCACCTACATATTTGCTGTATTCTGGGTGTGTCTCTCAGGAGAGATCTACATCCAGTTCCTGTCGGGCCTGCACTTCTTTGCTTCATCCATCTTATCTAGTTTAGTGGCTGTATATGTATGGGCCACATGTGGGGCAGGCTCTGAATGGGTGTTCCTTCTGCCTCTGTTCTAAACTTTGCCTCCCTATTCCCTCCCAAGGGTATTCTTGTTCCCCTTTTAAAGAAGGAGTGAAGCATTCACATTTTGATCATCTGTCTTGAGTTTCTTTTGTTCTAGGCATCTAGGGTAATTCAAGCATTTGGGTTAATAGTCACTTATCAATGAGTGCATACCATGTGTGTTTTTCTGTGATTGGTTTACCTCACTCAGGATGATATTTTCCAGTTCCATCCATTTGCCTACGAATTTCATAAACTCGTTGTTTTTGATAGCTGAGTAATATTCCATTGTGTAGATGTACCACATTTTCTGTATCCATTCCTCTGTTGAAGGGCATCTGGGTTCTTTCCAGCTTCTGGCTATTGTAAACAAGGCTGCTATGAACATAGTGAAGCAAGAGTCTTTGTTATATGTTGGGGCATCTTTTGGGTATATGCCCAAGAGAGGTATAGCTGGTTCCTCAGGTAGTTCAGTGTCCAATTTTCTGATGAACCTCCAGACTGATTTCCAGAATGGTTGTACCAGTCTGCAATCCCACCAACAATGGAGGAGTGTTCCTCTTTCTCCACATCCTCGCCAGCATTTGTTGTCACCTGAGTTTTTGATCTTAGCCATTCTCACTGGTGTGAGGTGAAATCTCAGGGTTGTATTGATTTGCATTTCCCTTATGACTAAAGATGTTGAACATTTCCTTAGGTGTTTCGCAGCCATTCGGCATTCCATTGTTTAGCTCCGAACTCCAATTTTTAATAGGGTTATTTGTCTCCCTGTGGTCCAACTTTTTGAGTTCTTCGTATATATTGGATAGAAGACCTCTATCTGTTGTAGGATTGGTAAAGATCTTTTCCCAATCTGTTGGTTGCTGTTTTATCCTAACAAGAGTGTCCTTTGCCTTACAGAGGCTTTGCAGATTTATGAGATCCCATTTGTCGATTCTTGATCTTAGATCATAAGCTATTGGTGTTTTGTTCAGGAAATTTTCTCCAGTGCCCATGTGTTAGAGATGCTTCCCACTTTTTCTTCTATTTGTTTGAGTGTATCTGGTTTGATGTGAAGGTCCTTGATTCACATGGACTTAAGCTTTGTACAGCGTGATATGCATAGATCAATATGGATTCTTCTACATTCTGACCTCCAGTTGAACCAGAACCATTTGCTGAAAATGCTATCTTTTTTCCATTGGATGGTTTTGGTTCCTTTGTCAAAAATCAAGTGGACTTAGGTGTGTGGGTTCATTTCTGGGTCTTCAATTCAATTCTTCTGGTCTATCTGTCTGTCTCTGTACCAATACCAAGCAATTTTTATCACTATTGCTCTGTAATAGTGCTTGAGTTCAAGGATAGTGATTCCCCAGAAGTCCTTTTATTGTTGAGGATAGTTTGAGCTATTCTGGGTTTTTTGTTATTCCCGAGGAATTTGCAAATTTTTCTGTCTAACACTCTGAAGAATGGGATTGGTATGTGATGGGGATTGCATTGAATCTGTAGATCACTTTTGGTAAAATGGCCATTTTTACTATCTTAATCTTGTCAATCCATGAGCATGGGAGATCTTTCCATCTTCTGAGGTCTTCTTCAATTTCTTTTCTTCAGAGGCTTGAAGTTCTTACCATAGAGGTCTTGTATTTGCTTGGTTAAAGTCACACTGAGGTATTTCATATTATTTGGGACAATTATGAAGGGTGTTGTTTCCCTAATCTTTCTCTGCTTGTTTCTCTTTTGTGTAGAGTAAGGCTACTGATTTATTTGAGTTAGTTTTATACCCAGCCATTTGATGAAGTTGTTTATCAGGTTTAGTTGTTCTCGGGTAGAACTTTTGGGATCACTTAAATATACTATCATATCATCTGCTAATAGTGATATTTTCACTTCTTCTTTTCCAATCTGTATCCCCTTGATCTCCTTTTGTTGTCTGGTGGCTCTGGCTAGAAATTCAAGAACTATATTGAATAAGTAGGGAGAGAGTTGGCAGCCTTGTCTAGTCCCTGATTTTAGTGGGATTGCTTCAAGTATCTCTCCATTTAGTTTAATGTTAGCGACTGGTTTGATGTATATGGTTTTTACTATGTTTAAGTATGGGCCTTGAACTCCTTTCCAGGACTTTTATCATGAAGCTGTGTTGAATTTTGTCAAATGCTTTCTCAGCATCTAATGAAATGATCATGTGGTTTTGTTCTTTCAGTTTGTTTATATAATGGATCACGTTGATGGTTTTCCATATATTAAACCATCCCTGCATGCCTGGGATGAAGCCTACTTGGTCATGGTGGATGATTGTTTTGATGGGCTCTTGGATTCGGTTTGCCAGAATTTTGTTGAGTATTTTTGCGTCGATATTCATAAGGGAAATTGGTCTGAAGTTCTCTTTCTTTGTTGTGTCTTTGTGTGGTTTAGGTATAAGAGTAATTGTGGCTTCGTAGAAGGTATTCGGTAGTGATCCATCTGTTTCAATTTTGTGGAATAGTTTGGATAAGATTGGTATGAGGTCTTCTATGAAGGTTTGATAGAATTCTGCACTAAACCCGTCTGGACCTGGGCTCTTTTTGGTTGGCAGATCTTTAATGACTGCTTCTATTTCCTTAGGAGTTATGGGGTTGTTTAACTGGTTTATCTGTTCCTGATTTAACTTCGGTACCTGGTATCTGTCTAGGAAATTGTCCATTTCCTGAAGATTTTCAAGTTTTGTTGAATATAGGCTTTTATAGTAAGATCTGATGATTTTTTTAATTTCCTCTGAATCTGTTGTTATGTCTCCCTTTTCATTTCTGATTTTGTTAATTTGGACGCACTGTCTGTGTCCTCTCGTTAGTCTGGCTAAGGGTTTATCTATCTTGTTGATTTTCTCAAAGAACCAACTTTTGGTTCTGTTGATTCTTTCTATGGTCCTTTTTGTTTCTACTTGGTTGATTTCTGCTCTGAGTTTGATTATTTCCTGCCTTCTACTCCTCCTGGGTGTATTTGCTTCTTTTTGTTCTAGAGCTTTTAGGTGTGCTGTCAAGCTGCTGACATATGCTCTTTCCTGTTTCCTTCTGCAGGCATTCAGAGCTATGAGTTTTCCTCTTAGCACAGCTTTCATTGTGTCCCATAAGTTTGGGTATGTTGTACCTTCATTTTCATTAAATTCTAAAAAGTTTTTAATTTCTTTCTTTATTTCTTCCTTGACCAGGTTATCATTGAGTAGAGCATTGTTCAATTTCCAAGTATATGTGGGCATTCTTCCTTGATTGTTATTGAAGTCCAGTTTTAGGCCGTGGTGGTCCGATAGCACGCATGGGATTATTTCTATCTTTCTGTACCTGTTGAGGCCCGTTCTTTGACCAATTATATGGTCAATTTTGGAGAAAGTACCATGTGGAGCTGAGAAGAAGGTATATCCTTTTGCTTTAGGATAGAATGTTCTATAAATATCCGTTAAGTCCATTTGGCTCATGACTTCTCTTAGTCTGTCGACATCACTGTTTAATTTCTGTTTCCATGATCTGTCCATTGATGAGAGTGGGGTGTTGAAATCTCCCACTATTATTGTGTGAGGTGCAATGTGTGTTTTGAGCTTTAGTAAGGTTTCTTTTACGTATGTAGGTGCCCTTGTATTTGGGGCATAGATATTTAGGATTGAGAGTTCATCTTGGTGGATTTTTCCTTTGATGAATATAAAGTGTCCTTTCTTATCTTTTTTGACGACTTTTAGTTGAAAATTGATTTTATTTGATATTAGAATGGCTACTCCAGCTTGCTTCTTCTGACCATTTGCTTAGAAAATTGTTTTCCAGCCTTTCACTCTGAGGTAATGTCTGTCTTTGTCTCTGAGGTGTGTTTCCTGTAGGCAGCAGAATGCAGGGTCCTCGTTGCGTATCCAGTTTGTTAATCTATGTCTTTTTATTGGGGAGTTGAGGCCATTGATGTTGAGAGATATTAAGGAATAGTGATTATTGCTTCCAGTTATATTCATATTTGGATGTGAGGTTATGTTTGTGTGCTTTCATTCTCTTTGTTTTGTTGCCAAGACGATTAGTTACTTGCTTCTTCTGGGGTATAGCTTGTCTCCTTATGTTGGGCTTTACCATTTATTATCCTTTGTAGTACTGGATTTGTAGAAAGATATTGTGTAAATTTGGTTTTGTCATGGAATATCTTGGTTTCTCCATCTATGTTAATTGAGAGTTTTGTAGGATACAGTAACCTGGGCTGGCATTTGTGTTCTCTTAGGGTCTGTATGACATCAGTCCAGGATCTTCTGACCTTCATAGGTTCTGGCGAGAAGTCTGGTGTGATTCTGATAGGTCTGCCTTTATATGTTACTTGACCTTTTTCCCTTACTGCTTTTAATATTCTTTCTTTATTTTGTGCATTTTTTGTTTTGACTATTATGTGATGGGAGGTGTTTTTTTCTGGTCCAATCTATTTGGAGTTCGGTAGGCTTCTTGTATGTCTATGGGTATCTCTTTTTTTAGGTTAGGAAAGTTTTCTTCTATGATTTTGTTGAATATATTTACTGGTCCTTTGAGCTGGGAGTCGTCACTCTCTTCTATACCTATTATCCTTAGGTTTGATCTTCTCATTGAGTCCTGGATTTCCTGTATGTTTTGGACCAGTAGCTTTTTCTGCTTTACATTATCTTTGACAGTTGAGTCAATGATTTCTATGGAATCTTCTGCTCCTGAGATTCTCTCTTCCATCTCTTGTATTCTGTTGGTGCAGCTTGTATCTACAACTCCTTGTCTCTTCTTTTGGTTTTCTATATCCAGTGTTGTTTCCATGTGTTCTTTCTTGATTTCTTCTATTTCCATTTTTAATTCCTTCAACTGTTTGATTGTGTTTTCCTGGAATTCTTTCAGGGATTTTTGTGACTCCTCTCTATGGGCTTCTACTTGTTTATTTATGATTTCCTGATATTCTTTCAGGGATTTTTGTGTTTCCTCTCTATGGGCTTCTACTTGTTTATTGATGTTTTCCTGGAATTCTTTCAGGCATTTTTGCGATTCCTCTCTGTAGGCTTCTACTTGTTTATTAATGTTTTCCTGTGTTTCTTTAAGGGAGTTCTTCACGTCTTTCTTGAAATCCTCCAGCATCATGATCAAATATGATTTTGAAACTAGATCTTGCTTTTCTGGTGTGTTTGGACATTCCATGTTTGTTTTGGTGGGAGAATTGGGCTCCGATGATACCGTGTAGTCTTGGTTTCTGTTGCTTTGGTTCCTGCGCTTGCCCCTCGCCATCAGATTATCTCTAGTGTTACTTTGTTCTGCTATTTCTGACAGTGGCTAGACTGTCCTATAAGCCTGTGTGTCAGGAGTGCTGTAGACCTGTTTTACTGTTTTCTTTCAGCCAGTTATGGGGACAGAGTGTTCTGCTTTCGTGGGTGTAGTTTTTCCTCTGTACAGGTCTTCAGCTGTTCCTGTGGGCCTGTGTCCTGAGTTCACCAGGCAGGTCACTTGCAGCATACAAGTTGGTCTTACCTGTGGTCCCGAGGCTCAAGTTCGCTCGCAGTGTGCTGCCCATGGGCTCTCTGCGGCGGCAGCAACCAGGAAGACCTGTGCCGCCCCTTCTGGGAGCTTCAGTGCACCAGGGTTCCAGATGGCCTTTGGTGTTTTCCTCTGGCGTCCGAGATGTGTGTGCAGAGAGCAGTCTCTTCTGGTTTCCCAGGCTTGTCTGCCTCTCCGAAGGTTTAGCTCTCCCTCCCACGGGATTTGGGTGCAGAGAACTGTTTATCCGGTCTGTTTCCTTCAGGTTCCGGCGGTGTCTCAGGCAGGGGTCCTGCCGCTCCTGGGCCCTCCCCCACGGGAGCCCAGAGGCCTTATACAGTTTCCTCTTGGGCAAGGGATGTGGGCAGGGGTGGGCAGTGTTGGTGGTCTCTTCCGCTCTGCAGCCTCAGGAGTGCCCACCTGACCAGTCGGTGAGGTCTCTTTCCCACGGGGTCTGGGAGCAGAGAGCTGCTGCTCTTGAATTTCCTTTGATTCTGTAGTTATGTCTCCCTTTTCATTTCTGATTTTGTTAATTTGGACACACTCTCTGTGTCCTCTTGTTAGTCTGGCTAAGGGTTTATCTATCTTGTTGATTTTCTCAAAGAACCAACTTTTGGTTCTGTTGATTCTTTCTATGGTCCTTTTTGTTTCTACTTGGTTGATTTCAGCTCTGAGTTTGATTATTTCCTGCCTTCTACTCCTCCTGGGTGTATTTGTTTCTTTTTGTTCTAGAGCTTTTATGTGTGCTCTCAAGCTGCTGACATATGCTCTCTCCAGTTTCTTTCTGCAGGCACTCAGAGCTATGAGTTTTCCTCTTAGCACAGCTTTCATTGTGTCCCATAAGTTTGGGTATGTTGTACCTTCATTTTCATTAAATTCTAAGAAGTCTTTTTTTTCCTTTCTTTATTTCATCCTTGACCAGGTTATCATTGAGTAGATCATTTTTCAACTTCTATGTATATGTGGGCGTTCTTCCCTTATTGTTATTGAAGACCAGCTTTAGCCTGTGGTGGTCTGATTGGACGCATGGGATTCTTTCTATCTTTCTATATCTGTTGAGGCCTGTCAATTTTGGAGAAATACCATGAGGTGGTGAGAAGAAGGTATATCCTTTTGTTTTAGGATAGAATGTTTTAGAAAAATCTGTTATGTCCATTTGGTTCATGACCTTTCTTAGTCTGTCTTTGTGTCTGTTTAATTTCTGTTTCCATGACGTTTCTATTGATGAGAGTGTGATTTTGAAATCTCCTACTATTATTTTGTGAGGTGCAATATGTGCTTTGAGCTTTAGTAAGGTTTCTTTTATGTGTGGAGGGGCCCTTGTATTTGGAGCATAGATATTTAGGATTGAGAATTCATCTTTGTGGATTTTTCCTTTGATGAATATGAAGTGTCCTTCCTTGTCTTTTTTGATGACTTTTCATTGAAAATCAATTTTATTCAATATTAGAATGGCTACTCCAGCTTGCTTCTTCTGACCATTTGCTTGGAAAGTTGTTTTCCAGCCTTTCACTCTGAGGTAGTGTATGTCTTTGTCTCTGAGGTGTGTGTCTTGTAGGCAGCAGAATTCAGGGTCCTCGTTGCGTATCCAGTTTGTTAATCTATGTCTTTTTATTGGGGAGTTGAGGCCATTGATATTGAGAGATATTAAGGAATAGTGATTATTGCTTCCTGTTATATTCATATTTGGTTGTGAGGTTATGTTTGTGTGCTTTTCTTCTCTTTGTTTTGTTGCCAAGACGATTAGTTTCTTGCTTCTTCTAGGGTGTAGCTTGCCTCCTTATGTTGGGCTTTACCATTTATTATCCTTTGTAGGGCTGGATTTGTAGAAAGATATTGTGTAAATTTGGTTTTGTCATGGAATATCTTGGTTTCTCCATCTATGTTAATTGAGAGTTTTGCAGGATACAGTAACCTGGGCTGGCATTTGTGTTCTCTTAGGGTCTGTATTACATCTGTCCAGAATCTTCTGGCTTTCATATTCTCTGGTGAATAATCTGGTGTGATTCTGATAGGTCTGCCTTAATATGCAACTTTTTTTTTATTAACTTGAGTATTTCTTATATACATTTCGAGTGTTATTCCCTTTCCCGGTTTCCGGGCAAACATTCCCCTCCCCCCTCCCCTTCTTTATGGGTGTTCCCCTCCCCATCCTCCCCCACTTGCCGCCCTCCCCCCAACAATCTAGTTCACTGGGGGTTCAGTCTTAGCAGGACCCAGGGCTTCCCCTTCCACTGGTGCTCTTACTAGGATATTCATTGCTACCTATGAGGTCAGAGTCCAGGGTCAGTCCATGTATAGTCTTTAGGTAGTGGCTTAGTCCCTGGAAGCTCTGGTTGCTTGGCATTGTTGTACTTTTGGGGTCTCGAGCCCCTTCAAGCTCTTCCAGTTCTTTCTCTGATTCCTTCAATAGGGGACCTATTCTCAGTTCAGTGGTTTGCTGCTGGCATTCGCCTCTATATTTGCTGTATTCTGGCTGTGTCTCTCAGGAGCGATCTACATCCGGCTCCTGTCGGTCTGCACTTCTTTGCTTCATCCATCTTGTCTAATTGGGTGGCTGTATATGTATGGGCCACATGTGGGTCTTTAGGTAGTGGCTTAGTCCCTGGAAGCTCTGGTTGCTTGGCATTGTTGTAATATGCAACTCTTAATCATCACGTTTTAAGTCAATTTCTACTTTCAGCTTTCAAATTTGCCCTGTATACTAGATACCCATTTATTTACTTCTGCCACTAAGGATCACAGAGGTGACTTGTATTACAATTCAAAGAAAACTGTCACCATTATTCTACATTTGCAATAAAAAGAAGTAACTTCTTGGTTAAGAGTCTCCCCTTGTTGTATTCCAAAGTCTCTAGAGAAATAGGTATTAATTTTTCTGTATAAAAAACATGATGTATTAAAATGTCATTATTCTTCGTTTGGTGACAAATTAAGAATGCTCCCAAACTAAACTTCAGAAACTTTTCAAAGGGTTATGGAAAAATAGGATGCAGTTAATACATAGTAGGTGATAAAGGTTTTAAAATAAAAACAGCAAAGACAAGCTATGTTTATAGCTGATTAAACATTTCATAATTATAAGTAAAATATCATGTTAAATTGCTTTTGTTGAGGATTTATTCAGTAACAGCTGGAAATTCACATCAATTTCATTTCTAAAACAATCTTTTTTTTAAAAAAAATAAAGTACAATTATCTCATGTTCCCACTTTCTTTAACTTTCTCCAACCCATGTCATGTACTATCTTGTTCTTTGCAATATTCATAGCTTCTTTCTTTATATTTTAGTTACACACACACACACACACACACACACAAACACACACAAGTACACACATACATACACTCATATGCACACTCCCACATTTACATGTATACTCACCTATAAATATACTCATGCTCATACATACATTCACTCTTATATCCAGTGGAAGATAAGAATAACAGAAACCTACAAACTTTTAACTAGAAATTCATAATGTGTGAAATCTTGAATTTCTATTGGCATTTGCTTAATTTAAAAACTTTGGGGTATTCTAGGAATGCCTTGCATATTGCATATAATCCCATATGAGTGTTCACTAACATGTACACTGTGTATTAATATTTCATTCTTTGTAGCACAAATGGGCAGTCATGTCCTTCATTTGTCTTCTGTCTTCACAGTGGAGGACTGGGTGAAGCTTATACACTTTCATAGAAACTCATAATACTGAGACACTTTTGCTTTTGCAGTTCTAGCACGGCATTGACAAACTGTGTCTCAGCATGAAAGCACGTATTCTTTTGAGGGTAAAAACCATTACTGATCTAATATTGACCTATCATGGTGCAAAACTTAGCAAAATGACTCTGAAGAGACCCCTTCCTTGAAAACAGCTTCCCAAACCAATCCTTTGTCTCCCACTCTATTTTGCCATCTATCACTCCAGGTTCAGATGTGTCTGGCTCATCATTCTGATCCATAGGAGGATTAAATAACATATCAAAAATAGACTCAGACATGGAACTTTCCTTTTCATCATATTACAGAACCAAGACAACACTGAAATTTCTATTTCTTGATATTCTGTTAACTTTTATTTCCCATGAACTTATGAGAGAGACAGGCCATCAGATCCCCTAAACATATCATGCACATACTCCTTTACTTAACAATCCCATGTTCAATTCTTGATAACATAGGAGGGATCCCAGTCCTTCACAATTCACTGTTGCATACATTCCTTTCCCTTGGCTATAAAATAACAAATTCTTACATTTTGTCTTCTTAAACCTGATAGTGAATTTTGGCTGAAGATCTTTATACACTTATATAAAATGGAAGCTATCTCACACAGTACCCCAGCATTATTATTGATCAAGTAGTTCAATCTCCAAATTCCTAATTTTATAGTTTTTATATAACTAATGAGACTACTCTAAAACAAAAAGACTTAAAAGACACAGAAACCTTTTACTAAATTTACATAATTTGGCTTTGTAAACTAAAAGTGAAAAATTAATTGTTTTGGGATAATAGAGAAACAAACAAAACAAAACAAAATCAAAAGCATTAGACTTACCATCTGCACACAAAGCCAACTTCAGCAGAAACTATTAGCAGATTCCTTGATTTGAAAAAATTATTTTTTAAATGCTACCTAAATATGTAAAAATTACTTTAAATATTGCTTATCCTATGAACTACATGTATTTTACCAGTGAGAGATGACTTACTTATCATGGAAATTTAATTGCCAGAACTGTAAAAGACAGAACAAAAAAACCCATTAATTTTTGTCTATAGAAGAATGAATTATGATTTTCATTGTCTAGTAATTTTTCATTTATTTTCCCAGCATATTTTGAAAGCATTATTTCTAGCCAGAAAATGGAAAGAACCCAGATGCCCTTCAACAGAGGAATGGATACAGAAAATGTGGTACATCTACACAATGGAATATTACTCAGCTATCAAAAACAACGACTTTATGAAATTCGTAGGCAAATGGTTGGAACTGGAAAATATCATCCTGAGTGAGCTAACCCAATCACAGAAAGACATACATGGTATGCACTCATTGATAAGTGGCTATTAGCCCAAATGCTTGAATTACCCTAGATCCCTAGAACAAACGAAACTCAAGACGGATGATCAAAATATGAATGCTTCACTCCTTCTTTAAATGAGGAAAAAGAATACCCTTGGCAGGGAAGGGAGAGGCAAAGATTAAAACAGAGACTTAAGGAACACCCATTCAGAGCCTGCCCCACATGTGGCCCATACATATACAGCCACCCAATTAGACAAGATGGATGAAGCAAAGAAGTGCAGACCGACAGGAGCCGGATGTAGATCGCTCCTGAGAGACACAGCCAGAATACAGCAAATACAGAGGCGAATGCCAGCAGCAAACCACTGAACTGAGAATAGGTCCCCTATTGAAGGAATCAGAGAAAGAACTGGAAGAGCTTGAAGGGGCTCGAGACCCCAAAAGTACAACAATGCCAAGCAACCAGAGCTTCCAGGGACTAAGCCACTACCTAAAGACTATACATGGACTGACCCTGGACTCTGACCCCATAGGTAGCAATGAATATCCTAGTAAGAGCACCAGTGGAAGGGGAAGCCCTGGGTCCTGCTAAGACTGAACCCCCAGTGAACTAGACTATGGGGGGAGGGCGGCAATGGGGGGAGGGTTGGGAGGGGAACACCCATAAGGAAGGGGAGTGGGGAGGGGGATGTTTGCCCGGAAACCGGGAAAGGGAATAACACTCGAAATGTATATAAGAAATACTCAAGTTAATAAAAAAAAGAAAGAAAGCATTATTTCTGGTTATTCTAGACAATAACTTGCTAAGATGATTTAATAGTAATTACTATTCATTTACATATTCAATTAAAGTATTTGTCCTATAAAAATATGTATACAACTCTGGCTTATAAAAGAACAATATGCTATGTATTTGACTCCCATCTTTCTGTCCATACTTTTAATTTTTCATCATTATACAAAGTAAGACATACATGGTTTGCAACATAGTTCCCTGTACTCTTTAGCTTTTAGATCATTAAAAATTTAGAAATCACAAAATTAAGGCCCTTAATTAGATATTCTGTGTATGTTACCTCTTGGAACCTTCAATCATTATTTGCTAAAATGATTAAATTTGAATAAAGCACCCCTTGACTGTTAATGGATTTCTTAAGTTAACCTGTGTAAAGCTCAAATCTGGATTCCTGGTGTAATTTATGGTTTATAGCTAGTTTACTTTTGAGCATGGTAACATAAAATGACCATTTTATTTTGTTCTAGCTCTCATGGATTAGGCATTTGAGAAGAGGCCAACTAGATGATTGATTTCCCATTCACATGATATCCTTGAACTGAGCCTGGAGTAATAAATCCCAAGATGGCTTCTTGTTTTGTATGCCATGCTCTTGTGATCTGGGCAGTGGTACATTGCCTGTACAATGCTCTGACACTCTCACTCTCTATATGCCCTACCCCATAGTGTCTTATTCCTTCTGGTGCATTCTGTTTTGGGATTCCTGACAAAACAGGAACTCAGAGTAATAGCAATGACACAGTGAACTCATGTTTCAATAATGAGCTTCAATGACCAATGTGTGAGCTCACTGTCTCTAAGGCTTGCACAGTTGTTCAAAGCACCACACACACTTGTTCTACTGTTCCATCACTGAGCTCAATAGGACTCAAAGGGAGGGTCTACATCCATTCCTCAATGGAAGAAGAGCCACAGAATTGCTATCCACGTTTAACATGCTATCATTTTGATTGTGTAATATTTTTCATCCATGGTCATTCCTAATGCAGATCAGTTTTTTATACATCTTAATCAAAATGCTCGGAGGCCCCATTCTTAACTCTCATCCTCTCTCACACTTCACCTTAGGATGTGTTATCAGCCTGGCTTCTTAAAATTATCCACCATTTACCCCCGGCTACCACCCACTACTAGTAACCTGCTAAAACTGTGCTAGTGAGTTTGACAACTAATGATGTCTCACCTACTATATCCATTTATTTAGTTTATTTATTTTCAGTGAGGTAATGCCTGACATAGTGGTCTATTCCTATAAACCCACACTGAAGAGACTGAGGCAAGATGAACTTCTCTAAGATCACCAAGCTGCACAAGGAGAAGGTATTTGTAGCAATGCCGATAGTTGACAATTCCTAAAAACTGCCAAAGAGAAAGATTTGCAAACAGGCTATGCTGAAGAGTAGCTTGGAGTGCTCATTGTTAACATTGTTATTTTTAACGTTCAAAATATTATGAGTGCCAACCACATTTATTTTAAAACGATAAGCCTTCAAAAGGTTTGTGTGCCCATTTATATTCTCTTGCTTACTCTATGCTCAAAGAACACATAGCTTACTGTTCACAGTTTATTTATTTAAAACTTAGCTGGTAAAATGCATTTTAGCATATAACATGAATATCTACACTTTATGAACTCATGCTTTAGGAGGATCGTTGGGCCTGACAATTCCATCTTCTTATGTTCTCAGTGTTTGGAATTTTAATCATGCAAGTTCTGTGTGTGCTCAGGAGGAGGTCAGAGCAAGATGGGTATTAGGTGACTACTTGATCAGTCTCCTGATTGCCTGGAGACAGGGTCTCTCACTGAATGAGAAGCCCACAGATTTGACTAGTCTGGATGTCAAAGGAACGATTACAGAATGTATTATGTAATACAGAATGTATTAAAATTTAGTGTAGAATACAGATCTAATGTATTCAGTTCTGTGATGACTCAAATTATTGTTGCTCATACACTAGTATCCAAAAATGACAATAACTCTCCATACAGCATATGGTTTAACTTTTGACTTTGTTTATATATTACTTCATATGAGACTATTATATTAACCACAACAGTGAAGCCCAAGATTCTCAGAAGTCAGTGCTTAGGTAGTTTTCTTCATTTTAGTTCCTAAAAATTTAACATGTCTCCTAACATGAAGCTAAATTTCAAAATAAGAAACTTTGCCTACTCTTATTGAAGATAATCTTATTTAGTGTTAAATATAAAGACAGAAACATTATTTTGTTTGGTATTTAGAAGTTTAATAACTAGATTTAACTGTGTTCAAACATTTAAGAGAGGCCACTGTGTCACTGTGTATTGCTATGCAGGCGGGCAATTTCCACAATAATGATGACTACACTATGACTGCATCTTCCTTTTTTAAACACACAGTTTAACTGATGGTATGGTTATATTATATTTGATATTATTTCTACATTAGGAAAACTGCCAGATGATTCTATGCAGCCTGACAGTAGTTTGATAAACATTATTTTCAGGTGTTTTACCATGTTTTCTAGGACAGACTTAACAATCCAGAATCTTGTGAACAAATATCATAGACACAAAGATAGTAGAAGACACAGGCAAATCACATTGTAAGGGCTACTCCATAGCACAGGCATGCAGTGTGATGGAGAGGTCCAGGTCCTTACGAGCCAGTTCCTCAGCTAAGGAAGAACTAACCCATGTGGCATTCCTGCCAGCTTATGTCGCCTCTTCTGGACAACTCTATCCCTACCCATAAATGAACTTTCCACTGTTTCTTTGTCAGTTTTGTTAATTCTCCTTGAATTTTTTTTACAACACCATAATACTGGTTTTATGATCTTCAGCTTTTCTCATGATTTATCCAGTCATTCAATATGTAGCATTTGTTATGAACTAAATCCCCTGAAAAACTCATCAATATATAGATGTAATGTGGATCCAAGCCTATGTATCTTATATTCTCATTATTATAATAAACTATGGATGTTGATGTTGAAAGTGAATGCGAGCATTAACTTTTAGCTCGTAATTATACTAGCTTTATATAAATCAAGACAAATTCTGTCTTGTGCTTATATTCCCCAGTTTTGAAATGGCAGTAAGACCCAAGTGTTCTTCATGGTTCTCCAGTGTGAATTGATTAAGTGATTGATGTTACATTCACAGTTAATATATCACTATATACTTACCTTGCAGTAATTTATTTTCTGGCTCTAGACATGGGTATACTTAATCTTTGGGCCATAATCTTGCCAAGTAGTATTAAGATTACAATTCAAGTTATTTTGTATTTGTACAGAAAAAAAATATGGTTTTAATTTTCTTAGTTATCTCTTAGGTTACTTTTTAGAGAAATTTGTTATTTCCTTGGTTATTAATATAAACAAAAGCCACAGTAAGATGACCATTAAATGCTGTGGTTTTAGAAGAAATCATTACATTGTCTTATGTGATAGACAATTTTAGTTGTCTTTTAAGGGCATTTATATTAACAACTACTATCAAATTACAGTTATTTTATGTGCTCTTTGTAACTCTTTTCTCCCAAACCACTTAATTCCTCATAATAACAACTCTGAAATTAATTATTTGTTAATACATAATTAGGCCATAAGCTTCAGTTTGTTCTTCGATTTGGCTCTTAACTTATTAGTCCTTCTATTTTAACCCAATTTCAGCTAAGTGGTTGATTTCCTATGCTAAGGTCCCATGAGTCTGTCCTTCTTCATGCCCTGATATGACTCTCCCACATTCCTGACTACTTCCCAGTATTCTCTCTACTTTGGGTAATGTTACTCTTACTAGCTATGTATAGTTATTTTAACTAACAAATCCTTACAGACATACATTCTGTGCAAGATGTCAGTCCTTATCATAAAAGTAAGATTTGTATGCTTTGGTAACAATGACAACAATGTATCATTCTGGTATACAATCAAGACTGCCTAGAATATTACAAATATAATGCTGTCCAAATTCTTCCCAGAGTTGATGTGATTAATTGGTATGAGCAGCTGTAGTTTCCCAAATAATCTTTGATTAAAGCGATAAAAAATATCTTTTTCTTCTTAAACACTAGCTCTAGAAGCAAGCAAAGAAAGAAAGGAATGAGGACAGTAAAGATGACATATCTCCAGTTTACTCTCGAGGGCTTGGGTTGCCCAGGAGGAGGAAGCCACTCTCAGGGAGCACAGGTACAGAAAGTTGAATAGCGGCTTGAGTCGGAGGGAGGGAGGGAGGGAGAGAGAGAGAGAGAGAGAGAGAGAGAGAGAGAGAGAGAGAGGGGACTGAATACTTGTGACTATTCTCAGTATACAAAAAAGTACAATGTAGAGAGTGAGAAGAAGCAAGGGGATAAAGAAGAAGAAAATTACTGGAAGAGGAGGGGAGATAGTGGAGGAGGGAGAGACAAGAGAGATACTGTGGAAAGCAAAAGTATCACAGCACCTACACATAGAGTGAACAACAGATACCAAGAAAAAAGGAAACAAAAAGTGTGTGTGTGTGTGTGTGTGCAAATAATTAAAATAAAAAGCAAGATCAGAAAGAAAGGAAAATTGGAAGGCAGAGAAAGAGAAAGGTGGCAGCGTGAGAATACATGGAGTTCTCAGGTAGAAAGAACTTTCTGAAGAAGCTCATCACAATGTGCAGGGGTTACGTATGAGTAAAAATATGATTCCTACAAGAACCATTTCCTTTAAAAAGTTATCCTAGAGGTTCCACCTAGCATCACACAAGTGTTTGAGAGCCCCCTATCCAGGGAAATGATCTTATTTAAAACCCATAGATATCAATAATATAGTATACCTAGCTTGTACTCTTCAATTGTGTTGTGCAGTTTTCTTCTCTATTATTATTATTAAATTTATTTATTTACATTCCAAAAATTGTCTCCTTTCCTGGTCTCCCCTTCCTAAGTTCTTCACTCTATCCCTCACTCCCTGCCTCTGGGAGTGTGCTCCCTCACCTACCCAACTCACCCCCACCAGCATTCCCTTTCCCTAGGACATCAAGTTTCTACATGATTAAGCATATCATCTCACACTGAAGCCAGACAAGGCAGTCCTCTGCTACACATGTGCACTGGGCCATGACCCAGCCCAGGTGTGCTCCTTGATTTTTGGCTTAGTCTCTGGGAGTTCTGAAGGGCCTCCATCACACTTGACACTGTTGTTCTTCCTATGGGGTTCTAATCTCCTTCAGCTCTGTCCTCTAACTTTTCCATATGGGTTCCTGACCTCAATTCTATGGTTGACTTTAAGTATATACATTTGTGTCAGTCAGTTGCTGTGAGAACCTCTCAGAACACAGCCATGCCAGGCTCCTGTCTGCATGCACAATATAGCCTCAGTAGTAGTGTAAGGATTTATCATGTGTGCATGGGATAAATCCCAAGTTGGGCCAGTCACTGAACCACTTTTCTTTCAATCTATGCTCCATTTTCCCCCTGAAATTTCCATTTTCCTTTAGATAGGAGCAATACTGAATTAAAAATTTTGAACATGGGTAGGTGTCCCCTGCCTCAACTTGGATCCATATCTTGTTAAGGTGGTCTCTTCTAATTCTTCTCCCTATTATTGGGCATTTCAGTTAATGTCATCCACACTGAGTCCTGGTAGCTTCTCATATCCCAGATCTCTGGGACTTTCTAGAGGTTATCTCTATTCCCTACTCACCACTGCTGCATATTTTGATTCATTTTCCTGGCCCTCTGGGGCTTCCCTCCTGTCCCTCCCCATACCTGATCCTGCCCCTCCTTTTTCCTCCCCCTCCCTTCTCCCACCCAGGTTCATCCCTCCATCTGCCTCCTGTGATTATGTTGTTTCCCTTCTAAGTGGATTTCATGTATCCAGAATTGGACCTTACTTTTTGTTAAACTTTCTATGGGGTGTGAGTTGTATTGTGAGCATTCTAAACTTTTGGGCTAATATCCTTTTATCAATGAATACATACCTTAAATGTTCCTTTGGGTCTGGATTACTATATTCAGGATGATATTTTCTAGTTCCCTCCATTTGCCTGCTAAATTTGTGAAGCCATCATTTTTAATAGCTGAGTAGTATTCTATTGTGTAAATGTACCACATTTTCTGTATCCATTCTTCAACTGAGAGTTATCTGGGTTGTTTCCAGCTTCTGGCTATTATAAATAAATCTGCTATGAACATACTGGAACATGTGTCATTGTTATATGTTGGAGCATATTTTGGGTATGTGCTCAGGTGCGGTCTTCAAGTAGAACTATTTCCAATTTCCTGAGGAACCCACCATATTGATTACCAGAGTGGTTGCACCAGTTTGCAATCCTACCAGTAATGGAGAACTGTTCCTCTTTTTCCATACCCCTTCCAGCAAGTACTGTCACTGGAGCTTTTGAACTCTGATTGGTATAAGGTGAAATTTCAGGGTAACATTTATTTGCATTTCCCTGATGACTAAGGATGTTGAACATTTCTTTAAGTGGTTCTCAGCCATTGGAGATTCCTCTGTTGAGAATTCTGTTTAGTTCTGTACCCCATGTCTTAATTGAGTTATTAGGTTTTCTGGAGTTTAACTTCGTGAGTTCTTTGTATATTTTGGATATTAGCCCTCTAATAGGTGAAGATTAGTGAAGATCTTTTCCCAATCTGTAAGTTGATGATTTGGCCTATTGACAGCATCCTTTGACTTACAGGAGCTTTTCAGTTTCATAAGGTCCCATTTGTCAATGGCTTGAACCATTGATGGAAATTTCCCAATTTCTCTTCTATTAGATTCAGTGGATCTGGTTTTATGTGGAGATCCTTGATCTATTTGTACTTCAGCTTTGTATAAGGTGATAAATATGGATCAATTCATGTTCTTCTGCATGCAGACTGACAGCTAGACCAGCACCAGTTATTGAAGATGCTTTCCATCCTTCATTGTATGGTATTGGCTTCTTTGTCTTCTTTGTCAAAGATCAACTCTCCATGGGTGTCTGGTTTTATTTCTGGTTCTTCAATTCTATTCCATGAATTGATCAGTCTGTCTCAGTACCAATACCATGCTGTGGTTGTTTGTTTGTTTGTTTGTTTGTTTTATCACTATTGCTCTGTAGTAAAGCTTGAGGTTAGAGTTGTTGATTAACACAGAAATTCTCTTATTGTTGAGAATTGTTTTCATTAAACTATTTTTATTGTTATTGTTGTTCTTCCATATGAAGTTCAGAAATGTTCTTTCCTTGTCTGTGAAGAATTGTGTTGAAATGTTGATGGAAATTGCTTTGAATCTTTAGATTGCTTTTGGTAGAATGGACATTTTTACTATGTTAATTCTGCCATTTCATGAACATGGGAGATCTTGTGTTTCAAATGCTAGAGTTGATTCAAACATTTGTGGGTGTTTTATTTATTATTTAATTTATGCTACTAAGCCCAAGTAAGAGAAATTTTGTAATTTTTTGAATGTCAAAGCAAAATTAGCTTCATTCATTTAGGTTGGTTTGTAGGATTTCTTTCCAAGCTGTTCTATTATTTTATGTTGAGTGACAATTTCATAAATGGGCTTTTAAATACTTTCAGCTTTCGTTTGAGAAATCCCTGATTCCATCATGAAAATTGTTTCTGCTGAGTCTATCCTCTCCATCCTTTGGCAATCTTACAAATTGTAAATATTTTTTATTTTTTAAAATCAGAGCTATTGGAACATTTAAACCATTAGTATTGGGAGAAATGCATTGGATGTAGTTAATTCATTCATTAATTATATTTGAAATTTCATTTTATTCAGAGTGCAGCACATAACCATGGTTTTCAGTGAAGGGATCACCACCCTGAAACACAACTGAGCCAGAGACCAAGTGCCCAACAGGTGAGTCTTTCAGGGACATACTCAAATCATTTACAAACCATTGTAATTAACATAACTTGCCTTATCAATTAATGCTTGAATTTAGATTTTAAAATGAGTTAGCTAACACATTTTATAAAATAATCTGCATAAGATTAACTGGTTCCTAAAATTTTCGGTAAAATTTCCACAAAACATTTGGAGTTTAGAATCTCATTTTTTTTCACATTTAAAATTCATTTCCACTATTTAGGAAATTAAGGTGATAGAATGCTCAATTTATTCAATGTATTGAAATTATGCTTTAATTCTAAAGAAACTTCCTAACAATCCTTATGGACATAAATAATTTATTAAGAAATGCCTATTTATTTTTTATTTATGCTACACAAGGCCCCCTTAGCAATAGAATTATGCAAACTGAAGGAATGTGAACAGTGTTGCTGAAGTTATCCATTGCTCATGTAAATTTATCCAACCTGTTAATGTCAGAAACAAGAAAAGCTTTATTTTTTACATATTAAGGTTGTTCTTCTTATAATTTCCTCTAAATTTTGATTTAAGTTGTATCATCTGTTTAAAATAATGTCATTCATAGATGTATATCAGAACACTCATCCAATGTGTATTAATAAAACGTAACTTCCTTTATCCATGATAATCCCCAAATCTCTAGTAATGCTTACTCTATATTCAGGTTGAATTTCCTTTAAATATCTACACACATGCAGGCCTTGCCTTTATGTGTCTGGCTTCTTTCAAGTAACATAATGTCTCCCAGTTCAGTCATATTTTAATGAATGAAAGAGCACAGGTATTCCTTATATCAGTATATAGTTCCATTGTGTATACATATATTGCTTTGTCTCTTCATATGTTGAAGAATATCTAGCATCACTCCGTGTCTTCATTACTATTGTTACAATAAACACGGATAGATATGACATATATTTATCACTGAGGCATAATGACTTAACATTTTTTATATAAAATCCAAAGTGGAGTAGCTAAGTCATATGGTATGTAACATATAAGATTTTGGTATTTTGAGGATAAAGCTTTCCATACTGATTGTATTCATGTGCATTGCCCCTAATAGAACACCAGAGATCCTGTTTCTTCCATACTCTCAAATTCAGTAAATTTTCTTCATTTCTGAATTGGATTAAAGGTTACATTAATTTTCTTTGCTTTCCCTGATAGCTAAGTGTATGGAGTTTATTTTATGTATTTGGTGACAATTCCTATTTCTTCTTATAAGGAGAATGATTTAAATAATTAAAGAGTAAAGATTTTACTTTTACATTAAATGTTCTGATTTTTATACCTCATGGGTATTCATATTTTTGTCACCTAGTTAGTATCTTCTCACATGTAGGTTGTATCTTTAATTTTATGATTATTTTCTTTGTTGTAAGAGGATTCTAGTTCGATCTTATTATTTTAAATTGGCTTTGGGGGTCACAGAAATCATCACTTAAGCCAAACTTCTTGAAATGTTCCCTATTCACTTTTCTAGTACTTTCATGTCTTCTATTTTGATATAATCATTAATATTTTTATAAAACCTTTTAATGTTGGTCAGGCAAGCCTCAAACTTAAAATCCCTCTCCCTTGTGTATGTCTGGGATTGTAAGTGTTTATGTCTGTGCATCGCTTTTAGTTGTAAGGGTACAAGGAAGGTCAAGTTTAGTTTTCTTCTGGTACATGTCCAGTATGCCCAGAGCCTGAATCAACAAAGAGAGGAGCTGTAAGAGTCTTACATCTAGCCTGGGAGGTATTGACAATTGTCTGCTGTTGGGAGAGTAAAGTCACTTTCTGTGAGTATACATCACCTATGGCTTTTTGCAAACTTATGCTGTTTGTGTACTATTTTTAACAGTCAGAAAACTATAACCAAAGCTCTTACGTTCATTAATCAAATTCTTTTACTTCAGTGAAAACACTACAATCATAGAAGAATGTTCCAGCAGAAACTAATCAGCCTTTAAGTTCTTACCTCTTATGTGTTAATTATAACAACCTGGATTACTATACAGTCATTCTGGAGGTTACAGATTAAATACTTATAACTTAGGAATACTGAGATATATCAACATGTAAGCTAGTGAGCCTAATGTCACTGTAAGATGATCCTACAACTCTCTGACTCATGTATTCATGACCATGGGAGCCTTGGTAAAATCTTATATCCAAGAAATGCTATTAGAGGCTTCTTAAGTTCTTCTCATTCCTCCAGAGACATGCCCTGCAGTTCCCAATATTTCAACCAGAGAAACTTTTGTCAAAAAAGACTCTCTTAGATATCATCACTGCTTTTCCCTGGGAGAAAATCCTGGGTAAGGCATTCCAAATAATGAGACCCCCTCTTCCCTTGAGCACATAGCAGTATGCTTTCCTTTTAGCTCCATTGTGCTATGGAAGAGAACATTTGATGCAAAGTTTCTTCATCTGTGCACATTCCTATTCAAGCCTGAGGCTATAGCATTTTGACAGCTACAATCCAGCTGCTCTTCAGTTTGAGCTCACTAATAACTCTATTACAATATTTATAATCCTGTCTATTACATAGTGAGTTCTGCTTTCCTCATTGACACTAGGAAATTATGCTCCTTCCCTAGTTCATGCTTATGCCTTCATACTAGGCTAAGACATGGCAGACCTGGTGACAGGGAGGATCATTACTGAAGTTCTTTGTCAACATTATGCCCACCGGAGTTAAAAATGTGTCCCATCTGGCATGTCTTGGATTAAAGCCACCCTTGCTATTGATTTCAAGGGCTGTCAGATGAACATCTGGAACCTTGTTGCATCATCTTGGGAAGGTAGGTCTTAGCCTATTTAAAAAGTAATTTACTTCTTTATATGCTGATTTTTTTCTTATTAAGAAGGAACTGGGATTTTTGCTGAATTTTTACCATACATTATATTCTGAATTTCTCATCTAATGAAGATATAACATTATGTTTAGAAGCTTAAGGTGACCTTGGCAGGGTGATGACAAGCACAGATTGTATTTAAGGAGTCTTGACCTTAAAAGTGGGTAATTGAGATTAGTTCTTGGCAAGATAATTGCTGTAGGAATCTTTATAATCAAAATATACATGTCTTACAGCAGAAAGAAAATGACAATTGTGGGGAGCATCTATAAAGTCACATGACATGCAAGATGAATACCTGGAGGTATAAATTTCAAAGAACCCCAAAAGCTAATGTCTTATTTACCACCACCATAGCGGGAGTTTCCCAGGACAACCATGACAAGTTATGAGACTAGAAGGACACTACAAATGTTTTGCTTTGTTTAGAACAGCAGATCTAGTGGTTCATCAGAGCATGATTGCTTTCATAGACCACAGGTCTAAGTATGAGTATATATTTTAATAAACTCTAACATGAATCAATATTGCATTGACATAACTTTTAATTCAGGTACCTAGGCAACAGCTTTATGGTATGTGTGTGTGTGTGTGTGTGTGTGTGTGAGAGAGAGAGAGAGAGAGAGAGAGAGAGAGAGAAAGAGAGAGAGAGAGAGACAGAGACAGAGACAGAGACAGAGACAGAGAGACAGAGACAGAGAGACAGAGAGAGAGAGAAAGGCTTATGGAGAAGGAATTACACATCACAAAGTTTGTAACTTCCAGAGCAAAAGTCACAATCAACATCTTGTCAACACAGAGTTGCTATTTCCTTGCATTAAGTCAGAAAGGTAAACTTGGACACTATGTTATATTTTTAAATGTATTATATATGGGTTAAAATATATTCTGAGAAAAATAACAAGGAAACTGATGGTAATTACTAGACAGATAATGGTACAAATAATATTATCATGAAAGTAAAAATGATGGGACTCACACAGTGGAACTGCCCAGAAACATATGGGTATAGCCATCAAATTATATATTTGCATGCCTCTGTTCTTTGGCCTGTGCAAGACTGACTGTGAAAATAAGTCTATATTGGGTCATTTATTGAATGTAGTGAAATATTCTTACTGATAAGAAAAGCTTAATTAGAAATATTTTTTCTCTTTTAGAGGGTGATAAAAATGATGAATTTTACAATAAATAGTGCCCTACATATTTGTGTGCCATTTTACAATTACTTTTGTATTCAGATTTAGTGTAGAAACTATACACATCTTTATCAAACAATACTATCTAAATGACAAACGATTGGGTAAAAATTGAAAAAAAAACAGATAGAGTAGAAAGCAATCAAAAACAATATAATTAAAATTGAATTTCACTTTGTAAAAAGGCCTTACTTGTGGATTCAATGGATTTATATAATTTTTTGACAAAATTTTATATATTTCAGATATTGTTGAAGCATAATACATTAAAAATATCCAGTGGATGGCTCCTATGTACAAACATACACACGTACACAAACTGAAAACAGTCATTAACCTTTAAAAATTTTAATCTAAAATGGTTTAAAAATTATTTGTCAATTATACATCTGATGGAGAGTTAGTATGTAGAATATGTAAAGAATTAACCTAAAAATCAAGAGAACAAATAAGGGCTAGAAAGATGATCCTGTGGTTGAAAATACTTTCTATTCTTGTAGAGAATCCACGTATAGTTCCCAACATCCACACAGCACCTCACTACTATTAATATGCACATGCAAGTATGAATACATGAATACATACAAAACCTCCATACACATAAAATAAAACAAATAAATCTTAAACTTATGAAAACATTAAGAATGAAAACAAATAATCCAATTAAAAATGGGCTATAGTATGAAATAATGTTCACCAAAGCTTAAACACAAATATCCAAGAAACATATATAAATTGTTCAGCATTCTTAACCATCAGGGAAACACACATTAACACTGTTTTGATATTACGTCTTATTATACTCTGAATGGTCAAGCTCAATGATCAAATGACAGTTCAAGCTGGTGAGGACATGGGAAAAGCCAAACACTCCTCCATTAGCGGTGGGAGGATAAACAATGACAGGCACTTTGGAAACAGTTTGGTTGTTCGTCACAAAAGCTGAAAATTGATTAACCACAGTATTTAGCTACACAACTCTAGGGAATATACCCAAAGGACCCTATAAGGACATTTGCTCATAAATGTTCATAGCTTCATTACTCACAATAGTCAGAAATTGGAAACTTTAGATGTTTATCAATGGATGAATAGGTAATAAAATTGTAGTACATTTACACACAAGAATATTATTCATCTACTAAGAAAATAAAATTATTAAACTTGCAAGAAAATGGTTGGAACCAGAAACAATCATCCCGAGTAAGTTAAGCCAGAAGCAAAAAGACATATATTCATTTATTATTCTATAGGTAGATGTTGGGTTTTTAACCTTTGGATTTATATATGTTTCAATATCTTTAAAATAAATTAATTAACATCTCAAACAATGTACTCCCTCCAGTCACCCTTCACAGAGTCCCTCCAAATATTCCCCTGCCTCTTCTTTGAGAGTGTAGGCAGCCACATGGGTATCCCCCGACCTTGGACCTTCAAGTCTCAGCAAGTTTGTGCACAACCTCTCCCACTGAGGCCAAACCAGGCAACTCTATTGCAGAAGAGATTCCAGTCAGGCTACAGCTTTAAGAACAATTCCTGGTCCACTTGTTGGGGGAAATACATGGAAACTAAGGAAAAGGTTTGCTGTATATGTGCCAAACTTCTCAGTCCAGTCCATGTACACTTGATGATTGGTGGCTCAGTCTCTGAGAACTGTGAGGGTTCCAGATTAGTTGACTCTGTTCTCCTATACCCTTCAGGGCCTTCAATTCTTATTCCAACTCTTCCACAAGAGTTCTCAAGCTCTGTCCAGTGTTTGGTTTTTGATAGCTGCTTCTGTTTCAGTCAGTTGCCGAGTGCAACCTTTCAGAGAACAGGTATACTAGACTCCTGTCTTCAAGCACAACAGAGTATCACTTATAGTGTCAGAGACTGATGCTTGCCCTTCGGAGTGTCTCAAACTGGACAGTTTATTGGTTGGCCATTCTTTCTATCTCTGCTCAATCTTTCTCCCTAGATTTTTTTAGACAGGACAAATTGTGGGCAAATGTTTTGTAGGTGGGTTTGTGTCTTTATCCTTCTGCTAGGGTACTGCCTACTACAGGATTTGCTTCTTCATGTTCCACATCTTCACTGTTGGGTATCTTGGCTAAGGTTATGTGCATTGGCTTCTAAGAGCCTTCTCCATCCCAGGGCTCTGGGACTTGCTAGAGATTCCCCCCACCTGCCCACCTCCAGCATCATCAGATTTCCATTCACTGTCTTGGCCCTCTGGCCCTCTCTCCTCTCTCTCCCTACACCTGCATCCACTCCCCCGTTCCCCTCCCCCAACCCCTCCCACACAGTTCCCTTCCTCTTTCTCATATGACTATTTTATTTCCCTTTCCATGTGAGATTCAAGAATCCATGCTTGGACTTTGTGTCTTGTTTAGATTTTTGGGTCTATGGAGTATATCATGGGTATGCTGGACTTTACGGTTCATATCCACTTAATAGGGAGTATTTTTGGATCTGGATTATGACACTCAGGATGATATTTTCTAAGATTTCTAAAATTCATGATGAACTTGTTTTTTGTTTTTTTTCAATTGAATATTTTTTATTTACATTTGAAATGTTATCCCCTTTCCTGGTTTCCCATCCATAAACCCTCATCCCATCCCCCTCTCCCTTCTTCTCCACCTATTCACCCACCCCTTCCTACCTCTTTGGCCTGACATTCCCCTACACTGGGGCATGGAACCTTGGCAGGACCAAGGGCTTCTTTTCCCATTGGTGCCTACCAAGGTCATCCTCTGCTACATATGCAGGAGCCATAGGTCTGTCCATGTGTATTGTTTGGATGGTGGTTTAGTCCCTGGGAGCTCTGGTTGATTGGTATTTTTTCTTCTTATGGGGTTGCAAACCCCTTCAGCTCCTTCAATCCATTCTTTAACTCCATTGTGTACCCCATTCTAAGTTTAATGGTTGTCTGTGAGCATTTGCCTCTGTATTTGTCATGAATACATGTATTTCATTCTATTTTGCTAATGAACTATGTTTTCTGTCTTCATTCTTCAGTTGAGGGACATCTAGATTGTTTCCAGTTTCTTGTTATTATGAAAAAAGCTGCTTTAAATATAGTGGAGAACATGTCCTTGAGGTAAAGTGGAAAATTTTGGGTATATGCTCAGGAACAGTACAGCTAGGTCGTCAGGTAGAAATATCTCTAAATTCTGAGAAACCATTGTATTGATTTCCAAAGTGATTCTAAGTATTTGCAATCCCACCAGCAATGGAGTAGTGTGCCCCATTCTCCACATCCTTCCAGTATATCTCCAGTCTTTTTGATCTGAGCCATTCTGATGGGTGTAAGGTGGAATCTCGGAGTCATTTTGACTTACATTTTCCTGATGACTAGTAAGATTGACCATTATTTATGTGCTTCTCAGCCATTGGAGAGTCAATAGATGGGGAGATCCCCCATATTCATGGTTAAGTATGACAAAGTAGTAATAAACATCTTATCAAAAGCAATTTACAGATTCAATGCACTTTCATTAACAATACCAACACATTTTTTACAGATCTTGGAAGAGCAATTCTCAATTTCATATGAAAAAACAAAAATCCCGGAATAACTAAAACAATCTTGAACAATAAAAAGAAGTTCTGGAGGAATCACTCACTCTATCTCAAGATGTACTACAGAGCAATAGTAATAAAACTGCCTGGTATTGGTATACAGATAGACAGGTTCATCAATAAATCAAATCAAAGATCTACAAATAAAACCCAAAAACCAAATGACACTTGACTTTGACAAAGAATGCAAAGCTATACAATTGGTAAAAGAAAGCATCTTCAACAAATGGTGCTGCTCTACCTGGATATCTACATGTAGAAGAATGTAAATAGATCCATATTTTTCATGCTGCACAAAACTCCAGTCCAAGTGGGTCAAAGACCACAACATAAAACCTGATATACTAATCTAAGAGAAAATGGGGAAAAGCTTTGAACACTTTGATACTGGAGGCAATTTCCTGAACAGAACACCAATGGTTCAGGCTCTAATATCAACAATTGACAAATGAGACCTCATAGAACTATAAAGCTTCTGAAAGGCAAAGGACCCTGTCAGTAGGACAAAATGGCAGTCTCCGTTTTGGGAAAAGATTTTCACTAACACTACATCTAATGGAGTGCTAATGTCCAAAATATATAAAGGACTCAAAAAGTTAAATATAAACAAACCAAATAATCCAATTAAAAATGAGTTACAGAGCTAACTAGAGAATTGACAGCAGAGGTTGTCAATTCTTCCTGGCAGCTCCTCTCACTTGGGCTACCATTTTGTTCACATATGGAGACAGGTCAGTTCATCATAGCTGGCCATGGCCAGGATTATACAGAGCAAAAGGAATGACCTTGATTGCTTCTGTCATGTTAGATGACACAAAGCTTTCAAAATCCTGGGCTTGCATCATGTTTACTTTTATCGCATTGGCTAGAATCCAGAATTGTCATAAAGGACACAATTCACATTGCATATTCATTTTTAAAAACATCAAATGATATATGCATAAACTAAAAATAGGTATTGCCTAGGAAATACACAGTAGAGATTACAAAATATTACTTTGTTTAATTAAGAAGACCTAGATAAATTTGCTATATTCAGGGTTTTGAAGCATTGGTATCTGAAAGTATAAATTTTGTCAACGTCATTATAGGATCAATACAATCCCAGCAATAAACACAGCATGTTTATTTTTGCAGAACTTGCCAAGTGACACTAACACTGTTTATGAAAATTTACAACCACTTGAAAATGAAAAAGATGAAGAATATAAATTGCAGGGCTTCAGGCACTGCTGTAAAAGCACTGATTGTACCACATTCCCAACCCACTGAACATCCATGTTGATTGCAATTATCCCTGAACTTTAAAGAGTAAACTTAAAAGTGCAAACCAAGAAAGTTCAGCAGATTATTAATTTAATTATTAATGTAATAGATATTTCCCATTATATTAAATAATGTTCTCTTATAAATATATTATAATAATTCTATACCATTTCTATATTATTTCCTGGACTTGGGATGCCCCAAATATTTTATAATGTGTGGATGAATATGACCATAATGCATAGATTAATATGTGAAATTGTTAAAAGAAAATACAGTATAAAAATTTAAACTAGACAACTAAGATATCATCAAAAAGTAAAAATTTGTCCATTTGTTAGGGAGACTCTTATACTTTCTACTGTTCTATAGAACTTTCTAAAATATTGGAAACAGAACTTGTAAATATGATTATTTGTAGTTGTTCTGTGCAGTAAGTATGATAGTGTTAGACTCATGAATATACAAATACAGAAAGGTAGTTGTGTTTCAGCAGAGCTTTAATGTCACTATCACTACTCAGCATTTCTCAGCTAAAGCTATACCACAGAGAATAAATGGAACAGAACATCCTAATGTAACATGCAATGTGATATGGCAGGAGATTTGCAGTGTATTAAGTAACTGCTCAGTTGACTCTACCATAATACAGAGCAGATTATACAGTCAGTTACATGGATACTTGTTTAAATACAATCTAGTCAAATTAATTATAAAATCTCTTAAGGTTTAGAATAACAAAAAGTTAAAATTGGAGAGGAAAGAAAATTAAGAAGGTTTTCATTGGATTTACTGACTTCAAAACTGAGAGAAACACGAGGTGAGAAATGTACAAAGACTCTAGGAGCTGAGGTGCGACTATAAATATGATCACATCTTTATTTATCAACACTTTATAGTCCAGTTATTATGGGGGTTGGGCATTTATCTCAGTGGTAGAGCACTTGCTAAGGCACTGAGTTCAGTCCTTAGCTAAACACACACACACACACACACACACACACACACACACA
The DNA here is from genome assembly GCF_021556685.1 of Rattus norvegicus. Lineage (NCBI taxonomy): Eukaryota > Metazoa > Chordata > Mammalia > Rodentia > Muridae > Rattus > Rattus norvegicus. The sequence goes on from NC_141535.1 coordinate 81,545,932, forward strand.
CACACACACACACACAACCACAAAGCAAATAAACAAAAAAACTCAGAAAGCAAAAACCAAAGAAAACCAAACAAAAAATGATTATATGACATGTTGTGGGAATAAGAAAAATGATTTATTTTGAAGAGAACCAAACCAAACAAAATGGAAGCTGTATCAACAAATAACATACTGCCTGGAGGACTAGGATAGATTATAGGAAGGAGTTGTGGAAAAGCTTATTAGGCAGACAGGCACCAATGCAGTTAAAAATTTGAGGTGATCAGCTTCTATGATGAATGACCTGCCATTGCTGGAGGTCACTGAAGGTTGAATGTAAATCTAAAGAATTATAATAGTTAAATGTGCACAATAATATAATATTTCATATTAATTTAGTTAAATAAAGAAACGACATGATAGTTTAAATACATGTAGAAAAGACATGTAAAAAAATGTTCAGCATGACTATACCAAAATTTCCTAAGAAAACTATGAGTGCAAAAAAATATACGTCAAGAAAGTAAAGGCTATAGCCAAAAATTAAAAATCAAAAACACATCATCATATCAAAGAGAGAGACTGAATACTCTCTAAATTATAGAATAAATAAGAGTTTCCACTGTCTGTACTCTTATTCAATATAATGCTCAAAGACATGCCTAGAAGAGTAAGGCCAGAGAAGAGATATAAATGAAACATAAGGAGAAATAAAATTGGAGAGGAAAAAGATAGACTATCTCCATGCACATAAGATATGATTCTATAATTTTAACACTTCATAAGCTCCACTGGAAAAAGGTTTTAACACATTAAACACTTTCAGAAAAGTTTCAAGATATGAGTTAGCATTAATAATCAGTAGGTTTTAAATATACTAATAATAAATTCACTAAGGAAGAAATGAGGTAAGTCATTCAAAACAGCATCTATAAAACATTTCGTGGAACCAAACTAGTAGAGGAGAAAAAAAATCAACAAGGTAAACTTTAAGATGTGGAGAAAGAAGACACTTAAGGGTGGAAAGGACTGCCATGCTCTTGGACTGACAAAGGAGGCTATGCTCCCAATGGTAATCAACAGGCTCAGTGCAATCTCCATAAAATCCGAATCACATCCTTCAGTTAACTAGAAGAAAATCTACATGTGTTTATAAACAAAATACTACAGACTGCCAAAGCAACTGTGAGGAGGAGGAGAAGCATTTCCATAAATACAATACAGCTTCAAGCATATTACAATTCTCTCGTGACATTGATTTTATGTCATAGTGATATAAACAGATCCATCAAATGATGGAATATAATGTACTTGCAAAACTGGATGTCCACTTGTAGAAGAATACAATCAACTTTATATCCCTCACCTTAAAAAAAAACAGATAATTAAAAGTCCCAATTCGATCAAGCAACCAAACCCCACCAGAGCTCCCAGGTACTAAACTACTAACCAATGAGTACACATGGAGGGACCCATGACTCCAGACACATATGTGACAGAAGATGGCATTGTCAAGCATCAATGGGAGGAAAAGCCCTTGGTCCTATGAAGGCTTGATGCCCCAGTGTAGGGGAATAACAGGGAGATGAGGTTGGAGTGGGTGGGTGGGAATCTTCATAGAAGCAATGGGAGTGAGAGGGGGTATGAGAGCAAGGGAAAGGGTATAACATTTGAAATGTAAATACATAAATATCTAAATATCTATATGTATATGTATATCTATATCTATAATATATATATATATATATATATATATATATATATATATATAAATTCCCAATTGGATAGAAGTGTTTACTTTTGACTGGATGTGGAAGCATGACTCTTTTGTTCCAATATTTGATGTAGAGTCAGGTGCATCTGTATGAGTTCAAGGACAGCCTCATTTATACAGCACATTCTATGCCAATCAGAGTGGCATGGTGAGATCCAACCACCCCCAGCAAAGAAATAAAATAAGTTAATACCTCAGTTTAAAATCTGAAATGTTGAAAGTTCAAAAGGAAATCATAAATAAAACGGACCAGTGTATATGGACAAACAAGAACTCCTGTAATTCCAATAGCACAGGAAATAACTCCATAGATTAAAAGTCGAATCAAAAGCTCCTATGAACTATTGCCCTCTTCCATGTTGAACTATGGACTATGAACAGGGTAAAATGAACAGCCTACAGAACAGGGAAACTGTTTTTTCAGTTATCAGACAAAGAATCAAGATCAGGAAGGTCTAAAGAGCTATGAAACTCCACCCCACCCCCTATCCCCCCAAAAAACATGGTTACCCACCAAGTAGATATAAATTAAAACTGCTTTGGAAGTCCCATCTCACTCTAGTCATAATAGATCACATGACAGAAAAAAGTATCAGCAAATGCTGGTGAGGATAGGGAAAAGAGGGACAATTATTTAGTGTTGGCACAAGTTTAATCCAGTACAGCCATGATGAAATTGTTTGAATTCTTCTATAATGCATTAAAGACAGAAGTATTATATGATACAGCTATACTGTATTAAAGGATTCCTTATCTTACCATAAACACACTTGTACAATCATGTTTATGGCTGCTTTGTCCAGGATAACAAGGGAATGGACTCAGGCTAGATACCCACTAACAGATGAGTGGGTAAAGAAAATGTGGCACAGGACATCAGGGAATACATTCAGCCCCAACAAAATCCAAAATTACAAAATTTTTGGGAAATTTATGTCATGAAACAAAACACTTCAGGCTATCTCTTCTTCACAGAGCCAAGCTTCCAACTGTTACATATGTATATGTAAAACTGCAAGCATTTATGTGTGACTAAGTATGAATAGAGGTCAGTAAACTATAGAGGGAGGTCTGTGTTATTATAAATGGAGGCTCTTAAGGAGGGATGTGTAGTGTAATAAATCATATGTGAAATGGATGCAGAGGAGGGCATTTTGGGTACAAAGACTACAGTGAGGAGAAGGAACAGGAGGTAGTGAAAAGAACTAGGTGGATAAGGGAGGGAAAAGTGAAAATCACTAAAGGCTGCCATGGAAGAGTTAGGTCGTTTTCTTTCCTATATATATGCAAAGGTTTGTGATGAGTGTATTTACTTCCACTACTGAAAATTATCAATACAAATTTAAAGCAATTGTAAAAAAAAATCGGGATACATTATGATCACTTGCTAACAGTGCTAACCCCATGAGGAAGCTCAGCCAGGCTTGTCTTCTGGCAAATAGCCCTCAATCAATTACCTGGTTTCACTTTTCTACAGCAAAGTGAATGCAGCTCCACTGAAAGCAAGTGGAGCGCTCGGTTTGCTAATGTCTTCCCTCAGCAGAATAATCAGTTTAGATGGACGATAGCAGCGTGAGAACAGCAGTGTTTTACTAAACCAGAAGTAATGCATATTGCTTTAAGTATCCTATCTCTCAGAGCTGGATGTGCATCAAAAGAAAATTATGACATACTCTGGAAGCACTGAATGAATTCTTTTGCCCTTGGAACTAAGTACGTATCCAATGAGAAGAAATACCTTTAATTGTGACCTATAGAAAAGAGGTGTTTCTTAACATGGTGAAATCTGAATCAGTGGCAGGTGGTCACAAAAGAATGATCATGATGCGTCCAGGCATTATAAATATACACACCATGAGTGAAGGAGGGGGAGAAAAGGGAGGTGGGGAGGGAGGAAGGAAGAAAAAAATACTTCCAAACATATTCCACAAGCTATTATGACACTAATTCTAAAACCAAGTAAGGACACACCAACAAACACTATCCCTGATGAAAACATATGCAAAAATCCTCAATAAAATACATGAAGTTCAAATAGAAACATGTATGAAAGATCATGCACAAGATTCAAATTGTTTTTTTTTCAGACATTGATTCAAGTCAATAAATGTAATACACCATATAAATTGACTTAAAGACAAAATTCACACAATCATCTCAATAAGTGCAGCAAACACCTTTGACCAAATTCAACATATCTTCCTATAAAAGTCCTCAAGAGAAGAGGAGTAGAAGCTAATTATCTCAACATATTGAAGGTAGACAAAATCTGCATCATTTTAAATGTAGGAAACCCCATTTGTCATTAAATATAAAAAATGAAGAAAGAAAAACTAAAAATATGTTTAGCTAATGATTAAAATATATAATATTATTTTAAAATTGTGTTATAATTTTAGTGATATGATGTAGAACTAACGTTACAAAAAGAGCTATGAGGAAAACATAAATATTTATTTGAATTTCAGTAGAAGTATATATTCATTAGGTTTACTTTTCCTAGTCTCTACTGTGACAAACATAACAAAAATTTCCATAAGAAAACTTTGAAAAATGTTCAATACTCAAAGCAAATTGAAAGTTATTTTAAAAATTAGAACATTAACATCTTATCTCTATTAGCATGTGTGATGAGGAAGCTTGTGGACACTCTGCCTTTCACAGTCACCCAAGGAAAAACTTCTAGAAATAAACCTACCCAAGGATATGAAATACCAATACCATGAAAATTTCCTTCTTTGAAGAAAGAGACTGAAGAATTCGCTAGACAATGCAATGACTTCCACACCCATTGATTTGTAGAAGAGTATGAAAATGATCATCTTACTGAAGGCAATTTGCAGCTTCACTGGAATATGTTTTCAGTTTTTATTTCTTTTATTTTCATACACATAACAGAGTACCTTGATCATAAGCATTCCTCCTCTGTCCAGATCCCTCAAGGATGCACAATGACACCTCTCCTTCTCAATTTCATGTTCTCTTTCTTTTTCAACCTTCATTTTTATATATGAAAAATTATTTGATTTACCTGAAAACTTGGGTCACAAAGCCTCTTTGAAACAAGCTATTTCCATTGGGATTCTACTTTATACTGAGACTTGGGATAAGTTGTTCAATATTGTCAAATATCCAAAAAATAGCTATTATTTTAATCTAAGAAGTTCTTGTCCACACATGCTGTTGTAAATCAATTAGCGTGCTTCTCAGCACAACTTATATTTACTCTCCTTGATTTATTAATCATACATAAAATTTCTATAGGACTCAAAGATGGCAAAATATTAAGGAGGGAGAAATCCAATAAATACAGAGAATAGATATCACAGTGAATCTGCCAACAGAAAACGGACACTGGAGATAAGAAGAGACAAATCAAAGGGCTCACAGATTGGACTTTAACTAAAATTCTACGACTTTTCACAGTAATTTCTGAGTCTTGATCTAAGCATTTACTTGTCACATTACTTCTGTGAACTCAGAAACATGATAATATCACAAGATCTTTGAAAAGCCTAAGATCAATTGCAATGACTTATTTGAAATCAAGGTCAGTGACTCTGCTGATATTGGTGGTATTTGTAACAAGGTGGTTTTTAAAGACTTGGCTTTCTTTATTTGTTGATGAACAATTTGCTTTTTGCTTCTAAGTTATCTAGACATGAGCTCTTTGCTTTCCCCTAGGATCTGAAACTTCTCCTAACAGAAGAATTCTGTTGGAAACTAGAACATAGCTGATTTTTAATGTCAATTCCTTGTCAGTGCAGTATAACTCTTAAACACTTTTTATGTGTGCATCGAGGATAGGACAGAGTTTGCAAAATTTTCTAGCTTTTTTATGTGTGCCCTGTGCCTGAAGCATCTAATTTACTATTTGGCACACCAAAAAAAATCTTCATATTTTAACATTGTGTTCTCCCTTGTGTCTGCTTTTATAAGTTCATCTTTCAGACACTGGAGAAGATACTTTTTCTAAAAGCACGCATAGTGATAACTGTTCTCTTGTATTCATGGCAATGAGCAAGGGTTTAGTTTTTGGTTAGATGGAATAAACTATTTAAAGATTTATTGTTCTTAAAGTCCCTTTCGAACCCTAGTCTACAATAACTATTTTTACTTCCTTGGACAATGCTCACAGTTTAAGTTGAATGTAAATTTTACTGCTTTCCATTTATGATTCATAGCTTAATGAAAAAACAATCAATTATATTACCAGTATTGTCTAATAGTTTTATCATGTTAAACATAAGATATACATGGTTGAAACTATTAGATGTACCATAGCTATACATGGCTACACTGTTCTATAACCCCAGCATTTAAGATGCAGAGAAAAATAATTCACCATTAGTCTAAGGTTAACCCACTCTACATAGCTAGTTACAAGACACTTAGGGGTATATATGTCAACATGTTTTAAAAATGAAGGTATGTACGCAAACCTATTCCACATACAAATGAGAGCAAACACCTCTGCCTGTACTGCTTGTGAGAAAGACATGAATAGTTTTTTGATAAGCTGCTGTCATGCATTATCACAAATTATCAAAAATCTGTTCTTATATTCACACGCATAGATTTCAGAGCTACTATTGAAGCATGGAGATCTGGGAGACCCTCAGAGGAACATGTGAGGAAAACCCACAATTCCTCACTAGATCTATATAGGATAAGAACAAAAGAAGTGAATGGCAACTTTACTAAGATACAGAGATGCCCACCAAAGCCAATAGGAATGCCTACTGCACTTAGGTTTCCAGAGATTCACAGATCATTGCTTATTATCTGACTGGACACCCTAGAGACAATCCAGGCATATGATTCTCTTCATTCACATGAGATACAATTCAATTTAAAGTTGCAATCTAGTAAAATAACTCAAGGGTTTATGAGGTGGCTAAGTGGATGAGTATGTTTCCTACCAAGCCGAACATTCTGAGTTCAATCCCTGAAACTTACATGTGAAAGCAGAAAACTAGTTCCTGTGAGATGTCCTCTGAGCACCACATGGAGTCGGCTGTCTCTGTATCTGCTGCCTGCCTGTGGATCCATTCAGGGGAGGGCAGATATTAGGATTATAAGTAAATGAATAAATTAATGAATGAAACAAAAATAAAACAGGAACTCATGGAACTAAAACCAGAATACTAACTTTCAGATTAATGGCAGGCTAAAGAATGGAAAAAGGTATTTACCAACTACATATCAAATGGAGGTCTAATATTTAAAATATATAAAGAACTATTGGGTGAATTGATGTCCCCTGCCATCCACTGGAAGTCCCCCCAGGCCTCAGAAGTTGGACACTTCATTCTCCATATCCCCGACAGTAAGAATATCAGGTAGGGTCATTCCTATAGAGCCCCTGAAACCTCTCTTGTCTCAAATATTCATCAAGTCCCAGAGATGACCCTGTCCTGATTTCCATTCTCACTCCCAGCCCTCTCTTGAGATTTTCCCCACACCTGATTCCCACACCCATTCATTTCCTCATCCTATCTCCTACCACTTACCTTTCTCCATCACCTCTGTTGTCTATTTTGTTTCCCCTTCTGAGATTCATGCGTCTTCCCTTGGGCCCTCCTTATAGCTTAGTTTCTTGGGTCTGTGGAATACAGCATGGGTGTACTGTACTTTATAGGTAATGTCTACTTATAAGTGAATACATACCACACATGTGTTTCTGAGTCTGTGTTACCTCACTCAGAATATTTTCTATTACTAACTCTTTGCCTGCAAATGTCATGAGGTCCTTGTTTTAAATAGTTGAGCAGTATTCCATTGTGCAAATGAACTGCATTTTCTTTATCTATTCTATGGTTAGGGACATCTGTGGTATTTCCAGTTTCCAGCTATTATGAATAAAGTTTCTATGAACATAGTGGAGCAAGTCCTTGGAGTATGGTGGGACATCTTTTAGATATATGCCCAGGAATGGTATAACTGGGTCTTGAGGTTGAACTATTCCCAATTTTCTGTGAAATGGCCAGAATGATTTCTGAAGTGTAGCTACAAGTTTTCACTCCTACCAGCAATAAAGGAATATTCCCCTTGCTCCATATCCTGTCCAACATGTTCTGCCACTTTCTCTTCTATTAAATTTAGTGTATTGATTTTATGTTGAGGTCCTTAACCCACTGTGACTTGAGTTTTGTACAGGATTATAAATATGAATCTCTTTTCATTCTTCCATATGAAAACATCCACTTTGTAAGGCCCCATTTTTTGAAGATGCTTTCATTTTCCATTGTAAGATTTTGGTTTCTTTGTCACAAATCAAATGTCCATAGATGTGTGGGTTTATTTCTGGGTCTTTGAATGGATTCTGTTGATCAACCTCTCTGGTTCTGTATTATTACCATATAGTTATTTTGATCTCTATTGCTCTGTAGTATAACTTGAGATCAGAGATGGTGAATCCTCCAAAAGTTATTTTATTTCTCAGGATTGTTTTACCTATCCTGTGCTTTTTGTCTTTCTATATGAAGTTGAGTATTGTTTTCTCAAAATCTATAAAAATTGGTTGAAATTTTGATGCAGATTGTATTGAATCCATAGATTGCTTTATGTAAGATGGTCAATTTCCCTATGTTAATCCTACCTAACATGGGAGATCTTTCCATCTTCTCATATCTTCTTCAATTTCCTTCTTCAGAGACTTTTAAGTTCTTGTTTTCAGATTTTTTACTTGCTTGCTTAGAGTTACATCAAGATGTCTTATATTATTTGTGACTATTATAAAGAATTTTGTTTCCCTATTTTTTGTGTATTTGTCATTAGTATAAAGGAAGGCTATTGATTTCTTTGAGTTAGTTTCATATCTCACCACTATTCTGGAGTAGTTTATCAGCTGAAGGAGTGCTCTGGTAGAGTTTCTGGGGTTTGCTTACATATACTATCAGGTTATCCACAAATAGTGATATCATGAATTATTCATTTCCAATTTATATCCATTTAATCTCATTTTCTTGTCTTCTTGTTCTAGCTAGATTTCAAGTACTATATTGAATAGTTTGGGAGGGAGTGGGCAGTATTGTCTGTGGTTTTAGTGGGATTACTTCTCTTCATTGCTTCTTTTCATTTAATTTGATGTTGGCTATTGGCTTGCTGTATATTGCTTTTATTATGTTTAAGTACATGCCTTGAATCTCTGATCTTTCTAAGACTTTTAGCATAAAGGAGTATTGGATTTGTTGAAAGTTTTTTCAGCATCTAATGAGATGAGCATGTTGATTTTTTTCCTATCAATTTTTTATATAGTTGATTACACTGATTTATTTTCATGTAGTAAACCATCCTTTCATCATTGGGATGTATCCAACTTAGCCATGGTGGATGATATTTTTGATGTTTTTTATTTCAGTTTGTGAATATTTTATCAAGTACTTTTACAATTTCAGAAGCAAAATTGGTTTGAAGTTCTCTTTCTATGTTGAGTCTTTTTGTGATTTAATATCAGGGTGATTTGACCTCATAGAATGAGTTTGACAGTGTTTCATCTGTTTCTATTTTGTGGGATAGTTTGATGAGTGTTGGCATTAGCTCTTCTTTCAAAGTCTGGTAGAATTCTGCAATAAACCTCTCTGGCCCTGGATTTTTTGTTTTGATTTGTTTTGGTGGGCTGGCAGACTTTAATGACTGCTTCTATTTCCTTATGGCTTATAGACTGTTTAGATAGTTTCTCTGATATTGGTTTAACTTTGCTAAGTTGTATCTGCCTATAAAATCATCCATTTCATTTAGATTTTTCCATTTTCATAGCAAACAGGCTTTTGAAGTAAGACCTAATAATGTTTTTATTTCCCCAGTGTTTGTTGTTATGTATCTTTCTTTTCATTTCTGATTTTGTAAATTGGATACTGTCTCTGTGTCTTTTAGTTGGTTTTGTTGATCTTTGTATAGTTCTCTTTGTTTCTAATTGATTGATTTCAGCTCTGAGTTGGACCATCCTGTAGGCCTGAGTTTCAGGAGTGTTGTAGACCTGTTTTCCTGTTCTCTTTCAGCCAGTTATGGGAACAGAGTGTTCTGCTTTCAGGTGTGTAATTGTTCCTGTCTGCTGGTCTTCAGGTCTTCCAGTGGCGTGTGTCCTGAGTCCAGCAGGCAGGTCTCTTGGAACAGAAAATTTGGTCTTACCTCTGGTCTCGGGCCTGGAGTAGCTCCTCAGGGCCTGGTTTCAGCTCTCCATGAGGGCAGCAATCAGAAGGCCCTGCCCCACCTTTGCTCTGTACCCTGTGCACAGGGGGCCCACATGGCGCTAGGCATTTTCTTCTAGAGTCAGAAATGAGGGCAGAGAGTAGTCTCCTCTGGCTTCCCTGGCTTGTCTGCCCCTCTGAAAATCTAGCTTTCCCTCCCATGGGATTTGGGTGCAGGGAGCTGTTTGACTGGGTCCCTTCAGACCCGGGCTGTGTCTGGACCACAGCATTGAGTGCCCCTATCTTCCTGTTCCCAGAGGCCCTATACAGTTTCCTCTTGGGCCAGGGATGTGTGCAAGGGTGGGCAGTACTGGAGGTCTCTCCTGCCCTGTAGTTTCAGGAGTGTAGTTTCACCTGTCTGGGCAATGGGCTCTCTCTCCCATTGGGCTTGGGGGCAGGGAACTGTGGGCTGGGATCAGGGAGGTCGAGGAATGCTTATTTTCTGTTTTGATAACTTATTCATTGGTGAGAACTGGAAGCTTAAGTCCCCCACTATTATTGTATGCAGTTCACTGTGTGATTTAAGCTTTAGTAAAGTTTCTTTTATAGATGTGGATACCCTTGCATTAGGGCATATTTCATGTTTTTTATGATTTTGTATTTTGTTTATTCTGGAATTTTTATCTTATTTATTTTATTTTTAATTTGTCTGATGTAATATTTGCTTTTTTTTCTGCTTCTCATTTTTTATAAAGGAGAGATATACAGAATATGTAATTGTTGGGTAGCAAGTGAAGAAGGATCTGGAGGGAGTTGGAAGAGTCCAAGGAGTGTAACCAAATGTAATGCATGAAAATTTTTAAATAAAAATTATTCAGAAAGAGTATATCAAGTTTCGAGGGGAAGCTATTGTTTGTGTTTCTGTTAAAACCCATGTGAAAGGCAGTGCGGCACAGATTTGTTTAAAATATTGTATACATGTGTGACATTCTCAGGTAATAAGCAAAACAAATTAAAATTATGTAAACTCATATTTAGCACTATATATTGTCAATGTGTTCAATAACTAAATAAATAGGTAAATTTTTATTGCAGGTTTATATTTTACTACATAAAAAAGGGTGTCAGCATTAGGCACTTGAGTTTACTGTAACAATAATATAGAGTCAGCAGATGCGATGTGCATTTTAAAAGTTATTTCTTGATCTGGGAAATAGTTCATTAACTAGTTACTATTAGGTTTTATGATTCTTTAAGTGGTTATGGCTATGATATCCTCAACCCTTCTTCAGAACCTTACTTCCCAAGTGTGACAAATAAATTAGATATGTTTATTTTTTCTCTTATTTCACAAGGTACTTAATTTAGCATGTAGAGAAAAAAATCACATTCAAAACCGAACACCAGAGTAGGAAAACTTATTAGAGTTTCAGTGGGAGATTTAGGAAGACATTTTATCTGACAGACTGAAGGGAAATAAATGGCACTTGCAAGCCAAGGGTGGGATTAATGGCACTCAGGCACACTCAGTGCGAAGTGCCAACATCTACGCCAAATATAGCACTGTCATCACTTTTGAAACAACCAAATGTCTACATGAATAAGCAGATGATGGCACTGCCCAGATTTCACACTCAGACAGAATTAATCTTCCCAGCTGTAATATACTTACATCGAAATTATTTCTTCCTGATTTCTTAATAACTGAACTATTTTTGAAGCTTATTTTTCCTCTCAAATACAACATAATCTCTCAAGAATATCCCATGAAAGAATATATTTTAATTTGTACCAAAAGACCAGATGAATGTGTATTAATTTTGGGGGATTTATTAATACAACATAGGAATATACTGTGGTTATATAGCTATTATATGTATGCAGTTCCTCTGCCTGGAGTTTTAAACTATAGAGATCAATTTAAACTAAGTCAAATAAAAGAAACGTGTATTTTAGCATTGTTTTGCGAGATAAATTTGATAAAGTAAATGTGAAGTCTATTCCTGAAAATGTATAAGGGACAGCCAGGGGTGTGGTCTTCTCCTTGACAAGGCTGAGTCAGAGAGGAACAAAGGTGCATCTGGAGGTGAAGACAGTAGTGCATGAAAATGTCAACAGCTGTTTACTCTTATTATTTATTTATTGATTTATTTCTCCATCATTTGCTGAAGATCTTCTAAACATATACTCTCTTGATGTAAAGCATCTGACAAAATACTGAGGAATGGGGTGATAGAAATTTAATAAAACATGTACCCTCTAGAAATTATGTTATGTTCCAGGACAATGCAGCTGCCAAAAGTTAATTACAACACAGCATTGGTAAGTTGCCTTCATTTACTCCTTCATTTATTTGTCTATTCATCCATTCAATAATTTATTTGGCTCCAGATTATGAATGTTATTGTGTTTCTGTAGTTGCAATAGATGAGGAAGACACAAATCTCAATGAGTCACATTTCCTTCATCAAAGAAGGGAAAGGCTCTAGAGATAAATAACTCAAATGAATTTAATTAGGGAGGCGAACAGAGGTGACTTGAGTTATTATAAACAAATACTCACCTCTCTCCACAATAAAAGGATTACTCATCCCTAGATACTGTCATAGAAGTGCACTGCTTCAGGTTAATGTAGATTTGTCTTCAAGATTGCCTTGTTTAATGGTGTGTGACAAGTTGCAAGGGAAATAGAATCTAAGACACAATTTAAATTCTAGTTTTGTGCTTCTACCATGATACTTAGTTCTTCCGGATTATAACAGAAAACTAATCTCAAATAGGAGACCTTGAACTTTGGACTTTTCAACAATGTTGGGACTGTTATAGTTTATAGGGACTTTTGAAGTTGGACTGAATGTGTTTCTGCATTATGTAATGGTTACAAATCTATGGTGGCTAGGGAGTTGAATATGGTAGTTTGAATATATATAGTTTCCATATACTCTGCCATGTGTTTGAATATTTGGTTCATAGGGAGTGGCATTGTTATGAGTTGCAGATAGATTGGAGGATGTGTATCACTAAGGGATGGGCTTTGAGATCCCAGAATTTCAAGTCAATCTCTTCCTACAGCCTATAGATCAAGATGTAGAATTCTCAGCACCACTTCTATCTGCTTGTTGTTAAATTTCCCTCTATGATGATAATTAAACCTCCGAATTGTAAGCCAGCCCAAATGAAATGTTTTCCTTTCTAAGAGTTTCCATGGTCATGGTGCGTCTTCAAAGTAATAGAAAGTCTAAGACATTCTGTAAAGAATGAAATTGACAAGAACTTCCTGGCAGTACTGGTGAAGGATACATTTGGAGATAAAAGGGAAGTCTGGTGAGATCCAAGTAAACGGAGCTATTGATCGATGAAACTAGAGAGGTAAATGAGGTCATATTTTGTATTTTATTCTAAAAAGCTGGCATAGCTCAGGGCCATGTTTGAGAATCATAAACAGTTTCAGTATTTAAAATCCTTTGAGGATACATTCAGAAGCACATATATACACAGAGAGAGAAAGGAGATAGAAAGGGAAGAGAGTAGGAGGGAGAGATCATGATTGTGTGAGACTCTTCTGGGTTTAAAGGCCATACTTCATAGAGCCACTTGAAGCCATTTTGAAATATAAACACAATCTGTGCAGCATTGTTTTGGTCCAGGGAGAAATTGGCAATGGTGTAATAAAAAGCTGGTGTTAGAGAATTAAACAGAATGCTCAGGAAGTTTGAAGTAATTTACAATTCCTAAGACTCATAGTAAGAAACAAGTCTAAAAGTTATGTAGATGACTGAGTCACGAAGGAGCATATATGGACCATACAAAGGCTTTTGGGTTTTATTTATAGAAAAATTAGGTGGTGTTGAAATAATTTAAGTAGGATGGAAGCATAGCTTCACATATATTCTGGAATGATATTTCCTTTGAAAATATAGTAGTACTGATGAGAGGGTAACCTTACTTATTTGTATGAAAGGCTAACTCAGGTATTAACACAGTAGTCCCAATGAGCTACTCCAAGAATGTGGACAATTGCAGCAGCAATAAAGCTCAAGACAAAGGAGTGTGTACCTGTGGAATGCTCAGCTGGGTGCCTTGACACATATTACTCATCATTTGACCAAAAACCACACAATTTAAATTGAGTCATTGATTGGACATCACGAATCTGAATGAAATTTATCAAGACTGAAATTCTTGAAATTCTAATGGTTAAAAGTTCAAGATTATGGTATCAAAAGATCTGATTTGAATGTCTATTTGCCTCCAAGATGGTACCTTTTTGCCTCTTAGCTCATGGGAGGGTGAGACAACAAACTATACTGTGTGAAATTTCTTTAGGAACCAAATCCCAATCACACAGAAGATCCCACTTTCTAATACTTTTATATTGACATTTGAATTTTGGTGAGAACACATTAAAACCATAGAATGTGTCATTCAACAAAACTTAAACACAAAGCTGCCATGTTCTAGTACAACCTAGTTGTGTCCAACCTGTGGCCTGTAGCTTCATGTGTTCTAGGATGTCTACGAATGTATCCCAAGACACTTAGAAACAACAATGTCATATTGCAATGTGAAACAGGTAGACAGCCTCTATGAGAGGAAGATGATGTGGCATGCAGTCCGATTTAGCCAAAGATTTGGAATGTTTCATGTCTTCCTTAGGGAAGAGTATCTGCCTAAAGACGGAGTTCAGGTTTAAACATTACTACCTGCTATCTAGGGCATGGCTGATAGCACATGTCATGTTTTGAATTATAAATGTCTTGCTCTACAAACTAAAAATAACCCCACTGATTTTGCAGAACTACATGAGGATTCAGGAGGAGATGGTACAGTCAGTGCTCCACATTTTTCGATTCTGCATTTGTGAATCCATCCAACAAGAGATTACAAATACTTGAAAACAGTATCTGTTCTGAATCTTTAGGACTATTTTCTTGCTATTTCCTAGGCAGTATAACTACAGCAAATATTGAATTAGCACTTTAATTTATCATGCATCGCAGGGAGTCAGAATGACATAAATAATATAAGACACAGTGTACGAGCTATTTGTTGATAATATATTACTTATAGAAGGGACTTGAACATCTGAAGAATTCATTAGCTGTGAATGGTCCTAAAACCAATCCCACAGATACTAAGGGCTGAACATTAAATATATATTATACTCTGAAATAAAAGTGGTTGTTTATTAAATAATTTGAAATTTGATTTCTCATTAAAATCTGTAAATTGAGCATTAACAATTAAGGATTGAAGTCAGTATAATTTGTGGCTGTTTCAATTAAAAACTCCCTCATATTGCAGTTTAGATTATTATTTATAGTAGACAAATATTCTGAGTAGTACTTACTATGCAATGAATCTGAAATTTTTTTATGGCCAGTACTCAAGTTGCATAGTTATTCTAAAATTTCCTGATCAAATGAACTCTAAGACTATGAAATAATTCATGTAGTTAGATAATTTGAAAAATTGTAAGGTGGTCTTATGGTTCTGAGACTGCAAGTCAAACTGAGGCTTGCAATAATTGAGAAAAGATTTATTACCTTTCCTTTCATGGTCATTAAGTATGGAAAACCATTCAGATACTTTCCATATAGCTCATCTATATTTATATTTATTCTCATGTATTATCAATGACGTTTGGATTAAATATATGAAACACAGAAGCTAGGCAAGTTACAAATACATACTATCTGTGCCTTACAAAGATCTGACTACCCATTGTTCTTTTTGCTTCTCTTTCTTAAATTATGATAGCATTTTTTAAAATCACCAACACCTATTTTTCTTAGGAGTAAGTATTGGTGAACTCTATCTGTATACTATGGGTGCTGTGATGGGTGATTCTCTATGCAGTGATTTTTTTTAAGTTTCATAAATAGTAAGAATAACATTTTTTCCTGGGTGAAATCTATTTCACAGATTAATATCCATCCTTTCATCATTTAAATGGGATGCAGTTTGAGATCCCTGTTTATGATGCTGCTTCAGAGCATCGATAGGTGGATAACACATATTTGCTTTTTTCCAAAACAACACAGTTATATTATTCACACTGCCGCCTTTAATGAGCTGGCTCCAAGCCATCATCATCAATCCTAACATTTACACTCTTTTTATGCTGCACCAGAGCTTTGCAATGACATAATTTCTGCTTGTTGAATAAGAGATGATGCTAAATACATTAGCCATGAAAAACCTAATTTATAATCCATTGGACTAGAATGACCATTATCTAGAGGAAAAAGTTAAAATTTGCACAGCTTCAAAATCAATAGTACTTCAAGATGAATGAAGTATATGCTTAATATCTCACAACTCAGTGAAGATCGCGAAGTAGATTGAAATGCCTCAAAAACAGCCATGACAGACATGCAGCTGTAATTTATTTCTTTAATATAGTAGCAGTTTGTCATGAGTGTCATATAAATATGGGTTTGACTTTATTATTGTTTGCACACTGCTCAGCATGGGTGAATCATTTATTTCAAGCAGAGAAAACAGAACTATTAAGTTATTTAACTTGACCATTACTGTATTCCTCAGAACTATATTATCACTGGTGTCTCCAAAGAGAATGCAAATATAAATTTCAGAGAAATAACGAGTTCTGTTTCGAGCATATGCATGTTCCAAATATGTCACCCCAGGTGGTCATTCTGCTCTGAATCCCACAGTATATGTCGTGACAGCTGAGGACAGACAGACATTGTGAGCCTTTATGACCCATATGTGATTTAAATGGAAATTTACTCTGTAGCATTCTACTGGAATATCTTTAAGTATCCAGAAATAATCAAGAGACAAAATATATACATTTGACTTAAGTTACATTATAAAGAAATCGTTCTCATTTAACACATGAAGAGGGGCCTGGTTAAATATAGTATTTTTTTTCATAAACTTTCTGAAAAAACAAATTAACATTCGTTCAGGGACATTGTAAGTGAACCAAAGCTATAACAGAACACGACACTTTAAATGGTATAATTGAGAACTCACACACATGTATTTTTTTAAACTATGATTATGTGGATTTCTAAAGTCCCTAAAAATTTTGAAAGTATCTCATATTAACTGTGAACTTGAAATGTAACTCCATGAGAACAACAATACTAACCAACAAGAGCTCCCAGGGACTAAACCACTACCCAAAGACTACACATGGACAGACCCATGAATCTAGCTGCATATGTAGCAGAGGATGGCTTTGTGGAGCACCAATGGGAGGAGAAGCCCTTGGTCCTACCAAGGCTGGACCCCACAGAGAATGTCAGGGAAGGGTGGTGGGAAGGGGCGGTGGTTGGGGAGGGAGGAACATCCTTATAGAAGAAGGGAAGGGGATGTGATGGGGGCTTATGGACGGGAAACCAAGAAAGGGAATAACATTTGAAATGTAAATAAAAAATGCCCAATAAAAATTATTTTCTGTACCATGAATTAGGGAAGTAATATTCTCTCAAAGTAGCTCCTAACTCTGTTTTTTCCACTTATTCCCAATGAACTTATATTTCAATGGATTCATTTAATGTTAAGTATTTAACAAATTACAGTAAAGCATTTTGTCATAAGGATGGATCTAAAAATTTTAGTGAACTTAGCCTTTAATTTTATTCAATGATTCAATGTGATATAGTCTTTCCACTGGTGTTTATAGGGACAAACAAAGGGGAAAATGGAATATTTCAAGATGGACCATAGAGTTTACCTGATCGATTTTTGGATAAAGCCTCAGCATAGTAAATTCACCCATAATCATCTGCACTAGCAGTCACAGAACATAATCTATACAACGGTGCAACTGAGAGCTCACACATTTGTATTATTTTAAATGATGATTATATGGATCTCCAAGATCCCTAAAATGTCATGGGTTAGAATAACTGCTCACAGTCTGTGACACTACTAGAAGATAGTAGACGGCCCTGATGGAAGGAAGATAGTTCATTATGGGAATGCAATTGAAAATTACACGGGACCTTTGCAATTCCCTTGATTTTTGGCCACTTTAAAGCACATGCCTTTGCTCCAGGGAACTGAATGATTGTGATGCTCTAACTTAAGGCAAAGGGTAAAGAGTACTGGCAAATAAGAGTGACTGAACCATATAAACCCAGGAGCCAAAGTAATCCTTTTATCTTCATAAGATAACGAGTTTGGTTTTTTTTTACTGTTATTTTGTTTCATTTTACAAATGCTGAAAATTTGTACCATATTTTTAATTCTGCTGAATTCCACTCCCGATATGGTATTTTTGTCATTAATATTTAGACTTCTTATATGTTGCTATGAAAGCAAATTATAGCTGTTGCATTTGTCTCAAAGGAAGTTTCAATTACTAAGAGCAAGTTTTTAAAATTCAGACCCAAATGTCCTTGATCCCAAATACTGCTCAGATAGAATTTGTCTACAGTAAAGAGAGATTGCTGCAATATGTAGATAGCATGGCTATTTTTACACCAGCAGTGATAAACAAAAATTCAAATACAATTTAAAACTTCTCAGTAAGCTTAATGATCTTTAGAAACATTTCATGGCTACTTGACTGTTATTATGTTGGACAATAAAATTTATTTTCAGTAATCAGTTGTTGTATTGTTCCAGTTGATTTGATATTCATACAAAGATCTGTTTACAAAATATAACTCAGAAATCCTACAAAGGCATGCTCATCTTATGGAGAGGGCTTCTACCTTAATTATTGCTGCATATAATATCATGGTTCAGAGTTACTGCTTAAAGAACAAAATGACACACAATTTTGGGACTTGCAATACATAAAACATTGGAAAATAAAAGCATTAAAATTTGTTGGACATTTTTTGTACTTTATGTTTACATATAAAACTACTTAATCATCAAATAAAAAATAATTTATGATTAAAAAATTAAAGTAACATAAATACTGCAGGAAATTACAGAAAAGTCAAACCTTTATTTTCACAGTATATACTTTTTACTTTAATTTCTGTTATATATAATTTAGTGTTTAATTAAGCTTCTACCAGCTGTTGAGTCAGCCTTGAAAGTGTACCTGTGTTTGTATCAGTCAGAGCAGGGGCAGACATGTTGAGCTTTCATAACAAAGAAGTCTGGAAACACAGTGACATAAGTCAGTAGCTGATACTTTGAGCTCATAACTGTCTTGGCTGAACAAATGGCTGTGTAAAATTGAAACAAATTGTAACTAAAGTAAGCATTTCCCTGATAGTAAGAAAGAAGGAGATCTAAGGAAGAGATAAGAAGAATGAGAGGGAGAAAAATAGTAAGTTTCCTTCTCCCCCTCCCTCTTCCTCTCCAGTTCTTCCTCCCCTTCCTCTCCCCCTCCCCTCCCCCCTCTGCCTTTCCCTCCCCCATCTCTCTCATGCACACACACACACACACACACACAGAGAGAGAGAGAGAGAGAGAGAGAGAGAGAGAAACAAAACAAAACAAACAAAAAAACAAAAAAAATAACTCAGTTTCCATATGGTACAGTTCATAGTCAATGAGATTTAAGATCAAAATCTTTGCATGACCATCTTTCAAGACTGGTTGTTATTCTTTTTTCTTTGGAAGCCTCTACAGAACTGTAGCATCTTCTGATGTAAAAGTATAGCACTGCAAGCTCATAATATAAAGCTGCAATTAAGCCAAGATAGCTTTTAGAGCATACACATGGTGACTCGTGTCTACCATGCCAAGGACAGAAGGTTCAAGGCAGGAGGATTGCTGTGAGGCAAGCCTTGCTACATAATATAAATTCTAGACCAAGCAGAGCAACAGAAGGTCATCTTACTTGTATGTGTCCCCTGTACTCCAGACAGCAGATATGCTATATCTACAGAAAAATTACTTAAAAATCTGGTGATAATTTCATATATCCAAAGTTCCTTAATTTTTATTGTTTTGACATACAAACTTCATAATCAACCTCTTCTTGATTCTTCATTTCCCATTCTTCCTGTTCTGTAATACTATTAGCCTTTTGATCTTTAGTTCATTAGCTTCACTGAAATATAAGTCTTGTTGATCTGTACACCACAAGGAATGGCTCTAAACATTAAACCGAGTGTACTTTATGCAAAGTGAGGACAAATATCATGAAATGACATGTTGAAAACTCAGTTCCACTTTGAAGAATACTCTTTAATTTCACATTCTATATTCTACATAGAATTTCTATATTCTCCTAACAGTTTGAAGAACCAGAATTTGACATTAAGATACTGACCTTGGTGTTTCACTGAGTTCTATCAAGGCAATTAATGTCACATGCCATACATACATCATAATTCTTAAGATGAAAAAAGATCCCCAAAGCATTTAACTTATTTGATGTTTTTCAATGATATTACACTCTTCAGCTGGGTTACCCAACATGTTGGGAGGGGCCGATACAGGAGGTGGGGATTCTTCAGTATTAGATCTCCTTGTCAAAGGTCAGCGATTTTAATGGCTGCTTGAACTTGCTAAGGTTAATCTTAGTCTTTCTTATGCTTCTCATTCTAGACAACACCTATACCTTGTGGTGTTTAAGCTTTTCTAGTACGTTGGAACTGAAGCACATATTAAGTTTTCCTTGCCTATCATCTTGAAAGAGTGCAAGAGGTATCTTCATTAAGCTGCAAATTATATTTACGTGTGTGTGTGCGTGCGTGCGTGCGTGCGTGCGTGCGTGTGTGTGTGTGTGTGTGTGTGTGTGTGTGCTTACACGTATGAGGGTGCCCGTGGATTCTAGAAGAGAGTGTCAGAT
Source organism: Rattus norvegicus (assembly GCF_021556685.1). Taxonomy (NCBI): domain Eukaryota; kingdom Metazoa; phylum Chordata; class Mammalia; order Rodentia; family Muridae; genus Rattus; species Rattus norvegicus. Next base: position 81,566,558 of record NC_141535.1, read on the forward strand.
CACCTGGACTGGAGTTACACTCTGTTGTGAACTGCCTGGTGTGGGTGCTTAAACTCAAACTCTGATCATCTGCAAGCACACCAAGGTTTCCTCTCCACCGAGGCACTTCTAAAAACAAGTTTTAAGGGCATGAAAAGTAGTGTATTATGTGAATTCTGGTGATTGTAGAAGAATCTTGGTTTTTTTCTACTTAGATATATTTTATTTATTTCCATTTCAAATGCTATCTACTGTCCCAGCTTCCCCTCCAGAAAACCCCTATCCCATTCACACCCTCCCGCTTTTATGAGGGTGGTCCCCCACTTAGTCCTGCCTCCCCGTCCTGGCATTCCCCTACACTGGGGCACTGAACCTTCACAGGACCAAGGGCATCTACTCCCATTGATACCCAACAAGTCCATCCTCTGCTACATGTGGCTGGAACCATGGCTTCCTCCATATGTACTCTCTCAATGGTGGTTTAGTCCCTAGGAGCTGTGGTTGGTTGGTACTGTTGTTATGGGATTACAAACGTTTTCACCTCTTTCAGTCCTTTCCCTAATTCCTCCATTGGGGTCCCTGTGCTCAGTCCAATAATTGGCTGCAGGCATCTGCCTCTGTATTTGTTAGGTTCTGGCAGAGCCTCTCAGGAGACAGCTATAACAACCTCCTACCACCAAGCACTTCTTGTCATCCACAATAGTGTATGGGTCTGGTGTCTGTATATGGGCTGGCTTCCCAGGTGGGGCAGTCACTGGATGGGCTTTCCTTCAGTCTCTGCTCCACACTTTCTCTCCATATTACCTTTAGTATGTTTTTAGTTTTATTGGTTATAATTTTTATTTACATTTTAAATGTTATTTCTTTTCCTGGTCTTCTGTCCATAAGCCTCCTATCCCTTCCCCCTACCGGTCTTCTATAAGGGTGTTCCCCTTCCCATCCATCCTACCTTCCCGCTGCTGCCCGACATTCCCCTACACTGGGGGTCCAACTTTGACAGCCCAAAGGGTTCTCCTTCCCTTTGTGCACAGAAAGGCCATCCTCTGCTACATGTGCTGCTGGAGCCATGGGCCAATCCATGTATAGTCTTTGGGTAGTGGTTTAGTCCCTGGGACCTCTGGTTGGTTGGCATTGTTGTTCTTATGGGACTGCAAGCCCCTGCAGCTCTTTCAATCCTTTCTCAAATTCCTTCAATAGGGGTCCCATTGTCACTTCAATGGTTTGCTGTTAGCATTTCCCTCTGTATTTGACATGCTCTGGCTGTGTCTCTCAGGAGATATCTAAATCCGGTTTCTGTCAGCAAGCACTTCTTAGCTTCATTCATCTTATCTAGTTTTGGTGGCTGTATATATATGGGCCACATGTGGGGCAAGTTCTGAATGGCCATACCTTCAGTCTCTGCTTCAAGCTTTGCCTCCATATCCCCTCCTATGAATATTTTTGTTCCTCCTTTTAAGAAGGAGCAAGACATCTGCACTTTGGTCATCCTTCTTCTTGAGCTTCATGTGGTCTGTGGATTGTATCTTGGGTAATTAGAGCTTTTGGGCTAATATCCACTTATCTGTGATTGCATACCATATGTGTTTTTTTGTGATTAGGTTACCTCACTCAGGATTATATTTTCTAGTTCAATTCGTTTGCCTATGAATTCATGAAATCATTGTTTTTGATAACTGAGTATTACTCCATTGTGTAGATGTACCACATTTTGTGTATCCATTCCTCTGTCGAAGGGCATCTGGATTCTTTCCAGCATCTGGCTATTATAAATAAAGCTGCTACAAACACAGTGGAGCATGTGTCTTTGTTGTATGTTGGAGCATCTGTTGGTTATATGCCAAAGAGAGGTATAGCTGGGTCCTTAGGTAGTGGAATGTCCAATTTTCTGAAGAACCTCCAGACTGATTTCCAACATGAAGTCTCTGAAGAAAGAAATTGAAAAGGATCTCAGAAGATGGAAAGACCTCCCATGCTCATAGATTGGTAGGATTAATATAGTAAAAATGGTCACTTTTCCAAAAGCAATCTACACTTCATGGCAGTCCCCATCAAAATTCCCATTCAATTGTTCATAGAGTTAGAAAGAGCAATTTGCAAATTCATTTGGAATAATAAAAACCCTGGATAGCAAAATCTATACTCAACAACAGAAGAATTTCTGGAGGAATCACCATCTATGACCTCAAGCTGTATTATAGAACAATAATGATTAAAAACTGTATGGCAATGGCACAGAGACAGACAGATAGATCAGTGAAGTAGAATTCAAGGCCCAGAAATAAACCCACACAGCTATGGTCTCATGATCTTTGACAAAAGAACTAAAACCATCCAATGGAAAAAAGATAGCATTTTGAACAAATGGTGCTGGTTCAACTGGAGGTCAGCATGTAGAAGAATGGAGATCGATCCATGCTTATCACCCCGTACGAAGCTTAGGTCCAAGTGCATCAAGGACCTCCACATCAAACCAGATACACTCAAACTAATAGAAGAAAAAGAGGGGAAGAGACTTGATCACATGGGCACTGGGGAAAATTTCCTGAACAACACACAAATGGCTTATGCTCTAAGATTAAGAATCGACAAATGGGATCTCAAAAAACTGCGAAGCTTCTGTAAGGCCAAGGACACTGTCATTAGGACAAAATGGCAACCAACAGACTGGGAAAAGATCTATACCAATCCTATATATGATAAAGGGCTAATATCCAAAATATATAAAGAACTAAAAAAGTTAGACTCCAGAGAGCCAAATAACCCTATCAAAAAATGGGGTACAGAGCTAAACAAAGAATTCTCAGCTGAGGAATGTTGAATGGCTGAGAAGTACTTAAAGAAATGCTCAATGCTTAGCCATCAGGGAAATACAAATCAAAACAACCCTGAGATTCTACCTCACAGCAGTCAGAATGACTAAGAACAAAAACTCAGGTGACAGCATATGCTGGCGAGGATGTGGAGAAAGAGGAACACTCCCACATTGTTGGTGGATTGTAAAACTATTCCATTTAAATAGGAACAATTTTGAGTTAAAAATTTGGAGATGAGTGTGTAGACCCATACCCCAACTGGGAGCCCTGCGTACTCTCTGGAGATGGTGTCTACAGATTCTTCCTCCCCTTTATTGGGCATTTCAGCTAATCGCATGCCCATTGGTTCCTGGGAGCTTCTTGCATTCCTGGCATCTAGGACTTGCTTGTGGCTAGTCCCAGTTCCACATACCCCATTTCTACAAACCTCTCTGCAGATTCCCAAGCCTCTGTATATCATCCCTGTCTCCTCCTATACCTGATCCTTGTTCCCTTCTTGCCCTCCCCTCCTCTCTTCCTTTCAAATCCCTCCTACCCTCTACCTCCCTTCAGTATTTTGTTCCCCTTTCTAAGGACTGAAGGATCCACATTTGGTCTTCCTTCTTCTTGAATTTCATAAGGTTTATAAATTCCAAGATTTTGGGCTAAAATATACACGTATCAGTGAGTGCATACCATAGGTGTTCTTTTGTGGTTGAGTTACCTCACTCAGCATGATAGTTTCGAGTTCTATCCTTTTGCCTAAGAATTTCATGAAGTTATTGTTTTTAATAGCTGAGTAGTATTTTATTGTATAGATGTACCACATTTTCTGTACCTATCCTCTGTTGAAGGACATCTGGGTTCTTTCCAAATTCTGGCTATTATAAATAAGTCTGCTATGAACTTGTTATATGTTGGAGCATCTGCATATAGTGATATTTTGACTTCTTCCTTTCCAAATTGTATCTCTTTGACCTCCCTTTTTTGTCTCAGTGCACTGGCTAGGACTTTGAGTACAATATTGAATAGGTAGGCAGAGAGTTATCAGCCTTTTCTAGTCCCTGATTTTAATGGGATTGCATTGTTTCTCTCCATTTATTTGATGTTGGGTACTGGTTTCCTGCATATAGCTTTTACTCAGTTTAGGTATGGGCCTTGAATTCCTGGTCTTTATAAGACTATTACCATTAAGCAGTGTTGAATTTTGTCAAATGCTTTTATTTAATGAAATGATCATGTGATTTTTCTTTGAGTTTGTTTATATAGTGAATTACATTTTATGAATTTCTCTATATTGAACCATCCCTGAATCCTTCACATGAAGCCTGCTTGATCTTCATGAATAATTGTTTTGATATGTTCTTGGATTATATTTGACAGAATTTTATTTTATATTTTTGCATCAATATTCATAAGGGAAATTGGTCTGAAGTTCTTTCTTTGTTGGGTCTTTGTGTGGTTTAGGTATCAGTGTAATTGTGAATTCATAGAAAGAATTAGGTAGTGCTGCTTGCTTCTATTTTCTGAAATAGTTCGAAGAGTATTGGTATTAGGTATTCTTTGAGGGTCTGACAGAATTCTGTACTGAATCCATCTTGTCCTGGGCTTTTGTTGGTTAGGAAAGTTTTAATGACTTCTATATCTTCACAGGATGTGGGATGGGTTAGATGGTTTATCTGATCCTGTTTTAACTTTGGTACCTGGTATCTGTCTAGAAAAAATTCCATTTCATCCAGATTTTCCAGTTTTGTTGAATAGAGGTTTTTGTAGTAGGATCTGATGATTTTTTTAAGTTTCCTCAGATTTTGTTGTTATGTCTCCCTTTTTATTCCTGATTTTGTTAATTTGGACACACTCTCTGTGCCCTCTGGTTAGTTTGGCAAAGGATTTATCTGTTTTGTTGATTTTCTCAAACTACCAGCTGCAGGTTTTGTTTATTCTTTGTATAGTTCTTTTTGTTGCTAATTGGTTGATTTCAGTCCTGAGTTTGATTATTCCCCACCTTCTACTTCTCTTGGGTATATTTGTTTCTTTTTGGTCTAGAGCTTTTAGTTGTGCTGTCAAGTTGCTAGAGTGCATATAATCTCCCATTTCTTCTTCTAGGCCCTCAGAGCTATGAGTGTTTCTCTCAGCAATGCTTTTACTGTGTGCTATAAGTTTTGGTATTTTGTGCCTTCATTTTCATTGTCTTTAATTTCTTTCTTTATTTCTTCCTTGACCAAGTTATCATTGAGTAGAGTGTTGTTAAGCTTTCATATATATGTGAACTTTCTGTTGTTTATTGTTTTTATTGAAGACCAGTCTTCAATATAACCATGGTGATATGATAGGATGCATGGGATTATTTCAATCTATTTCCATCTGTTGAGGCCTGTTTTGTCACTGACTAGATGGTGAACTTGGAGAAAGTACCATGAGGTGCTGAAAAGAAATAATATTCCTTTGTTTTAGGATGAAATGTTCTATAGATATGTGCTAAATCCATTTGTTTCATAACTTCTGTTAGTTTCACAGTGTCTCTGTTTAGTTTGTGTTTTCTTGATCTGTCCATTGATGATATTGCTGTGTTGAAGTATCCCACTAGTATTGTGTGAGGTAAATTTTGTTCTTTGAGCTTTAGTAATGTTTCTTTTATGAATGCGGGTGCCCTTAAATTTGGAGCATAGATGTTCAGAATTGAGAGTTCATCTTGGTAGATTTTTCCTTTGATGATTACAAGGTGTCCTTTCTTATCTTTTTTGATAATTTTTGGTTGAAAGTCGATTTTATTTGATACTGGAATGGCTACTCCAAGTTGTTCCTTAGGATAATTTGCTTGGTAATTTTTTTCCAGACTTTTACTCTTAGGTAGTGTCTGTCTTTGTCATTGAGGTGGGTTTGCTGTATTCAGAAAAATGCTGGCTCCTGTTTACATAATTATTCAATCTGTTAGTCTATATCTTTTTATTAGGGAATTGAGTCCATTGATGTTAAGAGGTATTAAGGAAAAGTGATTATTGATTCCTATTTTTTTGTTGTTAGTTTGTTGCAAGAAGATTACTTTCTTGCTTTTTTTAGGGTGTAGCTCCCTCCTTATATTGGAGTTTTCCATCTATTATCCTTTGCAGGGTTGGATTTGTGGAAAGATATTGTGTAAATTTGGTTATATCATGGAATATCTTGGTTTCTCAATCTATATTAATTGAGAGATTTGCTGAATATAGTAGCCTCGGTTGGCATTTGTGTTCCCTTATGGTTGTATGGCATCTGCATAGCATCTTCTTGCTTTCACAGTCTCTGTTGAGGAGTCTGGTGTAATACTGATAGGTCTGACTTTATATGTTACTTTATCTTTTCCACGACTGCTTTTAATATTCCTTTTTAGTTTTGTTTTGTGTATTTGGTGTTTTGACTATTATGTAATGGTGGGATTTCTTTTCTGGTCTAATCTGTTTGGAGTTCTGTAGGCTTCTTGTATGTTCATGGGCATCTCTTTCTTTACATTAGTAAAGTTTCTTCTATAATTATTTTTAAATTTTACTTTTCTTGGATATTTTATGCATTTACATTTCAAATGTTATATTCTTTCCCTCTTCTCCCATACCTTCCCCATGGTTCTATGAGGATGGTCCCACTCCCACCCACCCCAACCTCAACACCCTGGAATTACCCTACATTGGGGAAATGAGCTTCACAGCATCAAGGGCTTTTCCTATTATTGATGCTGGACAATGACATCCTCTGATATACATGTAGTGTTTGTAGTCATGGGTCCCTCCAAGTGCATTCATTGATTGGTGGTTTAGTTCCTGAGAGCTCTGGGTTGTCTGGTCGATTGATATTGTTGTTCTTTCTATGGGGTTGCAAACTTTTCCCTAACTCCTTCATTGAGGTCCTCTTGTTTATTCCAATGGTTTGCTATATAATCATCCTCATTTGTATCATTCGGGCTTTGGCAGAGCCTCTCAGGAGACACCCATATCTGACTCCTGCCAGCAAGTACTTCTTGGCATCAGCAATAGTGAAGCAGTGTCTAGATGACCTTTTCTTCAGTCCATGCTTCACTCTTTGTCCCTGCATTTCCCGTGAGTATTTTGTTCTCTCTTATAAGAAGGAATGAAGCATCCACATTTAGCTCTTCCTTCGTCTTGGGCTTCAAATGATCTGCAAATTTTTCTTATGCATTGCATGGCTTTGGGCTAATATCCATTTATCGGTGAGTGCATGTTGTGTGTGTGTGTGTGTGTGTGTGTGTGTGTGTGTGTGTGTGTGTGTGTGAGATTGGGTTTTCTCACTCAAGATAATATTTTCTGGTTCCATCCATTTGCCTAAAAATTTCATGTAGTCATTGCTTTTAATGGCTGAGTAGTAATCCCTTGTGCCCATGTACCATATTTTCTGTATCCATTCCTCTGTTGAAGAACACCTGGGTTCTTTCCACCTTATGGCTATTATAAAAAGGTTATGTATGCTATAAACATAAATAGTGGATCATGTGCCTTTGTTATATTTTGGAGCATCTTTTGTGTGTATGCCCAGGAGTGGAATAGTTGTTGAATATATCTACTGGCACATTAAGTTGGAATTTTAGCTTCGTGATATGTGTGGGTATGTGTGTGTCTAGAACTGGGATTACTAGACTATTATGATATACTTTTTGTATTTTATAGTATTTATATACATTTCCATAATGATGTAACTAATCTACTTTTCAACATAACTTTAAAATTCTGTAGTTTATAAAAGTTCAGATAAAATGTTCTAAAACACAAATTTCCTATCTCCATCTGTGCTCTGGAGCTAAAGCTGTACCACAGGCCTCCTTACCCAAATCCCACTAGGAGAGAGCTGTTCTCCTAGGAGTGCTGACACACCTAAGATCACAGGTTCATGGGTACAGAGGGGGAACAAGCTCCAGTCAGAGACAGCAAAACCAACTAACATCGGAGATAACTAGATGGCTAGAGGCAAGCTCAAGAACTTAGGCAACAAAAACCAAGACTACTTGGCATCATGAGAACATAATTTTCCCCTCACAGCATGTCCTGGATTGGGATTTAATAACACATCTTCTGATGATGATAGAGGACTTTAAGAGGAGTATAAACAAAGGCATACCATGCATACACAAATACCTGCACATATATTCACAAACACTACACTAACACACTAGACACACTTATAATAAACACATTGTATCAGCTGGTTTTGTGTGTCATCTTGACACTAGAGTTATCACGGAGAAAGGTACCTCTCTTGAAGAAATGCCTCCATGAGATCTAGCTATAAGGCATTTTATTAATTAGTAATCAAGGTGGGAGGGTCCAGCTCATTGTGAGTGGTGCCATCACTGGTCAGGTAGACTTGGGTTTTATTAGAAAGCAAACTGGAGAAATAGTGAGAAATAGCACTGTGGAAGTACAAGATAAATAAACCCTTTCCTTCCTAACTTGCCTCTTGGTTATGATGTTCTGTATAGGAATGCAGATCCTGAATAAGACACACATACACTACACTACACTACACTACACACACACACAGATACACACACACACACACACACACACACACACACACACACACACACAAGCATATACACACCTCACGCACACAGAAACAGATGTAGATCTCTCCTGAGAGACACAGCCAGAATACAGCAAATACATAGGCGAATGCCAGCAGCAAACCACTGAACTGAGAACGGGACCCCCATTGAAGGAATCAGAGAAAGGACTGGAAGAGCTTGAAGGGGTTCAAGACCCCATATGAACAATAATGCCAACCAACCAGAGCTTCCAGGGACTAAGCCACTACCCAAAGACTATACATGGACTGACCCTGGGCCCCAACCTCATAGGTAGCAGTGAATAGCCTAGCAAGAGCACCAGTGGTAAGGGGAAGCTCTTGGTCCTGCCAAGACTGAACCCCCCCAGTGAATGTGATTGTTGGGGGGCGGGCGGTAATGGGGGAGGATGGGGTGGGGAAGCCCATATAGAAGAGGAGGGGGAGGGGTTGGTGATGTTGCCCGGAAACCGGGAAAGGGAATAACAACCGAAAAGTAAATAAGAAATACTCAAGTTAATAAAGATTAAAAAAAGAAAGAAAAAAGAAAAAGAAAAAACAAGAAGCTATAACATTGAAGTTGCCTTGGAGACCCCAAGATGTTGTAGATGCCAGAGCCCTGGGCTATCTGCTGAGCAATGCTGTTAAGAGGGCATGGGACCAGCCCAGGAGAAAGAAGCTTATTGCAATCAACAAAGATGAAAAGGAGTTGGAGATCTAAAACTGTTTTGAAATCAAACATGGAGACACAGAGTTTAAAGTTTGCTCAGTTTGTTTCCGGTCTTCTTGTGGTGATTACAGTTAAGTGATTGAAGAGAACTTGAACTTCATTGAGTCTTAACATTGTTGAGACTGCTATTGACTATGGGGCTTTGGAAGTTGGACTAAATGTATTTTTATTATTCTGAGTATGTATGGCTCCATAGACTCAGATGAGGGTGTGGAATATGAGGGTTTGTATACTTGGCCGAGGGAAGTGGCACTTTTAGGGGCTGTGGCCTTATTGGAGAAAGTGTGTCATTATAGATGTGGGCTTTAATACTCTCATTCTTGCTGCCTGGAAGTCAGTCTTCTTCTAGCTGTCTTCAGATGAAGATATAGAAATCTCAGCTCCTCCTGAACCATGCCTGACTAGATGCTGCCATCATTCTGCCTTGATGATAATGGATTGAAGCTGTGAACCTGTATCCCAGCCCCAATTAAATGTTGTCCTTATAACAGTTGCATTTGTCATAGAGTCTGTTCACAGCAGTAAACCCCTAACTAAAACAGCATCTGTGTAAATCATCATTGGGTTATAGTGTGCGGCTCTATTATAATTGACAGATCAACACTTCTGTTTTTGTGCCAATACTGTGCTGTTTATATTTTTATTTTCATTGCAACATGGAACCAGTCGTGGTGCTAATTCCAGTGGCATTATTTTGTTTATGATTAATCAGCTAGTCAGAATCTTCTGTGCTTCTGTAAGATTTTAAGACTGTTTTCCTCTCTATTGATGAAGAATGTCACTTGAATTTCTAAAAGATTTATATCGTCTTATTTATGTGTGTGAATGTTTCCACACATGTGGATATGTGCCCTATCTGCACACCCTGTACCACTAGAGAGAAGAAGAGATCGGTAAAACCCCTGTAACTCAAGTTATGGAAGGTATTCATCCACCATGCATACTCTGGGAACTAAACCCAGGTGCTGTATAAGAACATTCAGTGTTGTAAACTGTCTAAATTTCTCTCTCTGCTCATCATAAAATTTTGTATTAGAATTACAGTCAATCTGTTGATTGCTTTTAGTTGAATAGCCAATTTTACAAGATTAATTCTTCTATTCCATGTGCCTGGGAGATTGTCCTATCTTCTAGTGCCTTCCTCAATAACCCCTTTTAATGATTATTCTAAATCTTTTTTGAAGCTATATTGAATAGATTTGTTTTGGAAAATTCACTCTCAGTACATGTAGTCACTGATCAACTTAATAGAAACTTGAACATTAAGAAACAAATGTGATTCCTTCATGGTCGATAAGATTATTTTGTAAATATATCAGCATCAACATTTCCCTCATGTTCAGTTTTGTGTGATTGGGGTGTGAATCCTTAACATGATATCTACTATTTTAGCAAAGGGACAACTTAGAAATGTTACCTGCAGCCATGATTAATCAGCTATTCAGAATCTTATAGAAGCTTTCAGATTTTTCATCACTCACTCAACATTCATACCTTCTAAAGAGCTGCCCTTGATTTTCCTCCAGCTTTCATAGACCTCTGGAATAGACAGTATTTTAGATCCCTTTTATTAGTGGAATGATACCATTTTGACTTTATAGGACTGGTGTGTGTTTTTTAATTTATTTATCAAAACCAAATGATAACAAACATGATAACGAGAAAGTGGATCCTTTGAACATTGCTAGTTAAAATTGAAAAATGCAGCCAAGTCATTCTGGGATATGTTATGAAACTTCTTCAGAAAACCAGATATGGAATATGACAAGACAACCCCACTCGGAAATATGTAGCCTGAAGAATTAAAATCAAGAATTTAGGGGCTTGGGGATTTAGCTCAGTGGTAGAGCACTTGCCTAGCAAGCTCAAGGCTCTGGGTTCGGTCCCCAGCTCCGGAAAAAAAAAAGGAAAAAAAGAATTTAAAGAAATGCCTGCTTTCTCATGTTCTCTGTAACATTAATTATTCACAAACACAAGGTAAAGGGAAACTTAATCTCCCTTATTACCCAGAAGGGGATACTATTTAGTATAAAGGATAAGAGAAAGCCCTCTCCTTTGTGACACCATGAGGATTTAACAGATTAAATCTGTTATCCCAAAATATAGATGGGAGTTCTCATATTCAAGACACATGTACACTTGTTGGCCTACTTGTAATTTTTATCTAGATTTTTTATTACTTTCACTTATGTGCACAGCACCTGATCAATATTTTATGCTCAGCATTTGAAAAGAACTTTTCTCAGTACTGGTACTAAAGCAAAAGATGTAGAATGGGTCTTAACTTCTCTGTTGAAAGTGCTGTAATTTTAGACACAAATTGCATAAATATACCTGAACATTTTGCTTTGAAGATAGTATAAGATGTTCCTTTGGAGACAGGGGGAGAGAAAGAAGCTAGGTTGAGAAAATGAAATAAGAACGTACAATTAAATGAAATTATAGGTAATCCTTTATATAATCATCTTGCTGAAAATTACAGGGTTTCTCTATCTTTGTAAAGACTTGTTTTCACAGAAGTGTTTCTCCAACTTTATTTTAGTGTATAAGAGGCTGCACAGTAGCTAAAGGATCCAGGATTAAGGAGAGCACTTGAGTTTAGTCTAAAAGTGTGCATTTGCCTGAGTTATTTGGTAAGACAAAAAGAAGTATTTGTAAAATTCTGCTTTTAGAAACTTTGAGTCTTGTCCTGTAGTGTCTGAGCTGTCTCCAACCCTCAAAACTCTATTTTATATGAAGGTCTGACTATAGAATTTCAAGTTAATTTTTTTCAGGCTAGGATAATACTTTTAGCATATTTTTAAAAAATCAAATAATTCTCACTTTGAGACCAAATGGGGCACTTCTACATATTTTCAAAGGAACGATTTTACAGTGTGGAAGTTGTGATATAACTCTGCACTTTGTTTTGAATAGAAAGTGCAAGCCAATTTTCTTGTGAAAACATGAGTAGGTCATATAGGGAGGCTTCCTGGATACCTCTGAGCCTCTTCTGCTCATTTGTAACAAACTTCTCACTCCTAAGAATGTTTTATATAAGATACTGCTTAAATAATCATGGGATATAATAATGCCCAACTTAGAATTTAACAACATCAAGCAACTTTCTCTTTTTAGTTGTACACTTGTTAATTTTTTTACTGCAATATTTAATTGGATATTTTATTTATTTACATTTCAAATGTTATCCCCTTTCTTAGTTTCCCCTCTAGAAAATCCCTATCTCATCCTCAATCCCCCTACTTCTATGAGGTTGCTAACCCAATCAACCAATTGATGTTGCCTCGCCATCCTGGCATTCCTCTACACTGGGACGTCCAGTTTTCACAAGACCAAGGCCCTCTCCTCCTATTGATGTCCTACAAGACCATGCTCTGTTACACATTCAGCTGGAGCCATATGTCCATTCCTGTGTACTCTTTGGTTGGTGATTTAGTCCCTGGGAGCTCTGGGGTTCTTGTTGGTTGGTATTGTTGTTCTTCTTATGTGGTTGCAAACTACTTCAGGTTCTTCGGTCCTTTCTCTAACTCCTTCATTGAAGACCTGATGTTGAGGCCATCAAGCAACTTTCAAAACAAGATATTTAAGATTGAAAAAGACTCCCTGGAGTCTTTTTGATGTCTAGCCAAAGATCTTTGTTACTATTTCTCACACTTTATTATTACTGTGTTGTCAAACACTTCCCGGTAACTAAAGTGCTGCACCTGCCGCCTTCTCAACCATGTGATGAGGAAACATGTAGGTTAATTCTTAACAATTGCACACATACACTGCACTCCTTGAGTTAAATAATGAAGTAACTGAATAAATAGGCAAAACATTCTTATCCAATTTTCTAAACTAAATATCAGGTGACAAGGTCTTGGCATCTGCCAGAAAGGGCATCCAGAGTTTTATGTTATGATGGTGCCTGTGTGCAGCTGGAGCACTATGGTGTGATTACAGGGTTTCTTTGGGGAGTTGAACCTAGATTTCTCTCCCATTACTGAGAAATCCTGTGAAATCTTAATACCTCTTACTAAATACATTACATTCAGGATTAGGTGGGATTAATTCTGTGTCTGTGTATGTGGAGCATCCCTTAACTTGGAAGCCAAGTGAAGAATAAGTGAAGACTGGAGATCAAATTCATGTCCAAAGATTTGAGAGCAGATCCAAAGTTTTCTGGAGCAAGATGGAGCCCCTACATTTGAACATATTCCTCTTTTTCACTCATAAACGACTTGCTTATGTCTCTAATACTCATCTCTTCTCACACAATGAGTTCTCCATTATGGAGGACTTCACGTCACTAAAACACAGATCTTCGATTTTCTATCCCCACTGCTATATAGCTTAGATGTCACATCTTCTCTTTGATTTGTTAGCCTCTTCCAGATTTCTGCTCCATAGAAATGTGCATATGCACCATCACTGAAATGACAATGACTTTATATTCACACATATATGCATATCACTGTGGCTACAGTGGTTCTATGCACACACATACATGCCCCATTACTGTAGCTATAGATTTTCTATGCATACATCATTCAATAGCTCAACAAACTGTAGATTAAACATAAATCATGTGGACCTTATTAAAGAGCATGAAACCTTGCTTCTTATAAAATGTCCTCATGGATTCAATGTAGTTATCATCATGGTATGTTTTCTTCTGGGGAAACATCCTGTCAGATACTAACTGCCAAATATCATATCTGTTGTGTGCTACACAATTTAGCTATTAATTTAGAGTCTACCTATAGTTAGGCAAGTAAATGGGTAGGTTCATCACTACCACACGATTATTTTTATGTAGTTGTACATAAACATGTATCACATATTGTAGTCTGTTATGTCAAAGACATGTCATACAATATAAGCTAATATAATATCCATATATTCTATCGGTAGGTCCTAATATCTTTTTGTATGCAGTTGTGCACCATGTTTATATCTTCTTTGTTTTATGTTACAGGAGAACAGACATATTTATATTGACATATGCCATATTTCATCATGGCTCTTTTATGTATGTTAGCTTGTGTCTAACAATTTGTTCTAATAAATAATATTGCACTGAACAATAAAGATCCTTGTTAGAGCTGTAGGGGTAGATTTCTTGCAGAAGTAGACTTGCATTTTGAGGCAGTGGAGAGAAATAAACAGGAATTCTTAATGGAAAAATACAGAAATATTTATATAGGTAGGAAAATACTGTTTTTGAGAAAGAATGGCATTTCCCTTAATAATTAAAACAATATTAAAATTAATTTGAGCATTCAGGTTAATAATTGAAGCATAGTAAGACTACAAAAAAAGGCCACAAAACATAATGCAGTAAGAAATAAAATGTTTGCATAGTAGTAAAAGTAAAACACATGCAGATGGGAGCTGCCTGTGTGCTATGATGCAAGCTCTCACTGCAGGCAGTGGGAGCAAGGAAAGGACAGCTTAGAAGAATAAGAGATGAAACTTGGAAGAAACACAATGTGAGCCAATACACCACGTTTCTTTCTAGCAGTCTTCTGGCTAGCTCTTTAGGCATTTGTATATCAGACCTTCAGAAAGTTAATAAATTAATTTAATTTAATTCTTCAATATAAATATTCTTACCTCTACCTATATTTGCTTTACTATCTTAATGGAAACCCATGCTTACAAAAAACATATTCCATATCCCCACAAATAAGGTTTCATTTACTCAACACATATACTAAAATGTGGTACATTTGAATAAATAGGTATCATTACAATTCACATCTACTTTTGCAGTTTTAACTATATTATTTTTGTATTTTTGATGTGAAATGTTTGTATATTTGTACATTCTGATACTATCAGCCAAACTCCACCCGTGGTCTTAACTTCAGTCTACCCCCCAGTTTAATGTACAGCTGTTTATTGTTATCAGTAGCTCCCTGAGAGCACTTAGGTTGTCCATGTTTGCATGGGAGGATAGTAGAGCTTGTCTATCAAATTCTATTAGCTTTGACAGTCTGCATGATAAACTGCACGCTCGTCAAGCCCTTTGCTCCCCACAGAAGCGTGACCCTGCCTGCCAAAAATGCACTTCTGAGCTCATTGGTTCCTAAGCAGATATCAAACTACTCTGCTTTCTACTTTTCTTTCTTAAAAAAATGACTGAAAGGCCATGACATTTAGTTAGATCTAATTCTTCATCATGAATTTTCCCTAAAATAGTTAAACAAGATTTCATTTGCAAAGGAAACAAAACACAAAACATAACATTTGAGAACATGGTATATCCTACAGTCTCTAGGAGAAATTAGAATTGTGAAATATATATCAATATACCCATATATTCTATATATTAATATTATATTTTTATAAAATATATTATGATCATTACATTTATGTGTATATAATATATTATGTCATATAAATATATATATATGTATATATATAAATTGTATGCGTCTGTTACTATTGCTGTTGTTGCAATAAAACACCATGAACAAAACACACTTCTCTATAATTGTTCATCATAGAAGGGAATTAAGATAGCAGCTCAAACAGGGCAGAAACCTGGAGGCAGGTTCTGATGCACATGCCATGGAGGGGTGCTGCTTATTGGCTTGTTACTCATTCTTTGTACAGCCATTTTTAAAAAGGACCCATAGTCTAGAGATGGCAGCAATCACAGTGGACTGCACCATACTCCATAATTCATCAATTAAGAAGATACCCTACATATAGGCTTGTCTGCAGACTGCTCCTATGAAGGCATTTTCTTAATAAAGATTCCTCTTACATGACTTTAGCCTTTTGTTATTGATATATATATATATGTATATATATATACATATATCACTGACAATCTGTAAGAATTAATCTGACAAGATTGCCAGTGATATTGACAAAGGATTTTTATGTTGCTTAGTATATTTGTAAATGTGTGAAAGTTCAGGAGATATACACAACTCCGTGAACTGATATTTTCTAAATTTACAATGTATAATATTAAAAAACCATTATATATATATATTCAGTGTTCAAAATAAAACAAAACAAAAAATTGATCAAATGCAATAATAGATTCTATGAAATAACCTAAAGATTAATGATAGGATCTCAGATTTTAAAAATAATTATATCTTTGACATAATTTTCAGTTGGTTATTTAGTTATTTAGCATATGTTCATATTCTTAACCACAGTCTAATACCAAAACAAAGGTTGCTGATATTAAAGAGACAGAAAAACAGAAAATCCCTTTGTTCTTTTTGCTATAATGCTTATTTTGGGGAAATGTTGAAATTTATAAAAATATTTATTGTAACGTACTATAATTGGTACCATTTTGAGTGAATTAGTAAAATATTCAAATATTCTGTTTAATATTAAAATTGGAAAAGCATACATATTGTGGCCTGTTGAATATCAACAAGTTTCCTATTTAAAGTTACCTGTAATAAAGAGCTAAGTATCATCTCCTCCCAGATGAGAGGATTCAGTGGGCAAAGGGTTTGCTCCCTACTTAGAGGACCTGAATTAGATCCCTGCGATGCATGTAGTAAAGGAGATCAAAGCCTTCTGAAAGTTGTCCTCTTATTTCTATATATGTGCCATGGTGTGCATTCACACACACACACACACACACACACACACACACACACGCGCGCGCGCGCGCGCGCGCACACACACACACACACACGCGCACACACACACACGCACACACACACACGCACACACACACACACGCACGCACACACACACACACGCACACACACACACGCACACACACACACATGCTAAGATAAAGGAATAACAACACATAAAATCAGCTTTTTTCACAAAAATTTGTGTATATGATTTTGGTGGTAGACCTACTGTTCTTGTCCCATTAACCATGCAAACAGAAGCTTATAATATCATCTAATTTAAATTAAAGGTAACTATAAGAATTGGATACAATGTTGACAAGATGACTAAAGCTTGTGCTTCCTCCTGTTGTTTTTGTCTACATTTACATTACAATGTTTTGTTGTTTCTGTATATGTCCTGGATAAAATCTACTGTTTTGTTCTGCTCATGAGTTTCAAAAGTCAGCTTCAATTGACTTGTGGTTACATGTTTTCTGAGGCTACGCTGTGAGAAGCCTAAGGACTATTTCCAGCAGTGAAACATAAACTTGGAATTGTTAGTACCTCAAATATGCTGAGAACTAAGACAGTTGGTTTATAGGCCACCAGAACTTATTAAAAATATATGGAAATAGAGAAAATTAAGAAAACTCAGGCATGAAAATAATATTTTCCCTTCTGAATCACATTTAAAATCCACACAAAGGCGCAATAATTGTTTAAGTGCATGCAGTGAGTCAATTTGGACAGTGAACCAGTAAATTCCGGAGCAAACAGAATTACAAGATGATAAATATGTAAATTGATTGATTGGTTCAACATAATCACACAGAATATTAAGAGTTGCCATAGCAATGTGCAGAATTATTTTGCCAATTTCAAATTCTCTTGCTTAGTAAATGAAGGAATAAATCATTCTGTGTTAAAGAATTACAACATTTTCCTCTACATTCATAGCAAAACAAGAAATATACATATCACAATCTTGCCAATAAAACCTCCAGAATATGGAGGCCATTTCTCATGGACTAACAGTTTAATTGACTTTAAAACATCTACCAGGCACACTGGAAGTTAAGAATGCTGAGGAGACCACCCTGATAGACAGCTGTAGGTGGACATTTATTTAAGACATTATTTGAAATAAATGCAATCATTGAAAATTTCTCTCTATTGTTTTCATATCATTTCTTTCTTGAACAACATACACCTGTTTGTGTGCTTAGGTTTTAATCCACTCTTCAGATAGAGGATATTTCACACTCTCTATTTTAACATGAAAAGTCACAAGGAGCTGCATGTCACCTACTGTGCTGATGAAGAGCAGCAGAGTGATGGAAGGACAAACACCATGTCAGAGTATTTCAGATAAAGCCCATCCTCAATTGGGTGAGTTGAATTTTTGCACATTGAGAATTTTGACTTATCATAACACCAACTACTAAGTTTAATTGAGCAGAAAGTATAAGGTATCCTGTGGTTATGGCATTTTGACCCAAATATGTCTTCATTTTAGTATTTAAGGTTCTCCCTCCTTGGCAAATTATTGATTCAAAATTTGACATTTATGTTATAATAAAATCAAGCCATTTCTATTTATAAAACCGTGTTACAATTTTACTTTGGTAATCCGAAGAAACTCATATCTCTCACTGACTATGTTAGGAATCAGGGAAACCTTGTATGAATGTGTTTTTAGGATTGGCCACGTAAGTAGCAGAATAAAGACTGAGCAGGTTGAATTTATGTATTTGACTATCATACCTCCACCCTCCTACACACCAACCATTAGTGAAAATACAGGCCATTAAGTTTGAAACAGGGAAGAAGGTTATATGGGAAGTTATGGAGGGGGAGAAAAATGGAAGAGGCAATGATGTAATTGTAATATTTAAAAATAAAAGAAAGAACAAAAGTAATTCCACATCAGTAACAAAGTTCCTGAATATCTTAGAAAAGCGAGAACAAGTCAAATCTTGAATCATTACATAGAGATAAATTATGAAGATGGGGCAGAGATTAATGCAATGAAAACGAGAAATTACGGTGTATCAGGTTGGAGATTTAAATCAAAACAATTTGATCTCAAAGACTCTGTCCCTATTTATATCCTTTTGTTGCTTGTCATATTTCTTTCAAACTGTCTGTGCATGCCTACCAACTTAGCACCATGTGTAACTTCCATAATAATAAAATCAAGACCACCAAAAACCACCAAAAAGCATGTTCCTTCACTTATGTGCTTCTCACATAAAATCCGTGCTAGAAAATTTCCTAGGGTGGCTTCATTTATCAATGACGTCATAGCCAAGACAGCTCAAGTTCCGGCAATCATCTCTGTACTCAAGGGTAGGCATAAGAGGGCAGTTACCTCTCTTGAAACTTTCAAAATGGAAACTTGAATCAGACACATGCCAAGTACTCTAGTGAATGAAGGTGAACTATTTTAGACATCACCTGCATGGCTGTTTTGAGAGAGCTGTCAACCTGGCTAGCATATGCTGCATGAAAATTACTTTTCCTCTGTGCTGTTTGGTAATTCTCTCTGTAGTTATGGATGTTATGGTTGGGTCTGGCCTGAACAACTATCGGGTCCTTCTTTTATTTCATTCCCAAACAGTAGAGCCTAACTACTGTTTTGAAGGCATTTGCATTGTATTCCCAAAGAACTTTAAACTGGGAAGGAGCATTGATTGAGAACCAACATTATGTCCTTTGGAGCATCTGCTCATTTCAGTATCCATTGGGTTTCTCAAGCATTTGGAGTCACAGGATTGCATGGCCTTTTGGCTTTCTATATTGGGAGCTATGTTACAAGAAAGTCATCTGCAATGAAGGTCTGTAAAACGTTTAGCTCAAAGTTTTGTTATGGGGGCTGGAGAGATGGCTCAGCGGTTAAAAGCACTGACTGCTCTTCCAGAGGTCCTGAGTTCAATTCCCAGCAACCACATGGTGGCTCACAACCATCTGTAATGGGATCCATCGCCCTCTTCTGGTGTGTCTGTGGATGGCTATAATGTACTCATATAAAAATAAATAAATAAAATTAAAAAAAAGTTTTGTTATGTACCTGATAATTATCGTGAGCTTTAAGGAACAAGAATATTATATTGTATACACTTTTTTAATGTTTATTACAATAAGGACAAATATGATTTCATAGTATCCTGAGCATTTGTTATACTGATAGGTTTATTTAACAAAGAAATGCAAGTCAACACTTTGAATATTTTTAAATGTAGAATATTATTAATATTATTGTTTATTATGGACATGAGTATACATGTGTGCATGTCACAAGGCATGTGTGGAGGTCAGAAAACCACACTTGTGACTTTGGTTTCTCATTTCAGTGTATGATATAAGGCTAAGACTTAGGTTGACAAAGATCACACAACAAGCCCCTTTAGCTGCTGAACTCTCCCACTCATGCAATTTTAGGATAGTTTGGCACCACGGTTTAGGGTGTAGCATTATTTCTCCTGTAATTATATTTTGAACATATGGATTATTCTTAGCTTATTGCTTTTAGAATTGATTTCCTTTGGGTAGTGTCTGATTTTCAGACAGTATCAGCATAGGTAATGATTTTTTTTGAGTGAAAAGTATTTTAATTTTTTTTATTAGAATGATCATGAGCTAAGGTTGAAAATGCCATAAAGGTGTTTGTCAATGGATACTTAGTAAAGTCTTGCTTGTTATCTGTGAACAACAAATTAACATTTTGTATGGACAGTGATTATAAGAAATAACTTAATTTTCGCAGTGGTAGAAACTGGAAATAAATTTGAAAATTCACTGAAAAGAGCAGAGACTACAGGAGGCTCCTCCCCTGAAACGCTCCCTGCCCAGCCCAGCCTATCCTGCCATATGCTTCATGAGAGGTAGGAGGTAGACATGTGGTCTGAAAAGGATGATTTATATCCATACTAACTCTCACCTCTAGTGTAGGAAACTTCTGGGAAAGATCAGAACCATGAAAAAGAATAGCGAGAGACTTTTACATTTTCTTAACGACAAACTGTTACCTTCGCTCCATGCACTCGGCCTACAATCAAGAGTCATCCTGCAATTTCTACCAACTTTCTCTTCAGGTAGGAAGCCATTAAGATTATTAATATTTGTAATTTTTATATACATTTTGGAATGATAATTTTAGGTTATAATTGCAATTAATAAGATGGATTTATATAACAATGCTGGGCTGTGCTTGTTTATAGCAAAAGTGCATCACAAACACAAAACTGTTAGAACGTTTTTGTTGTGTTGAAATAGAACTGAAACCGGAATTTGCAATTTACTAAGGATACAGTGAGATCGTACAAATGAATCTGGTACAGATTCTAATTTGGGGATATTTTGTGAGACTCGATGTTTTGTGGAATTTTTTGAACAGTCACATTATGAAAGTTACAATCATAATCACAATACAAATCAAAGGTAATCATCCTTCATTACAGAAATGTCACACACAAGCTGAGTGACTTCAGTTAGCTGATCTGTGCTAATGGCTTTTTGTTTCTTCTCCAGTTACCCTTCGACAAAAACTTTTGTAAATACATGTGAAGTCCTGCTCAGGAATTTCCTATTCTCAGTGAGGGGCACAATTACAACTGTCATATTTTACAACTATTCCAGCTGCTTAGATATTTTCTTTCATAGTTGGGGGTATAATGGACTCTCTGAATTTCTCATTTAATTAAAGACAAATGTAGTTGAAAGTTTTTACTTGTTGGCAAATATTTTTTAGAAAACCAAAATAATAGAATCATATTCAGCTATGTTTGTACTTAATGCATTTGAAACAGTTTATTTTGCTACATTCTTAATACTGTTTTTCTTAGAGAAATATTTTGTACATATGCAAAAATCTCTAATTTGAGTATAAATAATAAAGCACATGATAGATCATCACAAAACCTCCATATGCTCTATGCTGAACTACTTCTTACACAGGGTAGATAAAACAAATATGTTAAATAAGGCAAACCGAATGAAACTCTACAAGCAAATAATTTAAGCCAACTTTAAAAACTACTAGACCGGAAGTCCCACACCCGCGTATCCCGGCCCGCAGCAGCTCTCTGCTCCCAAACCCCGTGGGAGAGAGACCTCACCGCCTGCTCAGGTGGGCACTCCTGAGGCTGCAGAGCAGAGGAGACCACCAACACTGCCCACCCCTGCCCACATCCCTGGCCCAAGAGGAAACTGTATAAGGCCTCTGGGTTCCCGTAGGGGAGGGCCCAGGAGCAGCAGGACCCCTGCGCCTGAGACACCGCCGGAACCAGAAGGAAGCAGACCTGATAAACAGTTCTCTGCACCCAAATCCCGTGGGAGGGAGAGCTAAACCTACAGAGAGGCAGACACGCCTGGGAAACCAGAAGAGACTGCACTCTGCGCACATCCAGACGCCAGAGGAAAACACCAAAGGCCATCTGGAACCCTGGTGCACGGAGGCTCCCGGAAAGAGCGGGAGGTACCAAAGTTAAATCAGGAACAGATAAACCAGTTAAACAACCCCATAACTCCTAAGGAAATAGAAGCAGTCATTAAAGGTCTCCCAACCAAAAAGAACCCAGGTCCAGATGGGTTTAGTGTAGAATTCTATCAAACCTTCATAGAAGACCTCATACCAATATTATCCAAACTATTCCACAAAATTGAAACAGATGGATCACTCCCGAATTCCTTCTATGAAGCCACAATTACTCTTATACCTAAACCACACAAAGACCCAACAAAGAAAGAGAACTTCAGACCAATTTCCCTTATGAATTTCGACGCAAAAATACTCAATAAAATTCTGGCAAACAGAATCCAAGAGCACATCAAAACAATCATCCACCATGATCAAGTAGGCTTCATCCCAGGCATGCAGGGATGGTTTAATATACGGAAAACCATCAACGTGATCCATTATATAAACAAACTGAAAGAACAAAACCACATGATCATTTCATTAGATGCTGAGAAAGCATTTGACAAAATTCAACACCCCTTCATGATAAAAGTCCTGGAAAGAATAGGAATTCAAGGCCCATACCTAAACATAGTAAAAGCCATAGACAGCAAACCAGTTGCTAACATTAAACTAAATGGAGAGAAACTTGAAGCAATCCCACTAAAATCAGGGACTAGACAAGGCTGCCCACTCTCTCCCTACTTATTCAATATAGTTCTTGAAGTTCTAGCCAGAGCAATCAGACAACAAAAGGAGGTCAAGGGGATACAGATCGGAAAAGAAGAAGTCAAAATATCACTATTTGCAGATGATATGATAGTATATTTAAGTGATCCCAAAAGTTCCACCAGAGAACTACTAAAGCTGATAAACAACTTCAGCAAAGTGGCTGGGTATAAAATTAACTCAAATAAATCAGTAGCCTTCCTCTACACAAAAGAGAAACAAGCCGAGAAAGAAATTAGGGAAACGACACCCTTCATAATAGACCCAAATAATATAAAGTACCTCGGTGTGACTTTAACCAAGCAAGTAAAACATCTGTACAATAAGAACTTCAAGACACTGAAGAAAGAAATTGAAGAAGACCTCAGAAGATGGAAAGATCTTCCATGTTCATGGATTGGCAGGATTAATATAGTAAAAATGGCCATTTTACCAAAAGCAATCTACAGATTCAATGCAATCCCCATCAAAATACCAATCCAATTCTTCAAAGAGTTAGACAGAACAATTTGCAAATTCATCTGGAATAACAAAAAACCCAGGATAGCTAAAACTATCCTCAACAATAAAAGGACTTCAGGGGGAATCACTATCCCTGAACTCAAGCAGTATTACAGAGCAATAGTGATAAAAACTGCATGGTATTGGTACAGAGACAGACAGATAGACCAATGGAATAGAATTGAAGACCCAGAAATGAACCCACACACCTATGGTCACTTGATTTTTGACAAAGGAGCCAAAACCATCCAATGGAAAAAAGATAGCATGTTCAGCAAATGGTGCTGGTTCAACTGGAGGTCAACATGTAGAAGAATGCAGATCGATCCAGGCTTATCACCCTGTACAAAGCTTAAGTCCAAGTGGATCAAGGACCTCCACATCAAACCTGATACACTCAAACTAATAGAAGAAAAACTAGGGAAGCATATGGAACACATGGGCACTGGAAATAATTTCCTGAACAAAACACCAATGGCTTATGCTCTAAGATCAAGAATCAACAAATTGGATCTCATAAAACTGCAAAGCTTCTGTAAGGCAAAGGACACTGTGGTTAGGACAAATCGGCAACCAATAGATTGGGAAAAGATCTTTACCAATCCTACAACAGATAGAGGCCTTATATCCAAAATATACAAAGAACTCAAGAAGTTAGACCGCAGGGAGACAAATAACCCTATTAAAAAATGGGGTTCAGAGCTAAACAAAGAATTCATAGCTGAGGAATGCCGAATGGCTGAGAAACACCTAAAGAAATGTTCAACATCTTTAGTCATAAGGGAAATGCAAATCAAAACAACCCTGAGATTTCACCTCACACCAGTGAGAATGGCTAAGATCAAAAACTCAGGTGACAGCAGATGCTGGCGAGGATGTGGAGAAAGAGGAACACTCCTCCATTGTTGGTGGGATTGCAGACTGGTACAACCATTCTGGAAATCAGTCTGGAGGTTCCTCAGAAAATTGGACATTGAACTGCCTGAGGATGCAGCTATACCTCTCTTGGGCATATACCCAAAAGATGCCCCAACATATAAAAAAGAAACGTGCTCCACTATGTTCACCGCAGCCTTATTTATAATAGCCAGAAGCTGGAAAGAACCCAGATGCCCTTCAACAGAGGAATGGATACAGAAAATGTGGTACATCTACACAATGGAATATTACTCAGCTATCAAAAACAACGGCTTTATGAAATTCGTAGGCAAATGGTTGGAACTGGAAATATCATCCTGAGTGAGCGAACCCAATCACAGAAAGACATACATGGTATGCACTCACTGATAAATGGCTATTAGCCCAAATGCTTGAATTACCCTAGATGCCTAGAACAAATGAAACTCAAGACGGATGATCAAAATCTGAATGCTTCACTCCTTCTCTAAAATGGGAACAAGAATACCCTTGGCAGGGAAAAGAGAGGCAAAGATTAAAACAGAGACTGAAGGAACTCCCATTCAGAGCCTGCCCCACATGTGGCCCATACATATACAGCCACCCAATTAGACAAGATGGATGAAGCAAAGAAGTGCAGACCGACAGGAGCTGGATGTAGATCGCTCCTGAGAGACACAGCCAGAATACAGCAAATACAGAGGCGAATGCCAGTAGGAAACCACTGAACTGAGAATAGGACCCCCGTTGAAGGAATCAGAGAAAGAACTGGAAGAGCTTGAAGGGGCTCGAGACCCCATATGTACAACAATGCCAAGCAACCAGAGCTTCCAGGGACTAAGCCACTACCTAAAGACTATACATGGACTGACCCTGGACTCTGACCTCATAGGTAGCAATGAATATCCTAGTAAGAGCACCAGTGGAAGGGGAAGCCCTGGGTCCTGCTAAGACTGAACCCCCAGTGAACTAGACTGTTGGGGGGAGGGCGGCAATGGGGGGAGGGTTGGGAGGGAAACACCCATAAGGAAGGGGAGGGGGGAGGGGTATGTTTGCCCGGAAACCAAAGAATTATTATTAAGTATTAAATAAATAAAAAAAACTGAAAAAAAAGTAAAAACTACCAGAATCAAAAGAGAACATAATACATCCTAATGCTTAGCATTTAATGTCTGGATTCAGTATTTGAAGTGTGATAGGAATCTTCAGATATCCCCAAAGAAATGCATTCTCTTCGTATAATACACATATAGTCATTCGTATGGTGTGACTTTCACTGTGTTACGCTGGCAGCACAGTGCTTTTTTTACCTGTCCCTGGACATAGGCACATCAGAATTTCATTTGCTGAAACCTTTGATACACTTTTCCCTTTACAGTTTGATAGCTCAATGTTGTCATCTGTTTAAATTTTATACATTTTATACAATATATCTTTGTCATATCCATTTCATGACTGTTTCATACATGTTATATAGTAACTATTTTAATCCAACTTTTGCTTGATTGTTTTTTTTCTTTTGTAAAACAAAATAATATTCCTTATAATGCAGGCTATTGGTTTTCTGGTCCTCGTATTGTCACTCCCCAAGCTAAATGGTTACAGTTGGTATCTTACTTTTTCTGAAAACTGCCAACATCTTAGAATTATAAAAAATAAAACAGTATGCAGCAATATTAGAGACTATTTTATTTTGCTTAGAAAAAATTATCAATTATTTTATTTACATCCCAAATGTTGGCCCACTCCAGTTCCCCCCTCCCAGGGTTCTTTCCCCAACCTCCCTCACCTCATCCTCTGAGAAGATGCTTCCCCGTACCATGTCCCTGGGCATCCCTCTTTTCTGGGGATATCAAGTTTCTACAGGATTAGGTGCATCTTCTCCCACTGAAGCTAGACAAAGCAGTCCTTTGCTTCATATGTGTCTAGATCTTCCAACCAATTTGTGTGAGTATGCTGTCCTCAGACACACCAGAAGAGGGCATCAGATTCCATTACAGATGGTTGTGAGCCACCCTGTGGTTGCTGGGAATTGAACTCAGGACCTCTTGATGAGCAGTCTGTGCTCTTAACCTCTGAGCCATCTCTCCAGCCCCTTCTAACCAATTTGTATATGCTCTTTATCCATGGCTTAGTTTCCTGGAGCTCCCATGGGTCCAGGTTAGTTGACACTATCCACTGAGAGGATATATCAGTAGCTGACTGAGACAGATGCAGATACTTACAGCTAAGTATTCGACTGAGGCTGGGAATCCCTATGGAATTAGGGGAGGGATTGAAGAAACTAAAGGAAATGGCAACTCCACAGGTTCACTAGATTTCTTTTAAGTTTTATATACTTTATCCAATATACCTTTGTCATATTCATTTTTATGACTTAAAAGAAATATCTTGCTAAGTCCATGTAGTTATGTCCACATGCAAATGTGTGTGAGGTCATCACATGGGCCAAGGGTAATCTAACAATGGTCATTCTGTACCTCAAAGAAAAGTGATTCTTCCTCTTTCAGCAGCCATCAACACAAACAGCTCTGTAGCTAGGGTTAGAGCATTAGGAACCCTTCCTCATATGTCCTTGATCTTAATCATGTGCATTGGATACGCTATGGATGTCGTGATCTCATATCATCATATCCAGAAGCTGGTTGTTCACAGCTTTCCTTCACATTCTCCTGCTCTCACATTATTTCCCTCCCCTGTTCTATGATGTTTCTTCCTTCTTCTAGAGGGAATTGATATAGAAATCCCATCTGATGGCTAAGACCTCACAATCACTTATTCTCAGGACTTCACAAGTCATAAGTCTCTCTCGCCAAAGCTGAAGACAGCACAGGTCTATGTAGACCTTCAATGTTGTCAAGAGAGCAGTTGGTTGCAGTAAGGGGACTAATGGGGGGAACACCCATATTGGGGAGGGGGCATAGATGGGGCTTATGGACAGGAAACTGTGAAAGGGAATAACATTTGAAATGTAAATAAAGAAATATATCTAATAAAAACAAGAGCCCAGGACCAGATGGGTATAGTGCAGAATTCTATAAGACCTTCATAGAAGACCTCATACCAATACTTTGCAAACTATTCCACAAAATAGAATCAGACTGAGCAGTACCAAATTCCTTCAATGAGGCCACAATTACTCCTACCACTAAATCACACAAAGACCCAACAAGGGAAGAGAACTTCAGACCAATTTCCCTTATGAATATCAACACAAAAATACTCAGTAAAATTTTTTCAAACTGAACCCAGTAACACACCAAAACCATCATCCATCACGATCAAGTAGGCTTCATCCTAAGGATGCAGGGATGATTTAACATTCAGAAATCCATCAACGTTATCCACTATATAAACAAACTCAAAGGTAAAAATCATATTATCATTTCATTAGATGCTGAGAAAGCATTTGACAAAATTCAACACCCCTTCATGATATAAGTCTTAGAAAAATCAGGAATTTAAGGCCCATACCTAAACATAGTAAAAGCAATATACAGCAAACCAGTCACTAACATTAAACTAAATGGAGAGAAACTTGAAGCAATCCCACTAAAATCAGGGACTAGACAAAGCTCCCCACTCTCTCCCTACTTATTCAATATAGTTCTTGAAGTTCTAGTCAGAGCAATCAGACAATGAAAGGAAGTCAAAGGGAAGGGAAGGGAAGAAGTCAAAATATCACTATTTGCAGATGATATGATAGTATACTTAAGTGATCCCAAATGTTCCACCAGGGTTTCTTACCATATGGCTATTCACTTCCTCTATCACTGGGCTCATCACAACTTAACCCTTTATCTCTGAACACATACCTTCAATTGTTCTTTCATATACTACATGTTTTTTTTTATTTTTTTATTTTTGGATTCTGTGCAGTCAGCCTGGAAGATCATAGTTTCCTACATAGGTTCTTCATGCACACTTCATTTTGATTAACCCTTTCCAGACACCCATGTTCCCCGAACCCCATCACTGTAGTATCTACTTGAGGCTTTCAGCACCCAGTTTTCTTCCTCGCCAATCTCAACTCACCTATGATCAACCATCTTTCCTAAATGAACAACTTCTTATACCCACTGTCCCATTATTAGTTTCTTGAATTTCACATTTACTGCAGACTAAACACACATAACACCATGTTTTGGTAAAGCCTTATTTGCATTTTGTTGAGAGAAAGTAAGTGTGGAAGGGGTGGGCAAAGCCAACTCAATCTGAGAATGCATGATAAAGTGTTAAGGAGACTTGCTCATGTGTATTTTAATTACAAATGAATAAAAGCACAAGGACTTGAATGAATGTACCTTTCATGGGTGACACTAAAGCTGAACTTAAATGGTAAGTGTGATTAAATGTAAATCTCAGTGCCATGGTGTCCTACCTCCCCATGATTTCTTAGTTTCTGTAATACTGCATCTGAGGAAACATAAACAAATTTATTGTCAACTGAGACAGGGCACTAACAGTAAGTTAAAATGCAAATGCTATATAAATCTGATTTAGTGAACCTATAAGTTTGACTTAGAACTTTGGGTGTGTGTTTATTTATAGAAGCTGAAATTACACAAAGATCACTACATCCCCAAAACCTATCAGAGTATGGGTAGCATATCACCAGAGAGAGAGAGAGAGAGAGAGAGAGAGAGAGAGAGAGAGAGAGAGAGAGAGAGAGAGAGCAGGAGTGCACTGAACAGCTCATAGGTAGCTCTAAGTTTGGAGAGCATCTTCTCCAGGGAGTTTAGTTGGACAGAGTCTCTTTAAGTTATCTCAAATGATCTGACACTTCTAGATAGCTCAACTGGTCAGAGTATCTATCAGCAGTTTTTTCTGCCTGTATATGCCTGGGAGGGCTGGTTCTAATGAATTGATCAGTTTCAGGAACTCATTTAAGCTACCAATTTTTTTATTCCTGAGTTTAAGGAGCTCACTTGCAGGGTGAAATACACACACACACACACACACACACACACACACACACACACACACACACACACACTCCTTACCCTGGCTTTTCTTGACTCAGTTTGTTGACTTGGCTGGCCTAGAACTCACAAGATTTCTGGGATAAAAACTGTTTGCTACTGCACCCGGCAATATCTTATTTTTTTAAAATAAATATTCCTTCAGGATGAAATGTGTTATGTCAGATGAAACTGTTACACAAAAGTGAGAGAGATCCCTCAGCCCTCCTAAATAGTATAGACTATTCTTATTCTTTTTGGGTGTCAATCAGAACCAGATAAAATATGGTTGTTGTAAATGCCACAGTTCTTTAGTTGTAAGAGAGAGAAGGTAGGAGGGAGGGAGAGAGGGAGAGAATGAACATTCTGAATCATATTTTGCAGTAATCTCCCTGTTGAATAGCTATCACAATGATAATAGATACTGTGTAGGTTTCTGAGAATAAAAAGCTCAGAATTAGTATGACCAGCCTATGAACAATGTTACATTCTCAGAGTGACCTGTAAAGTGTACCCACAGGTCACAGGACCCTAGAGGACAGAGAGTAACCAGTAACACTTGTACTGAGTTTGAGGCCTACTCTATGGGACTGCTACTGTAAACCTGATCAAAAGCCTATGGTTATGAAGTCACAGGCACTATTGGGGAAGCTACTGCTGTTAGTTCTCAAAATGAACATGTTAGAACACCCGAACTGCCTTCTAAAGGCCCATGTTTATACACATGTTTAGTGCTGATGTTAGCTCTCATTAGAGAAGCTTCTGGAAGCAGTGGGTAGTGTTATTGCTGAGACTCATTAATGGGAAAAGTGATAACAACAAGTGATTGCTGAATGCCCAGCTATAAATTAAGCATCTCTACCACCCTCTATAATGCTTTTATAACATTCTGGAAGAACATGCCAAAAGAATGGAAGGTACAAAAGGGAAAATTTATTTATAGAGAAAATTAATTCTCTGTCTCTCAGAAGTTATCAGTGTCCTGTTCTTTATTTAGAAATAGGTGCCCATGGGCTTTCCCTCTTCCACGTCAACATGTCTATTAGTGTTGTCATTGCTTGACTCCTCTTTAGGTGGCCATGCTCTTTGGATATCATGGGTGTAGCTTTCCTGTCATTTGCAGGAGACATTAGGTCACAGCATACTTCCCAGTTCTCTGATTGTTGCAGTCTAACTGTGCTCCTCATCCTTGATGTTCCATGAGCCTTAGATGCAGGAGTCCTGTTATAGATCTCTCCACTGGGATTGGCTGTGCCATGACCAGTTATCCTCTATATTTTATCATGGGTGATTTTCCATGATAGTCTCCATTTGCTGTAAAGAGAAGCTTCTTAGATGAGGTATGAGGGCTATATTTATCCATGAGGGTAAAGATATCTAGATTTTAGTGGGGAATTATTTTAGTCTAGTAAAATAACATTAATAGGTTCTCTTCTTAGAATCATAACCCTACTACTCCTGTGTACTTGGTTTATTTACTCTATCAGACAATATTTCTCTCCTGTTGAGTAGACCGTAAGTCCAATAAAAGAGCTGCTAGTAACTCTTAGTTGAGTATACAATACCAAGGCACCAACCCCTAAAATTATATACGTGAAACAACAGTAAACAAGCTTTGCAGTTTGTATTTATATATTTATACAATTTGTATTATATTCCACACAATACTACAACAGATATTATATATCAAAGAAAAAGAGATTATATATTTGAAAGGGAGTAAGGGAGAATCATGAAGGGGCTGGAGGGAGAGAAGGAAAAGATGGAAATGATATATTTTAATTAAAATAAAAATTATTAAGAAAAATAAATAAAAGAGGGCAAGGGGACTCCAGTTATAGGATAGTCTACCTGGCAGAATGTACTGAAGTATATTTGCAATGACATTGAATTCATGAACCCAGAGTGGCTGGAGTTACTTAC
Source organism: Rattus norvegicus (assembly GCF_021556685.1). Taxonomy (NCBI): domain Eukaryota; kingdom Metazoa; phylum Chordata; class Mammalia; order Rodentia; family Muridae; genus Rattus; species Rattus norvegicus. The sequence continues at coordinate 81,597,661 of NC_141535.1, forward strand.
ACGAGTGTGCTATTAACATTCTGGCATGGGTGTGGGAAGGACTTCTAAGGCCCATACTTCCTGAAGAGATAGTAATAGCTAGTTAATCATTGATGGGGAGGGAAAGGCAGTGTCTTCAGCTGTGCATCTTTTGTATATTCCTGTAAATAACCCTTATCCATGCTCATTAAAATGACCACAAAATAAATAACTAAAAATAGTCCTGAAAGTAGTTGGCATGCAGTTTGGGACATGGAAGGGTATCAATGTAAGAAAAAAGAACAATAGAGAATATTGATTAAAACACAATTATTGTGTATGAATAATATATACTGAAAAAGGAAAAACAGTGTTCCATGTCAGGGTGTCAGGGTGTCACAAGAGCTTTGCAACAATAGAGTAAAATAGTAGTCCCAGACTAAGTGGGCTAGCCAAGGTGACCAATGAATATCAAATTAAACAAAACATTCCCCACATTACCTGAGGACTCTATTTGACTGGGAAGTGCCAATCCTCCTATGTTGCTTTTAGTGTTAGTATTTATTTCACGGTTCCTGTTTTGTCTGTCTTATCTACTCACAGCCCACATCTCAAGCTCTGTCTAAGAACTGCCCACAGTTGAAATAAATTTTTCCCCATGTATATGTCAGTATCCTTGGAACATGTTTCACACAATAAACTGATACAGGGTTGAAAGACATGGCTCTCTTGACCTATTTGAAAGCAGCTGAAGTTCTGCTCCAGAATCTACCACAGTACCTAGATAAAATCTTCCTTGAAATTTCATCACAGCTCAATCTCTCCATCTGCCAATCTGGCTGTTCTCCTCTCTTCTCTTGAATAAGATATTTTTCTAAAAACTCCAGCGACTCAATATATCTACTCTCTGGGAATTGTATTTATGACTGTTGAGTCAAATCTGAAATGTTATCTGGAACATGATTTATTCAGTGGCTGGTTAGCAATGAAAATGTGTGGAAGAAGGAGGGCTGACTGGTCATGGCATATGACAGTGAAATAAACCTCCAGCTTTCACCATTGCTGCCTACAATGGAATTCTGATGGGATTGTGTGGTATGTATGCTAACTATATCAGGAACTGGGTAGATTTTAATGATGGCCTTTTTTAGGTGTTATTAGTACATTGCAGACAGATCATCAGAACATACAATTGAAAAGCTCCAATATAAGTCAGTATACTAAGGACTAACACTGCTATTGTAGTATAAAGAGACAGTATTATCTCCAGCCAATAGTCAGGAAAAGATGAAGCTCCAGAAGAATATCAGAGATCAAAAGAGAAGAGGATCTTTCTTCTTTCTTGTGTATGGATATAGTGCCTTGATCAGGACTTCCATTTTAAAGAGATGAAACTAGTACATTTGAAATGGTAGTATCTGGAGTGATGTTCTCAAAGTCACAAACTTTCTGTTTCTGTGAACCATTTGATCCTGTAGTAATTACCCACTATTCAGAAAAGGCTAGAAGTCTTCCTTTTCTTTAAGAATTTGCAGTCATTTACTATCTATCTATCTATCTATCTATCTATCTATCTATCTATCTATCTATCTATGTATCTATCTATCATCTATCTATCTATCTATCTATCTATCTATCTATCTATCTATCTATCTATTCACTTTATATCCCAATATCACTTACCCTCTCCTGCAAGTCTCCCCATCTCATAGCTCCTTTCCTAACCAATCCTCACTACCTCATATGAGTCACTGCAGGACTAGGTGCATTTCCTCTCACTGAATCCAGACAAGGCTGCCAAGTAAGGGTAATGAGATCCTCAGGCAGGCAACAAATTTGGGAACTTCCCCCACTCAGTTGTTGTGGGGGGGTGACCTGCATGAAGACTAAGCTACACATTTGCTCCATATGTGAGGAAGGTCAGTGGCGGTTGATGTTGGGGGTGGTCCAGTCCATGTTTGCTCTAGGGTTGGTGCTTGAGAGCCGAAAAGGGTCCAGGTTGTTGACTTTGCTGATCTTCTTGTGGAGTTATGATCGTCTTTGGGTCCCTCAATCCTTTTCCCTCCCCCAGGCTCTTCCATGAGACTTCCTAAGCTCCATTGAATGTCTGGCTGTGGGTCTCTGTATCTTTTTCAGTTTGCTGTTCTGTGCAGCCTCCCAGAGGACAATTATGCTAGGATTAGGTCTTCAAGTATAACAGAGTGTCATTAATAATGTCAAATTGGCTCTTCCCCAAGGGATTGAGTCATCTACTTTTATGACCACATGAACCTCTGTCAGAGATTAATCATGACTTCCTTCTCCCCTCCTAACCTCCTTAGAAAGTACTGAGTTTACTGGAAAAAAAATATTTATTTGAGAAATTTCTGCAAATCTCACTGTGTCCCAGCAGGAATATGTAGAAAAGAATTGGATGCATATATTGAGATTACTTATCAAGGTTGATGAAATAATGAATCCAATAATGAATATTTGTATTAAACATCTTGTATTGAAAAATGCTGAGATCCCTGGTAGTGGCTATGATCGAATTTTTAGTTAAAGAAAGCCACATGGCTATTCAAACTCACCAATGGTGGAAAGTTTACTATCATTGGAGTGTTTGTCGATCTGAAACTCAAGTTGAAATTTAACTGTCATGGTAATGTTGTGGTAAAGTGGAAAAAGCCATGAGCATGCTGCACTTTATAATGGGCTAATGGCATTTTTTACAGAACTGGTTACTGCTCTTGTACGTAGTTCAACATCATTTTTATTACCAAGATTATACCTATAAATTCTAATATAACAAGTAGAACCTGATCAAAAGCTAAAACTTTCATGTTAAAATTCTTATCATCTAGAATAGTTAAGGAAATAGTCTTTTTTAAATTATAAGCTTATTGTTTTATATTTTTATATCAGTAAAGCTAAAGATAAATAAACCTTCTAAGTAACTATACAATCTTAGAAATAAAGTATGAGGATTACTGGATCCAGAATGTTGTCTCAACTGTTAAGCACACTTGTTACTCTTGTGAAGGGGCCAGATTTGGCTCTAAACACCCACATGGTGGTTCAAAGGCAATAATAACTCCAATTCCAGGATCTGTAAGCCTCTTTTGACCTCTGTAGTATCAGGTACATATGTCATAGATGTGAGTATACAGGTAAACATTGATACATGTAAATAGTTTTTGATATGGTTGATAATAAGGTTCTTGCTCAGTCAATAAACAAAGGAAGAAATGTTCTGTGCAATCTGGAAGGGTAACATATTCGAAACTCATGTCCCTTAAACAGTCTATTTGATATATTGCATATAAATAATGAAGGAATAATCAACTCTAAATGAGAAGATAATAATAGCAGTATCTCAACTTCTTAGCATAATTGGTATATAGCTTTATTTTTTAAAATTAGTTATTTTATTTATTTACATCCCAAATGTTGTACACCCCCCAGTCTCTAGTCCCAGAGTTCTTCACCCCAGCCCTCTTCCCCTTTGCCTCTGAGAGAGTGCTCCTTCCCCAGGGCATCTCCCTTCCCTGGGGCATCAAGTATCTATAGGATTAGGTGCATCCTCTCCCACTGAAGGCAGACAAGGTAGACTCTGCTACACATCTGAAGAGAGGCCCAGGAACAGCCTCTGTATGAACTTTGGTTGTTCTCTTAGACTCTGGAAGCTCCCAGGGTTCTGGGTTAGTTGAAACATTTCTTCTTCCTATGGGTTGCCATCTCCTTCAGCTTCTTCAATCCTTCCCCCAACTCTTTCCATAGGGGTCCCTGACCTCAGTCGAATGGTTGACTCTAAGTATCTGTGTCTGTCTCAGTCAGCTGCTGGTATAGCCTCTTAGAGAACAGCCATGGTAAGCTTCTGTTGGCAAGTACAACATAGCACCAATAATAGTGTCAGGGTTGAGTGTCTGCCTGTAGGATGGATCCCAAAGTGTCCCGCTAATTGGCTGGTTATATGTGTCAACTTGACACAAGCTGGTGTTGTCACAGAGAAAGGAACCTCCCTTGAGGAAATGCCTTCATGAGATCCAGCTGTAAGGCAATTTTTTTTAAATTAGTGATCAAGGGTGCGAGGACCCATTATGGGTGGTGCCATTCCTGGGCTGATAGTCCTGGGTTCTATAAGAAAGCAAGCTGAGCAAACCAGGGGAAGCACGCCAGTAAGCAGCATTCTTCCATTTCCATAGCTTCTCCATCCACTCCTGCCTTCAAGTTCCTACTCTACAAGAGTTCCTGTCCTGACTTCCTTTGGTGATGAACAGCAATTTGGAAGTGTAAGCTAAATAAACCCTTTCCTCTCCAACTCACTTCTTGGTCATGATGTTTTGCAGAGGAATAGAAACCCTTAACTAAGACCCTTTCCTTTAGTCTCTACTCTTTTAAAAATATGTTTTTTCAGATTAATTTTAAAGTTTACATTTTGAAATTTCAGTAATCATCGCCACAAGAGATCATGTTTTTAAAGGTAGGTGCATATTGGAACTATAAACAGAAACTTAGTCCTTTTTTACCTAGTCTCAAGGAAGACTTTGTGGTCATTTCTCTTTTTACTATATTCCATAATAGGATAAAACACCTCACCTCTAGGATTTCTATTGGAAGTAACAAGATTGGCAACTGTCAGGAGAACTTCAGAAAAAAAAAACCAGTTTCTTCAATAACATAAAATATACTTGAGGAATATTGTGTTTTGTCTAAACTAAGAATATGTACTGCTATATTTAAGGAGATAAAATTGTTGGAATTGTGAAGCCATTTTAACCTTATTTATTACACACACACACACACACACACACACACACACACACACACACACACACTCAATCAATTTTGGAGGTTATACCTAATATATAACCATTGACATTGTATATGTTTTCTTCTCATTCATAAAGTAGATAAGGAAAGGAGGAAAATATTGATAGATTCCTGGACAACAGAATAGCTGTCTCACATAAACCAAAAGTTCCTATGATGATACTGGAGAAGATACTGTGTGGATTTGACATGTTTCAGATGGTTAGTATATTTAAAATTACATTTTAAAAAATAGTTATATGAATGTCAGAATTATAGACCATAATAGGTAACCAAGGTTTAAGAAACCAGAAACTAGAGAAAGTACAAATGCAGCATGATATGATCAAAAGCTGTGTTTGTCAGAACTCTTGAATTATATTAGGTTGATCCTAATTAGGATTAGGTTGCTTTGACTGGGAAGAAAACGGAAATATAACGACGAAGATTAGATCTAAGCAAGGAGGGAAACACACAAGAGTTGTGTGAGTGGGTAGCTTACATAAGCATTTTTCACTAGTGCCTCCCATTAATTCCACATCTAAGACCACATCGGGTTTCCTTATGAATAGCAAGTAGGGGAAGGAAAACATAGAATCAATGTTGTTTGGCACATGAGTAATATGTGGTAAATGAAAAAGATCCATTTCATGACTAATGTTCCAGTGAAATAAATGTTCTCATTGACCAACTTTCAGTTAATACGTCATGCCTTCTTGTTGTGCAGAAATAAATGTAGCCTTAAGTAAAACTGTCTTTGACTTACAGGACAAGAAACATGGCCTGCTTGATTAGTAAGGAGTTAGCAATGAAAAATGTTGACTGGTCACAGACACAGAGATCCACAAAGAAATAGAAATTTCTGGCTAACAAAAATGAACACAGAGTTTCAAACTTTTATACATCATTTAATATCTCATTATAGCATCATTCCAGGTGATATGTACATTAACAAAATCAGATACACAGTGTGACAACTTGATTTTGCATCATGTTTTACTGCATTTCTATTGCTGGCATGTACCCATTAGATTAGCATTGTAACTAGGATTGTAAGAAGCATGGTGTTCTGGATTATAAGGCTCTAATGTGTACCTGTTAGTAGTATGTTTTACGCTACTCACCCGGATGATTTCATGTTGTCTAGAGTTTATCCTAGAAGCAGTGGAAGCTTTAATTCAGGTGATTCTGTTGTTTCTCTTCCAAGCAGGAGAGCAGGCTTTTTATCATGACTGGACTGAACACACACAATGGTTTATATTTGTCTTCCTGCCCACATAGCCTCATATATACCTATCATCTGAGATTATTGAAAATATCATGAACCCAAATGAGATCACATGTATAATCAATTATAAGATCATTTATACAATTTTCAAAAAGAAAATCAGTGTAATACCGAAGAATTTATTCATTGTATTATAGGCCATAGAGCTTATAAGCTGACAGCAGGAAAGAAAGCAGAAATGACATTTTAGCATTGAGACATAGATCCTTTTTACTTCTAGAAATGCATTTCTTGTAGAGATTTATATATAAATATATTGTCATAATATCTAATTTTATGAACCTCTACTTGGGAGTTAGTTCCTTCTACTTTCATACATACTATAAGAATAGAGAATATGTCTACTTGGAGTTCAAACATATTTATATTTATGTTAAATAAGTGACAATTATCCAAGCACCGTTGGCTTCTTTTAAAAAGCTAGCAGACAAGAGAAGATTCCATCTTTAGCTGGACAATTGAGACAAAGCTGTTGTTTCTGTAACTGGCAGAAAGACAGTTCGTAGCACTCATATGAGTCACTGGAACAAAGTTCAGTTTTCACGATCAGAGGACAAACATAGATACAAAACTCAGAGAAGTGCAAGGTGGATGGTGTCACTGAGCTTTAGGAATAAGTACCTAATTGCCATATTTGATAAGTCTCGTACCATAGAAGGAAAGTAACTATATTAAATGAGGACAAAAGAGAAGGGATTAGGACCTATTGTGTATCAAAGGATGCAGTTGTTCCTCTAACTTTTCTCATATAAGTAATGCTAGAGAAAGAGACCAACCAGAATCCTGAGAAGCTGTTTCTACTATGTAGGCATTCAATATTTGTACCAATGTTGGACTTTGGGCATGTTTTCATGTTTCCTTGGGACAGACAAGCATATTTTCTCAAAACTGAGTAATATTTCTCCAGTGGATTAAGTCATTTCCCAGTAATTATCCTTGGACAAGGAAGCTGCCTTACTAAAGACACAGCATATATTTAATGACAGGACCGTGGGATGGATATACAAATGTTCATTTCCTTTTATTCAAATGGGAGAATTCCATGAGGAATTTTGATTTTGTCTCCAAATAGATCAGCAGAAATGTCTCTGGAACTACATTACTGGTCCTTTCTCCACTTTGCCAGGTCTGCTACCCTCACCAGATCACTTCTCACTAGACTTCTCAACTAGAAATACTAGAAGTTCTTTGCCTATTTCCTGAGAGATGTGACTTACAAACACTTATGGCAGAAATGTATTCTATGAGTTGGAGTCTAAGCCTGAGGGGCTGAGAAAGAGCAATTATGTTTTATTAGATAGGAGACACATGTAGCCATGTTGGTTCTCTGTGTATTGTCTATTACTGGTAAGTATGGGATATGGCATTTTTCTAAAAAAAAATCTTTATTTTGAAGCCAAGTTGGTGACATTTTACCAAAAACCATGGCCTTTATGTAAAGGTGAAAAGAGAAGCCTTGGAGAATTATTACTCACATCTATGTATCTCCATTAGAAAAAATATCAAATAAATTTAAATATGACTTTCTAAAGCATGCCATGGGGCTGTACTTGAATTTAACATGATGAGTTCATGAGTGCCTGTGGAATGTGGGTGTGGCCTAGGGTGCTGTAAGGTGCAGCACTAGATGTAAGTAAGCAGAGATAATTTTTCCCAAAGGCATTTTAAAAAGGTCAAAGAACAAGGAAATCATGTAAGAGAATTTGAATACAGGAAGCAGACAGGTTCAGAGGGAAAAGGCAAAAACTATGAAGGCAGGAGACCTTTTTACCATGTTATAATTTTAAATTATATAGTATACCATGTGTGTTTAGAATAAGAACAGAAAATACTGTATGACCTTGGGTAAATTTTTTAGTATTTCTTTCGTTAAAGTGAAAAAGGCCTTACAAGGTAGTATAGAGTTTGTAGAAACATTGAATGAATTAAGGCTTTCAAATAACTATAATTATACCTAACATCTTCAGGACACTCAAAGGATACTAGCTAGCTATGGACAGCAAAATGTAACTCTTGTGTTACCAAACTAGTAGATTAAAGTTTATCCAGTGACTACAGTTCTGAGCTTATGAACTCACATGTCAAGCCAGACAAATATCTCAGCATGGAGAAGGGAGGTGGGCATGAAATCTCACTCCTGGCTAAGGAGATATTGGTAGTTGACTGCTACTGGGAAAGGATAGTCCATTTTTTCTAAGATTGTAGCCATTGGTAAGTTGATCAAGTTCCAAGGAAAGGTCAGACATACCAGAATACATTGGCAGCACATATTGGACTTTATGGATTTAATATCTAAAAATAGTGTGCATTGGGTGGGTAGGAAGGAGTATTTGGATCAAGAATGAGCTACTGTGAATATGATCAAAATGTATAATATATTTATTATATATTATACATAAGTACAAATGATATATATGGTCTATTTTGTTTTCTAAAGATTTATTTGTTTCTAAAGACTGAAAGTAGAACTGGGTTGATGGTGGGTCAAATATAATTAATTCTTTGAAGAAATAAAAATGAGAAAGAATCATCAAATATACAGAACTAAGGCAAACCCCAAAGCATTTTTCCCTTCTTATAAAAGTTAATATTTCATGCCATGGAGCCAAGGTCTATTTTATTAATTCTCTTTTGTTGTAGGAATACATGGTTTTCCTTTCTGAGTAATGGGTATGTATCATTAATCTTATTCATGTAGTATTATTCAAATATATAGTCAATGGCAATATATTATTATGATCTATTACTGTCATTCCTATTTTAATTATTTTAAGTCAGTCCTCTAAAATAATCTATGATATCTCTTATTCTTTTACATTATGTTCCTTAGGTTGGCAATGAATGCCATTTATAATCTCAATATTTTAGGTTCATTTTCTACTTGCTGAAACATCTAATTGGATGTGTTTGCTGAATGGAAATGTTTGTTACTTTTTGCACATTTGCTGACTTTTCAGTGCCCTAGATTAATCCCATTTCTTAGCTTTTCTTCATATCACTGATTGCCAGTTAGTCTTCCCACACATCCTGTCAGTCAGCATTGTAAACATTGCACGCCACTGGAAAGTGGAAAGGGACACTGATTCTCACTATCTCACAAAGAGAGACCAACTAAGCATGCATAGCCTCTCTAACTTCCTATGTGCCTCAGAGACTAAACAGATGTCACCTGTACTAGAAATCAACATTATCAGGTTTTTGTATAATGGTGCGGCTGTAGGGATGAGTTTATGGTTCACGCAGAATTTTACCATCGTTTTGACTATAGGTTCTCCAGCCAATCATACAATGTGATCATATCACAAATAAATGCATGAACAAAGCCGACATTTTGAACTTTGGAATAAAGTCTGAAAATCTTGTTTCATAGAAATATTGTTGCATAACACACATGATTTTGTGCACTCTTCAATTTGGGTTGGGGAAAATATTCTGTAGTTTCTTTTTGTTTCTTTCTTCTTGTATTCTCTACCTTTTATTTCTTTCATCAAAATTTACTTAGCAATTGGTTGTTACATAGGCCTGTGTGTGAGGCTCATTATATATACTAGCTTATTCTGTAGTTTCTTAATGAAAGAAAGAATAGATTGTTTCAAAATGTGTTTTTTTTAGTACATGAAAACTGCAATTTTATATTTAGTAACCAATATCTAGGTCTTCTTCATAGAATAGAGTTGGCACGATGATGATTAGCCTTTTGGTGCACCAGGCTATCCTATTCTTTATATCTCGTGTATTGATTGTCTCAGTGTTATCACCCTTGTTACATTGATATTTTTCCAGGAAATCTTCTCTTGGATAAGCTACTCAGTATATTCAGATCAAAAAGGATGTAGAGCTGCATTACTAAATTTTTAATGAAGTACTCTTCTGTAGTTATGAAAATGCAGGTGTTTCATGCACATTGAAGCATAATTCGTTCTTTCCTCTCCATGAAACTCTGTATCCCCTTGACCTGTGAGCCAAAATCAACACTTCCTCAATAAAAAATCATAATAGTGAATTCATGTGTGCTATCTGTGGGAAGTCTCAGGAAAAAGATCTGGTGATAAACAAGTGTGGAAGAGCATGACACTAATTAAATAACAAACTACCTATTAAGATTAAATCATTTATAAATAAATAAATCTTTAAAAAATTAAATCATTTAAATAAAAATAAATATAATAAAATGCTACAAATTATAAACAAATCCACAAACCATCTGAGTGTTAAGTATTATTTGTCTCAATAGATGTACTGCATTCATTTACATGACTGACCCCATGGCATAATCACAGAATTTGGCGGCAGCCTGAGAGTCCTGGGCTCTGAACTGCTTTCTCATCCTTTTACTCACAAAACAGAAAGCTGGCCTTTGCTTTTTCACACATCACATGTATTAGAGCTGACACAGGTGCTCAAATGATCTGACTAACTCCAAGCCCACTCATTGTCTTCTCAGCCCATGCAGTGCCTCACAAATCATTCAGCATTTTGAACTAATAAGATGTTTCATGTGTGGAAGCAGTATGAAAGCCTAAGAGTAGCTTATCATTGCCCTAAAGTGCATCTTGGAAACAGAGTAAGAGGTAAGCACACCTTCAAGGAGATTAGGACCAGTCAGACTGCTGGTGCCAGGCTTCTCCATTCTTTATAACTCTCCTTCTTGTTTTAGCTTGATTTCTTTGCCTTCACATATTTTCTTTCCAGAACCTTCCTACCTGTTATCTTCAGTAACACTTTGCATCACCGTCCACAAAAGTTATTTCTACAAAATTGAGGAAGAATTTGACTGACTTGCTCAAGTCAGGTTTACTCCATAGGCTTGATAAGATAATGCAAATTAATAGGGTCTGCAATGTCCCTAGGTCTCATCTTTTATTGGGAGATTAAGTCTTCTCAGAAAGGAAGATCTGATGAAATGCACTCACATGTTGCCTGTTACAATGTACCACCAATTATTTGGAAATACATCAGATTCCGTCTAATAGCTGAAGGCACCTTCACTGTCTAGTGCATTAAATAGAGTTAAGCACCTTGGCTTTTAGTCTATAAATCACCAATATGGAAAGAGAACATATGCGTCCACAAGACACATTCTCTTTCAGTTTCAATTTAGAGAGATATACACAAATAGGAACCCAAGTCGAGAAATCTCACAATTAAAAAGATTAAACAGTCATTTTAATTTATCATTTATGACATTAGTGAGTCAATTCTATTAACACTTCTGTATACCTACTGAGTGGAATTAAAGGTCACTCAATGGGATATGAAGGCAGCATAATACAGAGCCTGCTGACAAGGAGATTGGGCACTGCTGGGGAAATAATTTACACAGAGAGCAGCTATAGGATTTAAATATGTGTGATTAAGTTTGTGCTGGGTGGGTGCTCTAAGTGAAGGTACTTGGAAATTCACAAATCTCTATAGATTAACGTCACTGAATCACAATTTACCTGAACCTTCCTATGGAATTTATATTAGAATATTTGTTCAGAATTCATTATGAAAATTATTTTCATTTATGTGATTTATGATTCTATGTGAAATTTTAGATGTGTTTCCTTACTAGGAATTTTGTAAATACATTAATCATGAATAAACATGAAATCTTGATACCAGTTTAGAAAATGAGGTAACCTTTGAAAATCTAAGATATTGAGCATGTATGACACTCTGGTTTATGTATCACAAAAAGCTATATTGATGGTTACAGATGTTTACAAAATGCAGATGTTAGGAATACTGTTAGGAGTTCATGCTGAAACACCAGTCATCAAGCATATTGCTATAAAGCATGAATTTTAGAGCTAATGGAATCGGACAACGAGATTTAATATCAAGTATATCAAGTTAATGTATAATTAATTTGCATAAAGCATTGAAAATATACTAGAATATTTGAAGTCATTACTTGGGTGTGTAAATCTGAGGTTAGGGGGTGTTTCTGGTCTTCTATCTATCCAGCTTACAATGTAGAATTACTTAGAATTGAGATACTTTTTCTTCTTTTATATAACCAATAGAGAGATATGGCAGGGAAAATGATGGATAAACTATGCACAAGTCTTTCAACTAGAAATATGCTCTGCACAAAATGTACAGCCATCTTTAATGAGTTCTTAGTTTTCCTTGTTTGATGCACTCAATAGAAAATATAGTAAAATCTTATGTTGAACATCTCATAGATACCAGGTTGTAACTGGATTTTGGATTTTGTACTGCTTGTTCTGGAATACACATGTAAACAAACTACACACACACACACACACACACACACACACACACACACACACACACACACACCATTCAGAAATATATGCATAGCCTACAGAAACACACTCACCCCTACATGCATACCCATTTGCACACATGTTCTATGATCATACTGAAATAAGTCTCAAAAAAAGAACTCCTGTGATTATGGAAGCCACACAGATTTATTATGAACACCAAAAACTCAAAATTGTATAGTATATCCCAATCACAAACTCAAGGCTTTATATATTATCATGAAAAAGATAGAGATGAATATCACCTTTTAAGTAAATTAAACCTAGTTCAGAAGCACAATATTTAAGTTTTATTTCATTATAAAATTTAAGATTTAAGCATATGCAAGTAAATAAAGTATGAAGAAGACGATGGGAGAGAAGAAAGGATGAATAAAATAAGTTGATATAAATGGGGTGAAAATTGTCATGATTTTTTACATTGTTTTTAATTTTGTATTTCTGTGTTGGACTATGCCTGAAAGCACAGTCGTGCTTGCATCTGTGGAGTCCAGAAGAGGGAAGGCTCTGCTGGAGCAGGAGTTATTGCTTCTGAATTGTGCTGTATGGGTACTAGGAACTGAACTTGAGTCCTTTGGATAAGCTCTTCACTACTAATAATTAAAAAAATGGTTTTTTTTTAATTGCAACATTACATAATTTATGACTGTTTTAAGATTTATCACAGTAACGGAAACTTCTCTTTCTTTTAATCCCCAGTTAGAATTATAAATACTAACCTCTTATATTTAAACTTATCTGTAAACTTTTCTACAATACATTATCTGGCCTCAGTGCTTACATATTCTTAAGAACATCATTTAAAATGATTAAGAGGCTCCTCTATTGGTGAAGGAGTTACCTTTTATGACACTGGTCTAGCTCTCTTGAAGTAGCAAAGATACAAGGAATGTATGAAGCTCCTGCTACACACAATGGCCTCTGTGGGATATAATCTTTTTTCTATTCATTCGCTTTTATTTACTACTTGCCAGCATCAATCCAACCACTTTTCTACACTTGGTAAAAATGTAAGTACATATTTGCAACTAACTCAAGCAGCTTGAATACAAAGAAGATTCAATTCAACTATGAAGAATTTTAAAGATATTTATACAATAATTTTTGAATACTAATAGAATTTCTTTATGGAATTTGGGGTTGATGGAAGCTATTTGGAAAAATAATTAAAAAGCTTTGGTTATTGTTACTAAATCATATTCATGAAGTTCCTAAATATCTCTAAATTATTTATAGCCTTCATATAATTTGACCCAGAAGTTTAAGCAATATGATATGTAGTAGGTTGTTAATATCAAAATCAGCCTTGTATTTTATGGTTCAAATATATAAAAAAATAGGATTGTATAACCAGGTATGAAAACCCCATACCCAGGGAAATCATGGGCCCTTTGGGGGAATCTGCTAATACGTTGCAAATGGTAGTCTTGTCAAATTACCTTCTAAATACTTGTGTTTATGCCCATAGATCTGGATTAAGACTTAGTTGGTAAGGAGAAGAAGGAAGAATGAATGTTATTGGAAGGGGAATGTATGTACAACTGTTTTAGGTTGGTTTTCTGCTACTGTGATAAAGATAATAAAAATATCAGGTTGAGAAGGAAAGGATTCATTTGACTTAGGTATCCTAGGTCACAAGTCACTGTGGGGAGCCAACCCAGACACTCAAGACAGGAACTGTGAGGTTAGGAACTGGCACACAGACCATGGAAGAATGCTGTTACTGGCTTGTCTGGGGTTCTTACTTATGCATCCTAAGAGTACTTGCCCATGGTTTTCATCTTCCCTATGGGCTAAGCCATGCCAAATCCATTACTAATCAAGAAATTCTTCAGAAACTTGTGCACAGATCAATATGATAGAGGCAGTTCCCCAACTAATGTCCCTTTCTCCCAGATATGTCTAGGAGAAAAAAACCTAAGCAGTGCAGGAAGACATAAGGGGAGTCACATGAAGGAAATATGAATGTGAGGATATTTTCATTTACATATGGTTTTTAAAGAAAAATATGTTTTGAAATTTATAAAGAACATCTTAATTATCTTAAGAGAACATAAAACCAGACCATTGCCATGACAGAATACAGAGAAATTTTGTCAAGACGGTGAACTTTAAATGTTCCTGCACAGAATTCAACTTTGGACATAGTTTTTATTTAGAATAAAAGGAGAAGCAATAGTGTTATAGGAAAGAAAGGGTTATGAGATTTAATTAAAATATCACTTTAAAGAACAATATTGAAATAATTAGGTTTTGGCTGCTTGGCTTCTTTAATTAGGGCTCCATATTATTCTCCATTATTTCAGAGAGCAATAATTGAGTAACCCTGGAATGTATAACCTTATAACATCCTGTTTGACTAAATGGCTAGTGATAACTGTGTTTGTGCTCATGAAAGATATTCATTCTGAAGAGAAGGACTTATGTGACTTATTGCTTTTGTCATATACCACAATGTTTATTTAAACAACAATTTTGGCATTTGAGAACAATTTTCTACAAATCATTATGAAGTAGGAATGTTACTTTATGAATAGTTGTCATTGTTTTTATGTGAAATTTCAAGTTAAATTGGAAATTGTGAAATTGTATTTACATAGAAGGTTCAGAGATTCATGTCTCCTAAAATCTTCTCTGAAAGGAAAATTAATATTAACATATTGATGTGTTGAGACCCAAAATTAAAGTGTAACAATAGTTTCAGAATTGCATAATTAAGAAAACAAATTATTAAAAATATCAATAACTAGTTTACATTATTATAAAATCTTCCATGTGTAAAAACTGTGTTCAAGAGATTAGATTTTGTTGTAACAGAGTACAAATGTATTACTTAGTTCTTTAGTCTTTAGTACTTTAGTCTTTCTACTGTGTGAAAAAAATCTTATCAATATTTAACATGATAGCATTTTTCTCATCCATTTATTAGACACACAGAAAAATAAGACATGATATATTTTACAAAGGCTATCTATGTTAGTATTAAGTCTTTTTGTATATAATAAAAATGCATTAATTCATAATGATAATTACAAATTTTGATTTATTATAATGGGCTATATTTTAAGAGATAGAGTGCTTATGTGGTTGCAACCCCATAAGAACAACAATATCAACTAACCAGAGCTCCCAGGGACTAAACCACCACCTAAAAGTACACATGATCAGACCCATGGCTCCAGCTGCATATGTAGGAAAGGATGGCCTTGTTGGGCACCAAAAGGAAGAGAAACCTTTGGTCCCACCAAGTCTGGACCACATAGTGTAGGAGAATGTAACAGCAGGGAAGCAGGAAGGAGTGGGTAATTGAATAGGGGAAAGGGGATAATATTTGAAAAGTAAAAAAATAAATCCAATAAAAACAAAAGGAAAAAAGTTCATAAGTTCAAGCTCCTCTTATATAAATAAGTAAAAAGAAAAAAGAGATAGAGTGCACAACTTTTTGAATTATTGAATTTGCTCAAAAGAATATTTGATACTAAACAAACTCTGTCTTTTCTCTTAATAAAATGTCTTTAAAACACAGAAATCATTCTCTATGTGTTATGGTGCATCCTGGTCATTGTTTCTAGGGCCAACGTTTGTCTAATGCAATTGTCTGTAACACTGCACAAATGAGGTCCTTAGAGAGCTGACACACTTGTAACTCTGCATTAAATCATGTTGTTACCTGACTCAGTGGTAAATCAAACTGAATAAACTTTTTTCACTAAGAATGCACTATTTAAATTCATGGAAAGACAATTTACCAAACAGCATTTCAGTGGTTTTCTTTTTTTTTAGAAATGTGAAATTCTGTTGCCTAAATTACTAAATCTCAAGGTGCATGTGTCTGATATCCTAGTCGATTTTGTGCCTATAACATAAAAGTGCCTCAGTAAAATTTCATGTTCCTCTCTAAAATTAAAAGTAGCAACTCTCAGAATGGATGTATCTACCTAGCAGGATAAGATAAGTCTGGTGTCTATTTGTTGATAGAAAGTTACAAAAATAGATTCAATTTAGTAGAGGTAAATATGATGATAGTATAGTGAGGAGGGTGTTCTATGATAAAAATTTTCATGAGGAGTTACAGTAACAATTATTCAATCCAGATACGGAGGCCACAAAAGACTAAAATATGGATAGCCCCAAAATCTAACTTGCTGAAGCAGTACATTTTATTGGGTTTACTTACAAGAGCATACATGACTCAAAGACAGCTTTATCACCAAAGCCCATCCCAGCATGGATGATCACAAACAAAAGCTGCAATCTTGAAGTGCTCTGCATAGCCTTCAGGCAGCTCAAAAGGTTGGAAAATGTCCTCTCCAAGTGACTGACCAAAGCCTCTTTCAAGCTCTTTTATTGGTTTCTGTTTCTCCCAATCAGCTTATCTGTTCTCAGAGTCTTCTTTACAGCTATACTTGCTTATTTTGTGAAGAAGCAACCTAGTGAATTTGCTCAGTTTCAGGGATTTCCTAGACCTATTTTCAGTTGTCTTAAGAAGATTCCTGGAAGTTTGAAATGTTTCAACCTAGAAGGCAACTTACACAACAGAAAGGGGGATAGTTATATAGTGATTCTGCCATTTACGAGTCTTCATGTAAAATCAGGTAGCATAAAGTCATCACTGAAGAATTTCGTAGGGTATATAGGCACTCTATCAATTATAATTTTTCCAATCTGTTCTTCCTCATGTATTCATTGAAATTTTCTGTGTTTTTAAATTAAATACTTTCTTAAATATTGATTGATTGATTATGTGTGTGTGTGCGCGCGTGTGTGTGTGAGTGTGCATGTGAGTGTGTGTGTGTGTGTGTGTGTGTGTGTGTGTACTATGTTGACATATACTTTCCATTCTATTGGATCAGTTATAAATATCTTTGGTTGGCATCCTTAGAGCTTTCAGTTAACACTACTGTTCATATATGAACAGAATGATTTAATTCCTGTCTTTTAAAGTTAACTTTTTGTTTTGTTTTAAATGGTAGTACAAACACTATATTGAATGGAAAACAAGACTGAATATTATTCTTTATTTCTTCCTCTAAAATGATACTGAGAATTTTATAAATGTTTACTGTATTCATGTTATTTTTGCCCTTCTTTCTCCTCCTTCAAATCTTCCCAAGAACTACCACTTCCTATGAAATTCAGGACTCCTTTATAAATTTTTGTTATGAATTACCTCAGAAATTGTTTAGAAATAGTCATGAAAATATGATAATACCATAGTCTTGTGATGTATGAGCATCATTGTACCAAAGGATAGACATTTTTATACTTAAAATATTCAAATATTTTTCTGAAATCACAAAAAGTATCACAAAGCATTTTTGGCTCTTAATTGATAATACAGTTTTATATATATATATATATATATATATATATATACATATATATGTGTATATATATATGTATATATGCAACTATATTAATTAAATTTAATTTATAAAGAAGCCATCCTAAGATATTATAATACTAATTGGCAATAATGAATATATGATATGTTTGCCTAATAATTGTAAGTCACTCATGCTCTGGAATTTTCTATAAAGTATTTTGGGATGTCAGTTGAATGTCAGTATGGAAACTACAAAAAGTGAACCTTCAGTTCAAAGTGGTTTATGATATTCTACACTTACCTTTGTGACTTGAATCATATTTGCACCATAGACAAATTTTCATTTAGTCATGTCAAATGAAGCTTACTGGTGAGGTTGAATTGCATGTATTACTTGATGCTGAACAGTTTTTTAAGCATATTTATAAGAGATATTTGTGTATAATTTTCCTCATGTGATATTAGTTTCTGGGTTTGGTGTTTGGATAGTAGTGGTCATACAAAATAAGCAAACACACTTTGGGTAAGGCCCTCAAGTTTTTCAGCTGTTTCATGTGATAGTTCTACTATTTGAATGTCAAGACTTCCCAATAATGACTTTCATAATGTCTCATTAATACTTTTTGTATATTATTTTTTTTGGGAGGGTGTGTTTCTTTTTTTATTGGATATTTTTATTTACATTTCTAATGTTATCCTAGTTTTCCCCCAGATACCCCCTATCACATCCCACCTCCCTCTGCTGATATGAGGGTACTTCTCCGGCCACCTACCCACTCTGGTTTCCTAGTCCTTACTATCCCCTACACTAGGCCATGCAGGATTCAAAGGACCAAGGGCCTCTCCTCCCACTGATGTACTACAAGGCCATCCTCTCTTACATATACAAATGGAGGCATGAATCGCTCCTCTTGTACTCTGGTTGGTGGCTTATTCCCTGGGAGCTCTGGGAGATCTGGTTGGTTGATATTGTTGTTCTACCCATTCAGCTCGTTTAGTCCTTGCTATAATTCCTCCATTGGAAACCCCTTTCTCAGTCCAATGGTTAACTGTGAGCATCCACCTCAGTATTCATCAGGATCTGGCAGAGCCTCACAGGAGAGGGCTTTATCAGGCTCCTTTCAGCAAGCACTTCTTGGCATCTTCAATAATTTCTAGGTTTGGTGTCTGTATATGGGATGGATTCTCAAGTAGGGCAGTGTCTGGATGGCCTTTCCTTCAGTCCTTGCTCAACTTTTTTCCCTTGTACTTCCTCCAGTGAGTATTTTGTTCCACATTCTAAAAAGAAGTGAAGCATGCACATTTTTGTTTTCCTTCTTCTTGAGCTTCACATGGTCAGGGAATTGTTTCTTCGGTGTTCCTAGATTTTGGGCTAATATACACTTTTTTTTTAATTTCTTTATTTTTTTTTATTAACTTGAGTATTTCTTATATACATTTCTAGTGTTATTCCTTTTCCCGGTTTCCGGGCAAACATCCCCCTCCCCCTCCCCTTCCTTATGGGTGTTCCCCTCCCAACCCTCCCCCCATTGCCGCCCTCCCCCCATAGACTAGTTCACTGGGGGTTCAGTCTTAGCAGGACCCAGGGCTTCCCCTTCCACTGGTGCTCTCACTAGGGTATTCATTGCTACCTATGGGGTCAGAGACCAGGGTCAGTCCATGTATAGTCTTTAGGTAGTGGCTTAGTCCCTGGAAGCTCTGGTTGCTTGGCATTGTTGTACTTTTGGGGTCTCGAGCCCCTTCAAGCTCTTTCAGTTCTTTCTCTGATTCCTTCAAAAGGGGACCTATTCTCAGTTCAGTGGTTTGCTGCTGGCATTCGCCTCTGTATTTGCTGTATTCTGGCTGTGTCTCTCAGGAGCGATCTACATCCGGCTCCTGTCGGTCTGCACTTCTTTGCTTCATCCATCTTGTCTAATTGGGTGGCTGTATATGTATGGGCCACATGTGGGGCAGGCTCTGAATGGGTGTTCCTTCAGTCTCTGTTTTAATCTTTGCCTCTCCCTTCTCTGCCAAGGGTATTCTTTTTCCTCATTTAAAGAAGGAGTGAAGCATTCACATTTGATCATCCGTCTTGAGTTTCGTTTGTTCTAGGGATCTAGGGTAATTCAAGCATTTGGGCTAATAGCCATTTATCAATGAGTGCATACCATGTGTGTCTTTCTGTGATTGGGTTAGCTCACTCAGGATGATATTTTCCAGTTCCAATCATTTGCCTACGAATTTCATAAACTCGTTGTTTTTGATAGCTGAGAAATATTCCATTGTGTAGATGTACCACATTTTCTGTATCCATTCCTCTGTTGAAGGGCATCTGGGTTCTTTCCTTTTTCTGGCTATTATAAATAAGGCTGCGATGAACATAGTGGAGCACGTGTCTCTTTTATATGTTGAGGCATCTTTTGGGTATATGCCCAAGAGAGGTATAGCTGGATCCTCAAGCAGTTCAATGTCCAATTTTCTGAGGAACCTCCAGACTGATTTCCAGAATGGTTTTATCAGTCTACAATCCCACCAACAATGGAGGAGTGTTCCTCTTTCTCCACATCCTCGCCAGCATCTGCTGTCACCTGAGTTTTTGATCTTACCCAATCGCACTGGTGTGAGGTGAAATCTCAGGGTTGTTTTGATTTGCATTTCCCTTATGACTAAAGATGTTGAACATTTCTTTAGGTGTTTCTCAGCCATTCGGCATTCCTCAGCTGTGAATTCTTTGTTTAGCTCTGAACCCCATTTTTTAATAGGGTTATTTGTTTCCCTGCGGTCTAACTTCTTGAGTTCTTTGTATATTTTGGATATAAGGCCTCTATCTGTTGTAGGATTGGTAAAGATCTTTTCCCAATCTGTTGGTTGCTGTTTTGTCCTAACCACAGTGTCCTTTGCCTTACAGAAGCTTTGCAGTTTTATGAGATCCCATTTGTCGATTCTTGATCTTAGAGCGTAAGCCATTGGTGTTTTGTTCAAGGAATTTTTTCCAGTGCCCATGTGTTCCAGATGCTTCCCTAGTTTTTCTTCTATTAGTTTGAGTGTGTCTGGTTTGATGTGGAGGTCCTTGATCCACTTGGACTTAAGCTTTGTACAGGGTGATAAGCATGGATCGATCTGCATTCTTCTACATGTTGACCTCCAGTTGAACCAGCACCATTTGCTGAAAATGCTATCTTTTTTCCATTGGATGGTTTTGGCTCCTTTGTCAAAAATCAAGTGACCATAGGTGTGTGGGTTCATTTCTGGGTCTTCAATTCTATTCCATTGGTCTATCTGTCTGTCTCTATACCAATACCATGCAGTTTTTATCACTATTGCTCTGTAATACTGCTTGAGTTCAGGGATAGTGATTCCCCCTGAAGTCCTTTTATTGTTGAGGATAGCTTTAGCTATCCAGGGTTTTTTGTTATTCCAGATGAATTTGCAAATTGTTCTGTCTAACTCTTTGAAGAATTGGATTGGTATTTTGATGGGGATTGCATTGAATCTGTAGATCGCTTTTGGTAAAATGGCCATTTTTACTATGTTAATCCTGCCAATCCATGAGCATGGGAGATCTTTCCATCTTCTGAGGTCTTCTTCAATTTCTTTCCTCAGTGTCTTGAAGTTCTTATTGTACAGATCTTTTACTTGCTTGGTTAAAGTCACACCGAGGTACTTTATATTATTTGGGTCTATTATGAAGGGTGTCGTTTTCCAAATTTCTTTCTCGGCTTGTTTCTCTTTTGTATAGAGGAAGGCAACTGATTTATTTGAGTTAATTTTATACCCAGCCACTTTGCTGAAGTTGTTTATCAGCTTTAGTAGTTCTCTGGTGGAACTTTTGGGATCACTTAAATATACTATCATGTCATCTGCAAATAGTGATATTTTGACCTCTTCTTTTCCGATCTGTATCCCCTTGATCTCCTTTTGTTGTCTGATTGCTCTGGCTAGAATTTCAAGAACTATATTGAATAAGTAGGGAGAGAGTGGGCAGCCTTGTCTAGTCCCTGATTTTAGTGGGATTGCTTCAAGTTTCTCTCCATTTAGTTTAATGTTAGCAACTGGTTTGCTGTATATGGCTTTTACTATGTTTAGGTATGGGCCTTGAATTCCTATTCTTTCCAGGACTTTTAGCATGAAGGGGTGTTGAATTTTGTCAAATGCTTTCTCAGCATCTAATGAAATGATCATGTGGTTCTGTTCTTTCAGTTTGTTTATATAATGGATCACGTTGATGGTTTTCCGTATATTAAACCATCCCTGCATGCCTGGGATGAAGCCTACTTGATCATGGTGGATGATTGTTTTGATGTGCTCTTGGATTCGGTTTGCCAGAATTTTATTGAGTATTTTTGCGTCGATATTCATAAGGGAAATTGGTCTGAAGTTCTCTTTCTTTGTTGTGTCTTTGTGTGGTTTATGTATAAGAGTAATTGTGGCTTCGTAGAAGGAATTCGGTAGGGCTCCATCTGTTTCAATTTTGTGGAATAGTTTGGATAATATTGGTATGAGGTCTTCTATGAAGGTTTGATAGAATTCTACACTAAACCCGTCTGGACCTGGGCTCTTTTTGGTGGGGAGACCTTTAATGACTGCTTATATTTCCTTAGGAGTTATGGGGTTGTTTAACTGGTTTATCTGTTCCTGATTTAACTTCGATACCTGGTATCTGTCTAGGAAATTGTCCATTTCCTGAAGATTTTCAAATTTTGTTGAATATAGGTTTTTATAGTAAGATCTGATGATTTTTTGAATTTCATCCGAATCTGTAGTTATGTCTCCCTTTTCATTTCTGCTTTTGTTAATTTGGACGCACTCTCTGTGTCCTCTCGTTAGTCTGGCTAGGGGTTTATCTATCTTGTTGATTTTCTCAAAGAACCAACTTTTGGTTCTGTTGATTCTTTCTATGGTCCTTTTTGTTTCTACTTGGTTGATTTCAGCTCTGAGTTTGATTATTTTCTGCCTTCTACTCCTCCTGGGTGTATTTGCTTCTTTTTGTTCTAGAGCTTTTAGGTGTGCTGTCAAGCTGCTGACATATGCTCTTTCCTGTTTCTTTCTGCAGGCACTCAGCGCTATGAGTTTTCCTCTTAGCACAGCTTTCATTGTGTCCCATAAGTTTGAGTATGTTGTACCTTCATTTTCATTAAATTCTAAAAAGTTTTTAATTTCTTTCTTTATTTCTTCCTTGACCAGGTTATCATTGAGTAGAGCATTGTTCAATTTCCACGTATATGTGGGCATTCTTCCCTTATTGTTACTGAAGACCAGTTTTAGGCCGTGGTGGTCCGATAGCACGCATGGGATTATTTCTATCTTTCTGTACCTGTTGAGGCCCGTTTTTTGACCAATTATATGGTCAATTTTGGAGAAAGTACCATGAGGAGCTGAGAAGAATGTATATCCTTTTGCTTTAGGATAGAATGTTCTATAAATATCCGTTAAGTCCATTTGGCTCATGACTTCTCTTAGTCTGTCGACATCACTGTTTAATTTCTGTTTCCATGATCTGTCCATTGATGAGAGTGGGGGTGTTGAAATCTCCCACTATTATTGTGTGAGGTACAATGTGTGTTTTGAGCTTTAGTAAGGTTTCTTTTACATATGTAGGTGCCCTTGTATTTGGGGCATAGATATTTAGGATTGAGAGTTCATCTTGGTGGATTTTTCCTTTGATGAATATGAAGTGTCCTTCCTTATCTTTTTTGATGACTTTTAATTGAAAATTGATTTTATTTGATATTAGAATGGCTACTCCAGCTTGCTTCTTCTGACCATTTGCTTGGAAAGTTGTTTTCCAGCCTTTCACTCTGAGGTAGTGTCTGTCTTTGTCTCTGAGGTGTGTTTCCTGTAGGCAGCAGAATGCAGGGTCCTCGTTGCGTATCCAGTTTGTTAATCTATGTCTTTTTATTGGGGAGTTGAGGCCATTGGTATTGAGAGATATTAAGGAATAGTGATTATTGCTTCCCGTTATATTCATATTTGGATGTGTGGTTATGTTTGTGTGCTTTCATTCTCTTTGTTTTGTTGCCAAGATGATTAGTTTCTTGCTTCTTCTAGGGTATAGCTTGCCTCCTTATGTTGGGCTTTACCATTTATTATCCTTTGTAGTGCTGGATTTGTAGAAAGATATTGTGTAAATTTGGTTTTGTCATGGAATATCTTGGTTTCTCCATCAATGTTAATTGAGAGTTTTGCTGGATACAGTAACCTGGGCTGGCATTTGTGTTCTCTTAGGGTCTGTATAACATCAGTCCAGGATCTTCTGGCCTTCATAGTTTCTGGCGAGAAGTCTGGTGTGATTCTGATAGGTCTGCCTTTATATGTTACTTGACCTTTTTCCCTTACTGCTTTTAATATTCTTTCTTTATTTTGTGCGTTTGGTGTTTTGACAATTATGTGACGGGAGGTGTTTCTTTTCTGGTCCAATCTATTTGGAGTTCTGTAGGCTTCTTGTATGTCTATGGGTATCTCTTTTTTTAGGTTAGGGAAGTTTTCTTCTATGATTTTGTTGAAGATATTTACTGGTCCTTTGAGCTGGGAGTCTTCACTCTCTTCTATACCTATTATCCTAAGGTTTGATCTTCTCATTGAGTCCTGGATTTCCTATATGTTTTGGACCAGTAGCTTTTTCCGCTTTTTTTTTTTTTTATTTACTTGAGTATTTCTTATATACATTTCGAGTGTTATTCCCTTTCCCGGTTTCCGGGCAAAGATCCCCCTCCCCCCTCCCCTTCCTTATGGGTGTTCCCCTCCCAACCCTCCCCCCATTGCCGCCCTCCCCCCATAGACTAGTTCACTGGGGGTTCAGTCTTAGCAGGACCCAGGGCTTCCCCTTCCACTGGTGCTCTTACTAGGATATTCATTGCTACCTATGGGGTCAGAGTCCAGGGTCAGTCCATGTATAGTCTTTAGGTAGTGGCTTAGTCCCTGGAAGCTCTGGTTGCTTGGCATTGTTGTACTTTTGGGGTCTCGAGCCCCTTCAAGCTCTTCCAGTTCTTTCTCTGATTCCTTCAATAGGGGACCTATTCTCAGTTCAGTGGTTTGCTGCTGGCATTCGCCTCTATATTTGCTGTATTCTGGCTGTGTCTCTCAGGAGCGATCTACATCCGGCTCCTGTCGGTCTGCACTTCTTTGCTTCATCCATCTTGTCTAATTGGGTGGCTGTATATGTATGGGCCACATGTGGGGCAGGCTCTGAATGGGTGTTCCTTCAGTCTCTGTTTTAATCTTTGCCTCTCCCTTCCCTGCCAAGGGTATTCTTTTTCCTCATTTAAAGAAGGAGTGAAGCATTCACATTTTGATCATCCGTCTTGAGTTTCGTTTGTTCTAGGGATCTAGGGTAATTCAAGCATTTGGGCTAATAGCCACTTATCAATGAGTGCATACCATGTATGTCTTTCTGTGATTGGGTTAGCTCACTCAGGATGATATTTTCCAGTTCCAACCATTTGCCTACGAATTTCATAAACTCGTTGTTTTTGATAGCTGAGTAATATTCCATTGTGTAGATGTTCCACATTTTCTGTATCCATTCCTCTGTTGAAGGGCATCTGGGTTCTTTCCATTTTATGGCTATTATAAATAAGGCTGCAATGAACATAGTGGAGCACGTGTCTCTTTTATATGTTGAGGCATCTTTTGAGTATATGCCCAAGAGAGGTATAGCTGGATCCTCAAGCAGTTCAATGTCCAATTTTCTGAGGAACCTCCAGACTGATTTCCAGAATGGTTTTACCAGTCTGCAATCCCACCAACAATGGAGGAGTGTTCCTCTTTCTCCACATCCTCGCCAGCATCTGCTGTCACCTGAGTTTTTGATCTTACCCAATCGCACTGGTGTGAGGTGAAATCTCAGGGTTGTTTTGATTTGCATTTCCCTTATGACTAAAGATGTTGAACATTTCTTTAGGTGTTTCTCAGCCATTCGGCATTCCTCAGCTGTGAATTCTTTGTTTAGCTCTGAACCCCATTTTTTAATAGGGTTATTTGTTTCCCTGCGGTCTAACTTCTTGAGTTCTTTGTATATTTTGGAAATAAGGCCTCTATCTGTTGTAGGATTGGTAAAGATCTTTTCCCAATCTGTTGGTTGCCGTTTTGTCCTAACCACAGTGTCCTTTGCCTTACAGAAGCTTTGCAGTTTTATGAGATCCCATTTGTCGATTCTTGATCTTAGAGCATAAGCCATTGGTGTTTTGTTCAGGAAATTTTTTCCAGTGCCCATGTGTTCCAGATGCTTCCCTAGTTTTTCTTCTATTAGTTTGAGTGTGTCTGGTTTGATGTGGAGGTCCTTGATCCACTTGGACTTAAGCTTTGTACAGGGTGATAAGGATGGATCGATCTGCATTCTTCTACATGTTGCCCTCCAGTTGAACCAGCACCATTTGCTGAAAATGCTATCTTTTTTCCATTGGATGGTTTTGGCTCCTTTGTCCAAAATCAAGTGACCATAGGTGTGTGGGTTCATTTCTGGGTCTTCAATTCTATTCCATTGGTCTATCTGTCTGTCTCAGTACCAATACCATGCAGTTTTTATCACTATTGCTCTGTAATACTGCTTGAGTTCAGGGATAGTGATTCCCCCTGAAGTCCTTTTATTGTTGAGGATAGCTTTAGCTATCCTGGGTTTTTTGTTATTCCAGATGAATTTGCAAATTGTTCTGTCTAACTCTTTGAAGAATTGGATTGGTATTTTGATGGGGATTGCATTGAATCTGTAGATTGCTTTTGGTAAAATGGCCATTTTTACCATATTAATCCTGCCAATCCATGAGCATGGGAGATCTTTCCATCTTCTGAGGTCTTCTTCAATTTCTTTCCTCAGTGTCTTGAAGTTCTTATTGTACAGATCTTTTACTTGCTTGGTTAAAGTCACACCGAGGTACTTTATATTATTTGGGTCTATTATGAAGGGTGTCGTTTCCCTAATTTCTTTCTCGGCTTGTTTCTCTTTTGTATAGAGGAAGGCAACTGATTTATTTGAGTTAATTTTATACCCAGCCACTTTGCTGAAGTTGTTTATCAGCTTTAGTAGTTCTCTGGTGGAACTTTTGGGATCACTTAAATATACTATCATGTCATCTGCAAATAGTGATATTTTGACCTCTTCTTTTCCGATCTGTATCCCTTTGATCTCCTTTTGTTGTCTGATTGCTCTGGCTAGAACTTCAAGAACTATATTGAATAAGTAGGGAGAGAGTGGGCAGCCTTGTCTAGTCCCTGATTTTAGTGGGATTGCTTCAAGTTTCTCTCCATTTAGTTTAATGTTAGCAACTGGTTTGCTGTATATGGCTTTTACTATGTTTAGGTATGGGCCTTGAATTCCTATTCTTTCCAGGACTTTTAGCATGAAGGGGTGTTGAATTTTGTCAAATGCTTTCTCAGCATCTAATGAAATGATCATGTGGTTCTGTTCTTTCAGTTTGTTTATATAATGGATCACGTTGATGGTTTTCCGTATATTAAACCATCCCTGCATGCCTGGGATGAAGCCTACTTGATCATGGTGGATGATTGTTTTGATGTGCTCTTGAATTCGGTTTGCCAGAATTTTATTGAGTATTTTTGCGTCGAATTCATAAGGGAAATTGGTCTGAAGTTCTCTTTCTTTGTTGTGTCTTTGTGTGGTTTAGGTATAAGAGTAATTGTGGCTTCATAGAAGGAATTCGGTAGGGCTCCATCTGTTTCAATTTTGTGGAATAGTTTGGATAATATTGGTATGAGGTCTTCTATGAAGGTTTGATAGAATTCTGCACTAAACCCGTCTGGACCTGGGCTCTTTTTGGTTGGGAGACCTTTAATGACTGCTTCTATTTCCTTAGGAGTTATGGGGTTGTTTAACTGGTTTATCTGTTCCTGATTTAACTTCGATACCTGGTATCTGTCTAGGAAATTGTCCATTTCCTGAAGATTTTCAAATTTTGTTGAATATAGGTTTTTATAGTAAGATCTGATGATTTTTTGAATTTCCTCCGAATCTGTAGTTATGTCTCCCTTTTCATTTCTTATTTTGTTAATTTGGACACACTCTCTGTGTCCTCTCGTTAGTCTGGCTAAGGGTTTATCTATCTTGTTGATTTTCTCAAAGAACCAACTTTTGGTTCTGTTGATTCTTTCTATGGTCCTTTTTGTTTCTACTTGGTTGATTTCAGCTCTGAGTTTGATTATTTCCTGCCTTCTACTCCTCCTGGGTGTATTTGCTTCTTTTTGTTCTAGAGCTTTTAGGTGTGCTGTCAAGCTGCTGACATATGCTCTTTCCTGTTTCTTTCTGCAGGCACTCAGCGCTATGAGTTTTCCTCTTAGCACAGCTTTCATTGTGTCCCATAAGTTTGAGTATGTTGTATCTTCATTTTCATTAAATTCTAAAAAGTTTTTAATTTCTTTCTTTATTTCTTCCTTGACCAGGTTATCATTGAGTAGAGCATTGTTCAATTTCCACGTATATGTGGGCATTCTTCCCTTATTGTTATTGAAGACCAGTTTTAGGCCGTGGTGGTCTGATAGCACGCATGGGATTATTTCTATCTTTCTGTACCTGTTGAGGCCCGTTTTTTGACCAATTATATGGTCAATTTTGGAGAAAGTACCATGAGGAGCTGAGAAGAATGTATATCCTTTTGCTTTAGGATAGAATGTTCTATAAATATCCGTTAAGTCCATTTGGCTCATGACTTCTCTTAGTCTGTCGACATCACTGTTTAATTTCTGTTTCCATGATCTGTCCATTGATGAGAGTGGGGGTGTTGAAATCTCCCACTATTATTGTGTGAGGTACAATGTGTGTTTTGAGCTTTAGTAAGGTTTCTTTTACGTATGTAGGTGCCCTTGTATTTGGGGCATAGATATTTAGGATTGAGAGTTCATCTTGGTGGATTTTTCCTTTGATGAATATGAAGTGTCCTTCCTTATCTTTTTTGATGACTTTTAATTGAAAATTGATTTTATTTGATATTAGAATGGCTACTCCAGCTTGCTTCTTCTGACCATTTGCTTGGAAAGTTGTTTTCCAGCCTTTCACTCTGAGGTAGTGTCTGTCTTTGTCTCTGAGGTGTGTTTCCTTTAGGCAGCAGAATGCAGGGTCCTCGTTGCGTATCCAGTTTGTTAATCTATGTCTTTTTATTGGGGAGTTGAGGCCATTGGTATTGAGAGATATTAAGGAATAGTGATTATTGCTTCCCGTTATATTCATATTTGGATGTGTGGTTATGTTTGTGTGCTTTCATTCTCTTTGTTTTGTTGCCAAGATGATTAGTTTCTTGCTTCTTCTAGGGTATAGCTTGCCTCCTTATGTTGGGCTTTACCATTTATTATCCTTTGTAGTGCTGGATTTGTAGAAAGATATTGTGTAAATTTGGTTTTGTCATGGAATATCTTGGTTTCTCCATCAATGTTAATTGAGAGTTTTGCTGGATACAGTAACCTGGGCTGGCATTTGTGTTCTCTTAGGGTCTGTATAACATCAGCCCAGGATCTTCTGGCCTTCATAGTTTCTGGCGAGAAGTCTGGTGTGATTCTGATAGGTCTGCCTTTATATGTTACTTGACCTTTTTCCCTTACTGCTTTTAATATTCTTTCTTTATTTTGTGCGTTTGGTGTTTTGACAATTATGTGACGGGAGGTGTTTCTTTTCTGGTCCAATCTATTTGGAGTTCTGTAGGCTTCTTGTATGTCTATGGGTATCTCTTTTTTTAGGTTAGGGAAGTTTTCTTCTATGATTTTGTTGAAGATATTTACTGGTCCTTTGAGCTGGGAGTCTTCACTCTCTTCTATACCTATTATCCTTAGGTTTGATCTTCTCATTGAGTCCTGGATTTCCTGTATGTTTTGGACGAGTAGCTTTTTCTGCTTTACACTATCTTTGACAGTTGAGTCAATGATTTCTATGGAATCTTCTGCTCCTGAGATTCTCTCTTCCATCTCTTGTATTCTGTTGGTGAAGCTTGTATCTACAGCTCCTTGTCTCTTCTTTTGGTTTTCTATATCCAGGGTTGTTTCCATGTGTTCTTTCTTGATTGCTTCTATTTCCATTTTTAATTCCTTCAACTGTTTGATTGTGTTTTCCTGGAATTCTTTCAGGGATTTTTGCGATTCCTCTCTGTAGGCTTCTACTTGTTTATTAATGTTTTCCTGTGTTTCCCTAAGTGTGTTCATGTCTTTCTTGAAGTCCTCCAGCATCATGATCAAATATGATTTTGAAACTAGATCTTGCTTTTCTGGTGTGTTTGGATATTCCATGTTTGTTTTGGTGGGAGAATTGGGCTCCGATGATGGCATGTAGTCTTGGTTTCTGTTGCTTGGGTTCCTGCGCTTGCCTCTCGCCATCAGATTATCTCTAGTGTTACTTTGTTCTGCTATTTCTGACAGTGGCTAGACTGTCCTATAAGCCTGTGTGTCAGGAGTGCTGTAGACCTGTTTTCCTCTCTTTCTGTCAGTTATGGGGACAGAGTGTTCTGCTTTCGGGCGTGTAGTTTTTCCTCTGTACAGGTCTTCAGCTGTTCCTGTGGGCCTGTGTCTTGAGTTCACCAGGCAGCTTTCTTGCAGCAGAAAATTTGGTCTTACCTGTGGTCCCGAGGCTCAGGTTCGCTCGTGGGGTGCTGCCCAGGGGCTCTCTGCAGCGGCAGCAACCAGGAAGACCTGTGCCGCCCCTTCTGGGAGCTTCAGTGCACCAGGGTTCCAGATGGTCTTTGGCTTTTTCCTCTGGCATCCGAGATGTGTGTGCAGGGAGCAGTCTCTTCTGGTTTCCCAGGCTTGTCTGCCTGTCTGAAGGTTTAGCTCTCCCTCCCACGGGATTTGGGTGCAGAGAACTGTTTATCCGGTCTGTTTCCTTCAGGGTCCGGTGGTGTCTCTGGCAGGGGTCCTGCCGCTCCTGGGCCCTCCCCCACGGGAGCCCAGAGGCCTTATACATTTTCCTCTTGGGCCAGGGATGTTGGCAGGGGTGAGCAGTGTTGGTGGTCTCTTCCGCTCTGCAACCTCAGGAGTGCCCACCTGACCAGGTGGTTGGGTCTCTCTCTCACAGGGTCTGGGAGCAGAGAGCTGCTGCGGGCCGGGATCCTCGGGTGTGGGACTTCCGGTAAACACAGAACGTGCCCGGTCCTAGAGGAATTCTGCTTCTGTGTGTCCCAAGCTCACCAGGCAGCTTTCTTGCAGCAGAAAATTTGGTCTTACCTGTGGTCGCGAGGCTCAGGTTCGCTCGTGGGGTGCTGCCCAGGGATTCTCTGCAGCGGCAGCCTGTATATTATTTTAATATTTGATATTATATATAACTATACCATTTCCCCATTTCTAATTTTTTAGTGTGAAAAAGCTTTTCATTATTCTCTAAAGTAAAAAAAAAATAAGGTGATCATCGTGAGTATTATATAGATGCTTTATCTCTAAACTAAAAAGCATTTGCCCTATTATTTGCAAAAAAATAGGCCATCAAAAAATTCTAAATATAATAAAATTAAAATGGGAGAAGTCCACTCAAAATGTAAAAAAAAATGGACACATGTTGTGCAAAAACACAGGTAACAAGCCACATGCTAAATTGTAGGTCAAATTGCTTATCTTTAGTTATGATCTAATAAAAATAAATATTACCTATATGGTCAAAATATTTTTAAATATAATTTAATCAAAATGTAATTTCTAAAAATATATTTCCCCAAAACAAAAGGTCATTTAGGAAATTTATAATGTATGACATGAATTTATAATATCTAGTTTATATATTTCTTTCTTTATTCATTTTTTATTATGCTCAAATTTATTCAGGTGCAGCCTTCCTCATCACTATAGTGAAAATGTCTTCACAAAGACCCACTAGGTCCTCACTGCCCTGGGTGAGCCATGGAGATAATGTATTGCATTGTTACAATAGTGAATTGTAAATTTACTGTCATTCTGTATGCTGGTCCAGTAACCCATTGAGACAATGAATGCATTGTGATGTCACAGTGAACACTTATATCTTATCAATTTGAATGATGATATTAGTGTTCAATGTTTACACTGTAATGCCCCAATTTTAACATCAAAATTCCAGATTGTGTCATTGCAAACTTCTAAGATGTCATTGGGGTACCTGATTGATTCATGACAGTGCTTCGTTGTGTGTGATACCATAAAGGACAATGTTGATAACTCCAAATCTGTTTTATCACAATGCTTTAGTGCATCATCATATTGGTTTGTTATATCACACACCCACTACTGCTATTAAAACATGAAAAATTACATAACAGTGCTCCACTTTATGACACTGAATGCTCCATTGCTACATCAAAATGCACCACTGCGTCATCACAATACACCATTGTTAGATCACAGTTCTTTGTTTTTTATATCACAATACACCACTGGCTCTCACAATGCATCATTGTTTCATCATAGAGCACCGGTTTTATATCACAAACCTCCATTATTACATCACAAATCTCCTTTGTTACATCTCAATGTTTCATTAATACATCACATTGTAACATTGAGTCATCACCATGCTCCATTGTTAGATAACAGTTTTCCATTACTATATCATAATGCACAACTGTGTCATGACAATACTCCATACTTACATCACAGTGCGCCATTATTACATCACAATGTCCCATTGGGTCATCACAGTGCACCATTGATGCAACACAAAAGCTCCATTGTTGCATCACAGTATTCAATTCTTACATCACAAAGCTCCATTTTTACATCACAATATTCAATTGTTACATCACAAAGCTAAGTTTTTAACTCACAAAGCTATGTTGATATGTCAGAGTGCTTCATTGTCATATCACAAGGCACCACTGAGTCATCACAGTGAACATTTAGACATCACAATTCTTCACTGTGCCAATAAAATATGGCATAATAAGGGACTTTGTTTTATGACACAATGCAATTGTGATGTTACAATTATCATAGTGACACTATAATATTTCTGTGTTACACAATAATCCCTATTATGTGCTCCCAATTCATCACTGAGAGAGAATGCTTATTCAATTGTAGAATAGAAGCCATGTCTCATAAACAAAGGCATTGTTTGAAATAGCAGCATTCTTGGCTAAGATCAAAAACTCAGGTGACAGCAGATGCTGGCGAGGATGTGGAGAAAGAGGAACACTCCTCCATTGTTGGTGGGGTTGCAGACTGGTACAAACATTCTGAAAATCAGTCTGGAGGTTCCTCAAAAAATTGGGCATTGAACTGCCTGAGAATCCAGCTATACCTCTCTTGTGCATATAACCAAAAGATGCCCCAACATATAAAAAAGACACATACTCCACTATGTTCATCGCAGCCTTATTTATAATAGCCAGAAGCTGGAAAGAACCCATATGCCCTTCAACAGAGGAATGGATACAGAAAATGTGGTACATCTACACAATGGAATATTACTCAGCTATCAAAAACAATGACTTTATGAAATTCGTAGGCAAATGGTTGGAACTGGAAAATATCATCCTGAGTGAGCTAACCCAATCACAGAAAGACATACATGGTATGCACTCATTGATAAGTGGCTATTAGCCCAAATGCTTGAATTACCCTAGATGCCTAGAACAAATGAAACTCAAGACGGATGATCAAAATGTGAATGCTTCACTCCTTTTTCCCTTGGCAGGGAAGAGAGAGGCAAAGATTAAAATAGAGACTGAAGGAACACCCATTCAGAGCCTGCCCCACATGTGGCCCATAAATATACAGCCACCCAATTAGACAAGATGGATGAAGCAAAGAAGTGCAGGCCGACAGGAGCCGGATATAGATCGCTCCTGAGAGACACAGCCAGAATACAGCAAATACATAGGCGAATGCCAGCAGCAAACCACTGAACTGAGAACAGGACCCCCGTTGAAGGAATCAGAGAAAGAACTGGAAGAACTGAAAGAGCTTGAAGGGGCTTGAGACCCCATATGAACAACAATGTCAAGCAACCAGAGCTTCCAGGGACTAAGCCACTACCTAAAGACTATACATGGACTGACCCTGGACTCTGACCTCATAGGTAGCAATGAATATTCTAGTAAGATCACCAGTGGAAGGGGAAGCCCTGGGTCCTGCTAAGACCGAACCCCCAGTGAACATGATTGTTGGGGGGAGGGCGGCAATGGGGGGAGGATAGGGAGGGGAACACCCATAAAGAAGGGGAGGTGGAGGGGTTATGGGGAAGATGGCCCGGAAACCAGGAAAGGGAATAATACTCAAAATGTAAATAAGAAATACTCAAGTTAAGAAAAAAAATAAAAAAAAAGCAAGAGTGGGAGCATCTGAATTTTGGTCATCCTTCTTCTTTAGCTTCCTGTGGTCTGTGGTTTGCATCTTGGGTAATTTGAGCTTCTAATTATCAATGAGTGCATACCAAGTGTGTTTTTCTGTAACTGAGTAACCTTACTAAGAATGATATTTTCTAGTTCATTCCATTTGCCTATGAATTTCATGAAATCATTGTTTTTGATAGTGGAGTAGTACTCCATTGTGTAGATGTAGCACATTTTTTAATCCATTACTCTCTTGAAGAGCATCTAGGTTCTTTCCAACCTCTGGCTGTTATAAATAATGCTTCTATGAACATAGTGGTGCACGAGTCTTTGTTGTATGTTGGAGCATCTTTTGGGTATATGCCCAAGAGAGGGATAGCTGGGTCCTTAGGTAGTGGAATGTCCAATTTTATGAACAAACTCCAGACTGATTTCCAGAGTGTTTGTGCCAGTTTGCAATCCCACCAACAATGGAGGTGTGTTCCTCTTTCTAGACATCCTCGACAGCTTCTACTGTCACCTGAGTTTTTCATCTTAACCATTCTGACTGGTGTGAGGTGGAATCTCAGGGGTTTTGATTTGCATTTCCCTGATGACTAAGGATGTTGAACATTTCTTTAGGTGCTTTTTGGCTATTTGACAATGCTCACCTGAGAATGTTTTGTTTAGCTCTTTACCCCATTTTTGGTAGGGTAATTTGGCTCTCTGGATTCTAACTTCTTGAGTTCTTTGTATATTTTATGTATAAGCTCTCTATCAGATGTAGGATTGGTAAAGATCTTTTCCCAATTGTTGGGTGCTGTATTGTCCTAATGCCAGTGTCTTTTGCTCTACAAAAGCTTTGCAGTTTTATGAGTTACCATTAGTGAATTCTTGATCTTAGAGCATGAGCTATTGGTGTTTTATCAGGAAATTTCCCCAGTACCCAAGTGTTTGAGACTCTTCCCCACTTTTTCTTCTATTAGTTTGAGTGTATCTGGATGGATATGGAGGTCCTTGATCCACTTGGACTTAAGCTTTGTACATCACGATAAGAATGGATCGTTTGCATTCTTCTACCTCCAGTTGAATGAGCACCATTTGTTGAAAATGCTATCTTTCTTCCATTGGATGGTTTTAGTGCCTTTGTCAAAGAACAAGTAACTATAGGTGTATGGTTTCATTTCTGGGTCTTCAGTTCTGTTCCACTGATCTATCTGCCTGTCTCTGTACCAACACCATACAGTTTTTATGACTATTGCTCTGTAGTACTGCTTGAAGTCAGGGATAGTGATTCCCCCAGAAGTTCTTCTATTGTTGAGTATAGTTTTCACAATCATGGGTTTTTTATCATTCCAAATGAATTTGCAAATTGATTGTTCTATCTCTATAAAGAATTGAGTAGAGCTGGAGTCCGAATCTCACTGATCCCTGCCCACAGCTCCCAGCTACCAAACCACATGGGAGAGAGAGCTCATTGCCCAGACAGGTGGGCACTCCTGAGACTTCAGGGCAGGAGAGACTTCCAGTACTGCCCACCCTTGCCCACATCCCTGGCCCAGGAGGAAACTGAATAGGGCCTCTGGGAACAGAAAGATAGCAGTACTCAAGCTGCAGGTCCCCTGTAGTCCAGACACCACCTGGATCTGAAGGGACCCAGTCAAAGAGCTCCCTGCACCCAAATCCAGTGGGAGGGAAATCTAAACCTTCAAAGGGGCAGAAATCCCTGGGAAGACAGAAGAGACTACACTCTGTGTACTTTTATGACTCTAGAGGAAAAGGCCTAGTGCCATCTGGGAACCCTGTGCACAGTGACCTGAGAAAAGGTGGGTCAGGCCTTTCTGGTTGCTGCCCTCACAAAGAGCTGAAATGCGGGCCTGGAGGAGCAAGTTCAGGCCCGGGACCAGAGGTAAGACCAACTTTTCTGCTCCAAGTGACCTTCCTGGTGGACTCAGAACACACGCCCACAGGAACAGCTGAAGACCAGTAGACAGGAAAGACTACACGCCTGAAAGCAGAATACTCTGTTCCAATAACTGCCGGGAAGAAAACAGGAAAACAGGTCTACAGCACTCCTGACACACAGGCCTATAGGACAGTCTAGCCACTGTCAGAAATAGCAGAACAAGGTAACACCAGAGACAACCTGATGGCGAGAGGCAAGCACAGCAACCCAAGCAAAAAAAACCAAGGCTATATGGCATCACCGGAGCCCAATTCTCCCAGCAAAGAAAACAGTGAATATCCAAACACACTGGAAAAGCAAGATCTAGAATTAAAATCACATTTGATCATGATGATGGAGGACTTCAAGAAAGACATAAAGAACTGCCTTAGAGAAACGGAGGAAAACATAAACAAGTAGAAGCCTATAGAGAGGAATCACAAAAGTCCCTGAAAGAATTATAGGAAAACACAAACAGATGAAGGAATTAAAAATGTAAATAGAAACTATAAAGAAAGCACAGAGGGAGACAACCCTGAATATAGAAAACAAATGGAGAGACAAGGAGCTGTAGATACAAGCATCACCAACAGAATACAAGAGATAAAAGAGAGAATCTCAGGAGCAGAAGATTCCATAGAAATTATCAACACAACTGTTAAAGATAATGTAAAGCAGAAAAAGCTACTGGTCCAAAACATACAGGAAATCCAGAGCACAATGAGAAGATCAAACCTAAGGATAATAGGTATAGAAGAGAGTGAAGATTCCCAGCTCAAAGGACCAGTAAATATCTTCAACAAAATCATAGAAGAAAACTTCCCTAACCTAAAGAAAGAGATGCCCATAAGCATACAAGAAGCCAACAGAACTCCAAATAGATTGGATCAGAAAAGAAAATCCTCCCATCACATAATAGTCAAAACAGGAAATACACAAGATAAAGAAAGAATATTAAAAGCAGTAAGGGAAAAAGGTCAAGTATAAAAAGGTATAAAGGTATAAAATTAACTCAAAGAAATCAGTCGACTTCCTCTTCACAAAAGAGAAACAAGCTGAGAAAGAAATTAGGGAAACAACACCCTTCATAATAGTTCCAAATAATATAAAATGCCTTCGTGTGACTTTAACCAAGCAAGTGAAAGATCTGTATGACAAGAACTTCAAGCCTCTGAAGAAAGAAATTGAAGAAGACCTCAGAAGATGGAAAGATCTCCCATGCTCATCGTTTGGAAGGATTAATATAGTAAAAACGGCCATTTTGCCAAAAGCAATCTACAGATTTAATGCAATCCGCAGCACAATACCAATCCAATTCTTCAGAGTTAGACAGAACAATTTCCAAATTCATCTGGAATAACAAAAAACCCAGGATAGCTAAAACTATCCTCAACAATAAAAGGACTTTCAGGGGAATCACTATCCCAGAACTCAAGCAGTATTACAGAGCAAAAGTTATAAAAAGTGTATGGTATTGGTACAGGGACAGGCAGATAGACCCGTGGAATAGAATTGAAGACCCAGAAATGAACCCAAAGGAGCCAAAACCATCCAATGGAAAAAAGATAGCATTATCAGCAAATGTTGGTTCAACTGGAGGTCAGCATGTAGAAGAATGCAGATCGATCCATTCTTATCACCCTGTAAAAAGCTTAAGTTCAAGTGGATCAAGGACCTCCACATCAAACCAGATACACTCAAACTAATACAAGAAAAAGTGGGAAGAGTCTCAAACACATGGGGACTGGAGAAAATTCCCTGAACAAAACACCAATGGCTTATGCTTTAAGATCAAGAATCGACAAATGGGATCTCATAAAACTACAAAGGTTCGGTAAGGCAAAGGACACTGTTGTTAGGACAAAACGGCAACCAACAGATTAGGAAAAGCTCTTTACCAATCCTACAACTGACAGATAGCTCATATCCAAAGAAATCAATAAGTCAGACTGCAGGGAGACAAATAACCCCATTAAAAAAAGGGGTCCAGATCTAAACAAAGATTCACAGCTGAGGAATTCTATATGGCTGAGAAACCTAAAGAAATGTTCAAAATCTATAGTAATAAGGAAAATGCAAATCAAAACAACCCTGAGATTCCACCTCACACCTGTCTCAATGGCTGAAATCAAAAACTCACATGACAGCCGATGCTGGCAAGGTTGTGGAGAAAGAGGAACACTCCTCCATTGTTGGTGAAATTGTAGACTGGTACAACCATTCTGGAAATCAGTATGGAGGTTCCTCAGAAAATTGGACATTGCACTACCTAGGGACCCAGCAATACCTCTCTTGGGCATATACCCAAAAGATTCTCCAACATATAACAAAGACACATGCTCCACTATGTTCATAGCAGCCTTATTTATAATAGCCAGATGCTGGAAAGAATACAGATGCCTTTCAACAGAGGAATGGATACAGAAAATACAGTACATCTACACAATGGAATACTACTCCACTATCAAAATCAATGACTTTATGAAATTTATAGGCAAATGGATGAAATTGGAAAATATCCTGAGTGAGGTAACACAATCACAGAAAAAGACACATGGTATGCACTCACTGATAAGTGGATATTAGCCCAAATGCTCGAATAACCCTAGATGCACAGAACACATGAAACCCAAGAAGAATGACTAAACTGCGAATGCTTCACTCCTTCTTTAAAAGGGGACCAAGAATAGCCTTGGCAGGGAATAGGGAGGAAAAGTTTAGAACAGAGGCTGAAGGAGAGGCCCATTCAGAGCCTGCCCCATATGTGGCCCATGCATATAAAGCCACCAAACTCGATAAGATGGATGAAGCAAAGAAGTGCAGGCTGACAGGAACTGGATGTAGATCGCTCCTGAGAGACACAGCCAGAATACAGCAAATACATAGGTGAATGCCAGCAGCAAACCACTGAACTGAGAATGGGACCCCCGTTGAAGGAATCAGAGAAAGAACTGGAAGAACTGAAAGAGCTTGAAGGGGCTCGAGACCCCATATGAACAACAATGCCAAGCAACCAGAGCTTCCAGGGACTAAGCCACTACCTAAAGACTATACATGGACTGACCCTGGACTCTGACCTCATAGGTAGCAATGAATATCCTAGTGGAATGAATATCCTTCCACTGGTGGAAGGGGAAGCCCTTGGTCCTGCTAAGACTGAACCCCCAGTGAATGGGATTGTTGGGGGGAGAGCAGTAATGGAAGGAGGATGGGGAGGGGAACACCCATATAGAAGGGGAGGGGGAGGGATTAGGGCATGTTTGCCAGGAAACCAGGAAAGGTAATAACAATTGAAATGTAAATAAGCAATTCTCAATTTAATAAAATGGAGAAAAATGGTAATAAAAAAAGAATTGAGTAGGAATTTTGATGGGGATTGCATTGAATATGTAGGTTGCTTTTGGCCAGATCACCGTCTTTACTAAATTAATCCTGCCAATCCATGAGCAAGGAAGATCTTTCCATCTTTTGAGATCTTCCTTCAATTCTTTCTTCAGAGATTTGAAGGTCTTGTCATACAGATCCTTCACTTGGTCAGTTAAAGTCACACCAAGATATCTTATATTATATGGGACTATTGTGAATGGTGTCATTTCCTTAATTTCTCTCTCAGTCTGTTTATCCTTTGAATAGAGGAAGGCTACTGATTTCTTTATACCCTGACACTTTGCTGAAGTTTTTTATCAGGCTAAGTAGTTCTCCGGTGGAACTTTTGGGGTCACTTAAGTATACTATCATATCATCTTCATATAGTGATAATTTGATTTCTTCCCTTCCAATTTTTATCCCTTTCACCTCCTTTTGATGTATGATTGCTCTGGCTAGGACTTCGAGTACTATATTCAATAAATAGGGAGAGAGTGGGCAGCCTTTTCTAGTCCCTGATTTTAGTGGGATTGCTTCTAGTTTCTCTCCATTTAGTTTAATGTTAGCGACTGGTTTGCTGTATATGGCTTTTACTATGTTTAGGTATGGGCCTTGAATTCCTATTCTTTCCAGGACTTTTAGCATGAAGGGGTGTTGAATTTTGTCAAATGCTTTCTCAGCATCTAATGAAATGATCATGTGGTTTTGTTCTTTCAGTTTGTTTATATAGTGGATTATGTTGATGGTTTTCTGTATATTAAACCATCCCTGCATGCCTGGAATGAAGCCTACTTGTTCATGGTGGATGATTGTTTTGATGTGCTCTTGGATTCGTTTTGCCAGAATTTTATTGAGTATTTTTGCATAGATATTCATAAGGGAAATCGGTCTGAAGTTCTCTTTCTTTGTTGAGTCTTTGTGTGGTTTAGGTATAAGAGTAATTGTGGCTTCATAGAAGGAATTCAGTAGCACTCCGTCTGTTTCAATTTTGTGGAATAGTCTGGATAGTATTGGTTTGAGGTCTTCTATGAAGGTCTGATAGAATTCTGCACTGAACTCATCTGGACCTAGGCTCTTTTTGGTTGGGAGACTTTTAATACCTGCTTCTATTTCTTAAGGAGTTATGTGGTTGTTTAGATGGTTTATTTTTTCCTGATTTAACTTTGGTAACTTGTCTTTGTCTAGAAAATTGTCCATTTCCTCCAGATTTTCCAGTTTTGTTGAATATAGGCTTTTGTAGTAGGAGATTTCAGGACCCCACTCTCATCATTGGACAGGTCATGGAAAGAGAAATTAAACAGAAATGTAGAGAAACTAACATAAGTTATGAACCAAATGGATTTAACTGATATTTATAGAGCATTCTATCCTAAAACAAAAGGATATACCTTCTTCTCAGCACTTCATGGAACCTTCTCCAAAACGGACCATATAATCAGTCACAAAACAGGCCTCTACATTTTCATTAAATTCTAAGAAGTCTTTAATTTCTCTCTTTATTTCTTCCTTGACCAAGTTGTCATTGAGTAGAGCATTGTTCTACATCCATATACATGTAGGCTTTCTGTCATTATTTTTGTTATTGAAGACCAGTCTTAGGGCATGGTGATATGATAGGATGCATAGGATTATTTCTATCTTCCTGTATCTGTTGAGGCCTATTACAATTGTGTGAGGTGCAATGTGTGCTTTGAGCTTTAGCAAGGTTTCTTTCATTAATGTAGGTGCCTTTGCATTTGTAGCATATATATTTAGGATTGAGAGTTTACCTCGGTGGATTTTTCCTTTGATGAATATGAAGTGTCCTTACTTATATTTTTTAAAGACTTTTGGTTGAAAATCTTTTTATTGGGGACTTGGGTCCATTGATGTTGAGAGATATTAAGGAATAGTGATTGTTGCTTCCTGATATTTTTATTGTTAGAGATAGAATTATGTTTGTTTGTCTCTCTCAGTTTCATTGCAAGGAAATTATATTCTTTCTTTCTGTACAGTTTAGTTTCTCCCTTTGTGTTGGCATTTTCCATCTATTATCCTTTGTAGGGCTGGATTTGTAGAAATATATTATGTAAATTTGATTTTGTCACGAAATATCTTGGTTTCTGCATCTTTGTCATTTGACAGTTTTGCTGGATATAGTAACTTGGGCTGGCATTTGTGTTTTCTTAGGGTCTCTATGACATCTGTCCAGGATCTTCTGGCTTTCATAGTCTCTGGTGAGAAGTCTGGTATAATTTTTATAGTTCTGCCTTTATATGTCACTTGACCTTTTTCCCTTACTGCTTTTAATATTCTTTCTTTGTTTTGTGCATTTGGTGTTTTAACTATTATGTGACAGGAGGAACTTCTCTTCTGATCCAATCTATTTGGAGTTCTGTAGGCTTCCTTTATGTTTATCAGCATATCT
Organism: Rattus norvegicus; assembly: GCF_021556685.1. NCBI lineage: Eukaryota > Metazoa > Chordata > Mammalia > Rodentia > Muridae > Rattus > Rattus norvegicus. The sequence goes on from NC_141535.1 coordinate 81,639,204, forward strand.
TTCTTTAGGGTAGGGAAGTTTTCTTCTATATATTTTGTTGAATATATTTACTGGCCCTTTAAGTTGTGAGTCTTCACTTTCTTCTACACCCCTCATCCGTAGGTTTGATCTTCTTATTGTGTCCTGCATTTCCTGTATGTTTTGGGTTAGTAGCTTTTTGCATTTTACATTATCTTTGACAGTTGTGTCAATGTTTTCTATGGTATCTTTTGCCCCTGATATTCTCTCTCCTATCTCTTTTATTCTGTTGGTGATGCTTGTCTCTTCCTTTGGTTTTCTATATCCAGGGTTATCTCCCTTTGTGCTTTCTTTATTGTTTCTATTTCCATTTTCAATTCATTGTTTGGTTGTGTTTTCCTGGAATTCTTTCAGGGATTTCTGTGTTTCCTCTCTAAGGGCTTCTACTTGTTTTCTTATGTTTTCCTGCATTTCTCTAAGTGAGTTCTTTATGTCTTTATTAAAGTCCTCCATAATTATCAAAAAACATGATTTTAAATCTTAACATTGGATCTGGAACCCTGGTGCACTGAAGCTCCCGGAAGGGGTGGCACAGGTCTTCCTGGTTGCTGCCGCTGCAGAGAGCCCGTGGGCAGCACCCCACGAGCGAACTTGAGCCTCGGGACCACAGGTAAGACCAACTTTTCTGCTGCAAGAAAGCTGCCTGGTGAGCTTGGGACACACGGAAGCAGAATTCCTCTAGGACCGGGCACGTTCTGTGTTTACCAGAAGTCCCACACCCGCGGATCCGGGCCTGCAGCAGCTCTCTGCTCCCAGACCCTGTGAGAGAGAGACCCAACCGCCTGGTCAGGTGGGCACTCCTGAGGCTGCAGAGCAGAAGAGACCACCAACACTGCTCACACCTGCCCACATCCCTGGCCCAAGAGGAAACTGTATAAGGCCTCTGGGCTCCCGTGGGGGAAGGCCCAGGAGCGGCAGGACCCCTGCCTGAGAAACCGCCAGAACCTGAAGGAAACAGACCGGATAAACAGTTCTCTGCACCCAAATACCGTGGGAGGGAGAGCTAAACCTTCAGAGAGGCAGACAAGCCTGGGAAACCAGAAGAGACTGCTCTCTGTACATACATCTCGGACACCAGAGGAAAACACCAAAGGCCATCTGGAACCCTGGTGCACTGAAGCTCCCGGAAGGGGCGGCACAGGTATTCCTGGTTGCTGCTGCTGCAGAGAGCCCGTGGGCAGCACCCCACGAGCGAACTTGAGCCTAGGGACCACAGGTAAGACCAACTTTTCTGCTGCAAGAAAGCTGCCTGGTGAACTCAAGACACAGGCACACAGGAACAGCTGAAGACCTGTAGAGAGGAAAAACTACACACCCGAAAGCAGAACACTCTGTCCCCATAACTGACTGAAAGAGAGGAAAACAGGTCTACAACACTCCTGACACACAGGCTTATAGGACAGTCTAGCCACTGTCAGAAATAGCAGAACAAAGTAACACTAGAGATAATCTGATGGCGAGAGGCAAGCGCAGGAACCCAAGCAACAGAAACCAAGACTACTTGGCATCATTGGAGCCCAATTCTCCCACCAAAACAAACATGGAATATCCAAACACACCAGAAAAGCAAGATCTAGTTTCAAAATCATATTTGATCATGATGCTGGAGGACTTCAAGAAAGACGTGAAGAACTCCCTTAGAGAAACACAGGAAAACATTAATAAACAAGTAGAAGCCTACACAGAGGAATCGCAAAAATCCCTGAAAAAATTCCAGGAAAACACAATCAAACAGTTGAAGGAATTAAAAATGGAAATAGAAGCAATCAAGAAAGAACACATGGAAACAACCCTGGATATAGAAAACCAAAAGAAGAGACAAGGAGCTGTAGATACAAGCTTCACCAACAGAATACAAGAGATGGAAGAGAGAATATCAGGAGCAGAAGATTTCATAGAAATCATTGACTCAACTGTCAAAGATAATGTAAAGCGGAAAAAGCTACTGGTCCAAAACATACAGGACATCCAGGACTCAATGAGAAGATCAAACCTAAGGATAATAGGTATAGAAGTGAGTGAAGACTCCCAGCTCAAAGGACCAGTAAATATCTTCAACAAAATCATAGAAGAAAACTTCCCTAATCTAAAAAAAGAGATACCCATAGGCATACAAGAAGCCTACAGAACTCAAAATAGATTGGACCAGAAAAGAAACACCTCCCGTCACATAATAGTCAAAACACCAAACGCACAAAATAAAGAAAGAATATTAAAAGCAGTAAGGGAAAAAGGTCATGTAACATATAAAGGCAGACCTATCAGAATCACACCAGACTTCTCACCAGAAACTATGAAGGCCAGAAGATTCTGGACTGATGTCATACAGACCCTAAGAGAACACAAATGCCAGCCCAGGTTATTGTATCCTGCAAAACTCTCAATTAACATTGATGGAGAAACCAAGATATCCCATGACAAAACCAAATTTACACAATATCTTTCTACAAATCCAGCACTACAAAGGATAACAAATGGTAACGTCCAACATAAGGAGGCAAGCTATAACCTAGAAGAAGCAAGAAACTAATCATCTTGGCAACAAAACAAAGAGAATGAAAGCACACAAACATAACCACACATCCAAATATGAATATAACGGGAAGCAATAGTCACTATTCCTTAATATCTCTCAACATCAATGGCCTCAACTCCCCAATAAAAAGACATAGATTAACAAACTGGATACGCAACAAGGACCCTGCATTCTGCTGCCTACAGGAAACACACCTCAGAGACAAAGACAGACATTACCTCAGAGTGAAAGGCTGGAAAACAACTTTCCAAGCAAATGGTCAGAAGAAGCAAGCTGGAGTAGCCATTCTAATATCAAATAAAATCAATTTTCAATTAAAAGTCATCAAAAAAGATAAGGAAGGACACTTCATATTCATCAAAGGAAAAATCCACCAAGATGAACTCTCAATCCTAAATATCTATGCCCCAAATACAAGGGCACCTACATATGTAAAAGAAACCTTACTAAAGCTCAAAACACACATTGCACCTCACACAATAATAGTGGGAGATTTCAACACCCCACTCTCATCAATGGACAGATCATGGAAACAGAAATTGAACAGAGATGTAGACAGACTAAGAGAAGTCATGAGCCAAATGGACTTAACGGATATTTATAGAACATTCTATCCTAAAGCAAAAGGATATACCTTCTTCTCAGCTCCTCATGGTACTTTCTCCAAAATCGACCATATAATTGGTCAAAAAACGGGCCTCAACAGGTACAGAAAGATAGAAACAATCCCATGCGTGCTATTGGACCACCACGGCCTAAAACTGGTCTTCAATAACAATCAAGGAAGAATGCCCACATATACTTGGAAATTGAACAATGCTCTACTCAATGATAACCTGGTCAAGGAAGAAATAAAGAAAGAAATTAAAAACTTTTTAGAATTTAATGAAAATGAAGGTACAACATACCCAAACTTATGGGACACAATGAAAGCTGTGCTAAGAGGAAAACTCATAGCGCTGAGTGCATGCAGAAAGAAACAGGAAAGAGCATATGTCAGCAGCTTGACAGCACACCTAAAAGCTCTAGAACAAAAAGAAGCAAATACACCCAGGAGGAGTAGAAGGCAGGAAATAATCAAACTCAGAGCAGAAATCAACCAAGTAGAAACAAAAAGGGCCATAGAAAGAATCAACAGAACCAAAAGTTGGTTCTTTGAGAAAATCAACAAGATAGATAAACCCTTAGCCAGACTAACGAGAGGACACAGAGAGTGCGTCCAAATTAACAAAATCAGAAATGAAAAGGGAGACATAACTACAGATTCAGAGGAAATTCAAAAAATCATCAGATCTTACTATAAAAACCTATATTCAACAAAACTTGAAAATCTTCAGGAAATGGACAATTTCCTAGACAGATACCAGGTACCGAAGTTAAATCAGGAACAGATAAACCAGTTAAACAACCCCATAACTCCTAAGGAAATAGAAGCAGTCATTAAAGGTCTCCCAACCAAAAAGAGCCCAGGTCCAGACGGGTTTAGTGCAGAATTCTACCATACCTTCAGAGAAGACCTCATACCAATATTATCCAAACTATTCCTTAAATTGAAACAGATGGATCACTACCGAATACCTTCTACGAAGCCAAAATTACTCTTATACCTAAACCCCAAAGACACAACAAAGAAAGAGAACTTCAGACCAATTTCCCTTATGAATATCGACGCAAAAATACTCAACAAAATTCTGGCAAACCGAATCCAAGAGCATATCAAAACAATCATCCACCATGACCAAGTAGGCTTCATCCCAGGCATGCAGGGACGGTTTAATATACAGAAAACCATCAACGTGATCCATTATATAAACAAACTGAAAGAACAAAACCACATGATCATTTCATTAGACGCTGAAAAAGCATTTGACAAAATTCAACACCCCTTCATGATAAAAGTCCTGGAAAGAATAGGAATTCAAGGCCCATACCTGAACATAGTAAAAGCCATTTACAGCAAACCAGTTGCTAACATTAAACTAAATGGAGAGAAACTTGAAGCAATCCCACCAAAATCAGGGACTAGACAAGGCTGCCCACTCTCTCCCTACTTATTAAATATAGTTCTTGAAGTTCTAGCCAGAGCAATCAGAGAACAAAAGCAGGTCAAGGGCATACAGATCAGAAAAGAAGAAGTCAAAATATCACTGTTTGCAGATGATATGATAGTATATTTAAGTGATCCCAAAAGTTCCACCAGAGAACTACTAAAGCTGATAAACAACTTCAGCAAAGTGGCTGGGTATAAAATTATCTCAAATAAATCAGTAGCCTTCCTCTACACAAAAGAGAAACAAAGCCGAGAAAGAAATTAGGGAAACGACACCCTTCATAATAGACCCAAATAATATAAAGTACCTCGGTGTGACTTTAACCAAGCAAGTAAAAGATCTGTACAATAAGAACTTCAAGACACTGAAGAAGGAAATTGAAGAAGACCTCAGAAGATGGAAAGATCTCCCATGCTCATGGATTGGCAGGATTAATATAGTAAAAATGGCCATTTTACCAAAAGCAATCTACAGATTCCATGCAATCCCCATCAAAATACCAATCCAATTCTTCAAAGACTTAGTCAGAACAATATGCAAATTCATCTGGAATAACAAAAAACCCAGGATAGCTAAAGCTATCCTCAACAATAAAAGGACTTCAGGGGGAATCACTATCCCTGAACTCAAGCAGTATTCCAGAGCAATAGTGATAAAAACTGCATGGTATTGGTGCAGAGACAGACAGATAGACCAATGGAATAGAATTGAACCCACACACCTATGGTCACTTGATTTTTGACAAAGGAGCCAAAACCATCCAATGGAAAAAAGATAGCATTTTCAGCAAATGGTGCTGGTTCAACTGGAGGGCAACATGTAGAAGAATGCAGATCGATCCATCCTTATCACCCTGTACAAAGCTTAAGTCCAAGTGGATCAAGGACCTCCACATCAAACCAGACACACTCAAACTAATAGAAGAAAAACTATGGAAGCATCTTGAACACATGGGCACTGGAAAAAATTTCCTGAACAAAACACCAATGGCTTATGCTCTAAGATCAAGAATCGACAAATGGGATCTCATAAAACTGAAAAGCTTCTGTAAGGCAAAGGACACTGTGGTTAGGACAAAACAGCAACCAACAGATTGGGAAAAGATCTTTACCAATCCTACAACAGATAGAGGCCTTATATCCAAAATATGCAAAGAACTCAAGAAGTTAGACCGCAGGGAAACAAATAACCCTATTAAAAAATGGGGTTCAGAGCTAAACAAAGAATTCACAGCTGAGGAATGCCGAATGGCTGAGAAACACCTAAAGAAATGTTCAACATCTTTAGTCATAAGGGAAATGCAAATCAAAACAACCCTGAGATTTCACCTCACACCAGTGAGAATGGCTAACATCAAAAACTCAGGTGACAGCAGATGCTGGCGAGGATGCGGAGAAAGAGGAACACTCCTCCATTGTTGGTGGGATTGCAGACTGGTAAAACCATTCTGGAAATCTGTCTGGAGATTCCTCAGAAAATTGGACATTGAACTGCCTGAGGATCCAGCTATACCTCTCTTGGGCATATACCCAAAAGATGCTTCAACATATAAAAGAGAACGTGCTACCCTATGTTCATCGCAGCCTTATTTATAATAGCCAGAAACTGGAAAGAACCCAGATGCCCTTCAACAGAGGAATGGATACAGAAAATGTGGTACATCTACACAATGGAATATTACTCAGCTATCAAAAACAACGAGTTTATGAAATTCGTAGGCAAATGGTTGGAACTGGAAAATATCATCCTGAGTGAGCTAACCCAATCACAGAAAGACATACATGGTATGCACTCATTGATAAGTGGCTATTAGCCCAAATGCTTGAATTACCCTAGATCCCTAGAACAAACAAAACTCAATACGGATGATCAAAATGTGAATGCTTCACTCCTTCTTTAAATGAGGAAAAAGAATACCCTTGGCAGGGAAGGGAGAGGCAAAGATTAAAACAGAGACTGAAGGAACACCCATTCAGAGCCTGCCCCATATGTGTCCCATACATATATAGCCACCCAATTAGTCAAGATGGATGAAGCAAAGAAGTGCAGACTGACAGGAGCCGGATGTAGATCGCTCCTGAGAGACACAGCCAGAATACAGCAAATACAGAGGCGAATGCCAGCAGCAAACCACTGAACTGAGAATAGGACCCCCGTTGAAGGAATCAGAGAAAGAACTGGAAGAGCTTGAAGGGGCTCGAGACCCCAAAAGTACAACAATGTCAAGCAACCAGAGCTTCCAGGGACTAACCCACTACCTAAAGACTATACATGGACTGACCCTGGACTCTGACCTCATAGGTAGCAATGAATATCCTAGTAAGAGCACCAGTGGAAGGGGAAGCCCTGGGTCCTGCTAAGACTGAACCCTCAGTGAACTAGACTATGGGGGGAGGGCGGCAATGGGGGGAGGGTTGGGAGGGGAACACCCATAAGGAAGGGGAGGGGGGAGGGGGATGTTTGCCCGTAAACCGGGAAAGGGAATAACACTCGAAATGTATATAAGAAATACTCAAGTTAATAAAATAAAATAAAAAGAATCTTAACATTGCTTTTCTGTTGTGTTTGGATATCCAGTATTTTCCTTGGTGGGAGAACTGGGCTCTGATGATGCCAAGTAGTCTTGGTTTCTGTTCCTTAGGTGCCTGTGCTTGCCTCTATCCATTGGGTTGTCTCTGGTGTTTTCTTATCTTGCTGTTTCTGAGAGTGACTTGACCCTGCTGCAGGCCTGTGTCAGCACTCCTGTAGAACTATTTTCCTGTTTTCTTTCAGCCTTTCCTGAGAACGGGTGCTCTGATTTCCAGTGTGTTGGCACCACTGGAGACTGTTTTCTAGTTCTAGGCATGGGCAGAAATCAAAGGGCCCTGCCCCTGATTGCTCATGTAGGTCCTTGCACCCTGCGAGTGCAGTTGGCACTATGTGATCGATCCCCTCTTGAGTCTGAACTGTTGGCAGAGGGTATACTCCTCTGACTACTCAGGAGTATCCACACTTCTGAGGGTCCAGCTCTCTCCCCATGGGACTTGGGTGCAGGGAGCTATTTGGCTGGTTCAGTTTGGTCCTGCGCACAGATCAGAACCACAGGGACCAGAGGCTGTCTATCCTATATCCGTGTCTAGAGGCACTGTGCAGTTTTCCCTTGGACCAGGGATGTGGGCCGAGGTATGCAGAGGTGGCAGTCTGTCCTGCGGTCTCAGAATCACATTTCTATTTTTTTCATTCAAACCCTGTCATGTACCCTCCAATTAATTCTCTTTCAAAATCTTAAATTTTCATTCTTTACCTGTTGGTTGTTATGAACATACATACATACATACATACATACATACATACATACATACATACACACACACAAACACACACAATTTTTTGGGTATAAACACAAACATTTGTAGATTCTTTTTAGAATTTTGTTGGTATACTAAACTAGCAGTTATAGATTCTCCTCCAGTAGTCATAATTTCACTACAACCTAGTAGTTACTTCAATTTTCTGTACCAAAACTTCCTATCCCTCTTGTAGTGTGTATCTTAAGTCCAAACAGAGAGCTCTTGCTTACAACCAACTATTGAACGGGGAGGTCTAATGTACCATGATATTCATTGATATAGTTCATAGGTACCAAAGCTTGGTAAGACTCCTGATTGTTTCCCTACTTTGAAAGCTCACTTGGTACCTTCTGGTACTATACAACCTAGTCTTCATGGAAGGAATATTTAGGTCATTTCCAGCTGAGAGGTCTTTGGACCCTGTTTCTGAATTTCTTGGAATCGTCATCAAAACAGACACATCTCTACCTCTGGCAGATAACTATGGTCAACTGCCATCATATGTATGTTTTAGGAGTCTCATATTATATTAATTTTTTCTTTATTTTTTTCTACTTGATTGATTGTCTATTCAAAACCAGTTGTGGTTTTAATTTACAGGAGTTTATGAACTCTCTGAAGCTATTCCCATTACTGATTTCTAGTCTTGGAGGAATCTAATATATAATCTATCTTAAGAATTCTGTGATAGAGATAAAAATGCATTTCCTACATGTTTTAGAATTATTGCTTTATGAATGTATATTAGATTCTTTTTTTTATTAACTTGAGTATTTCTTATATACATTTCGAGTGTTATTCCCTTTCCCGGTTTCCGGGCAAACATCCCCCTCCCCCTCCCTTTCCTTATGGGTGTTCCCCTCCCAACCTTCCCCCCATTGCCACCCTCCCCCCAACAGTCTACTTCACTGGGGGTTCAGTCTTAGCAGGACCAAGGGCTTCCCCTTCCACTGGTGCTCTTACTAGGATATTCATTGCTACCTATGAGGTCAGAGTCCAGGGTCAGTCCATGTATAGTCTTTAGGTAGTGGCTTAGTCCCTGGAAGCTCTGGTTGTTTGGCATTGTTGTTCTAAAATCCTGTGTTATGGGAAACATTGATACTAACATCCCAACAAGATGGAGGATGATGGATGATGTGCTCATGTCCCTTAACATGTATGAATATTTGTTTTATGCCTAGGAACTCAGAGATGGTGCAGTTGCAAGTATAATCGCTAAATCCTCTTGATAGATGACTACATAATCTCTTTGTTTTATTCTTCGTGTAGATTCTTTATGCTAATTCTTGTTTTGTGTGATATACTTGCAGTAATCCACATTATATGTCTTCTATTTAAGTGAAGAGTCTTTTTCTTTGCTTTACACTTTTTAAAGATTCAGAGATTCTTTTTCTAAAGATATACATGTATATTTTGTTATTATTCTTTTTATTTCTTCAGCTCCTCTTTCTTTCTCTCTTTTGGAGTATTTACTCCAGCCATGTATTTGTAGATAGGATTTTCCATTGTTATTTTCTTAATGACACGTTTGTTAATGATGGTTTTAATATGTGACAACAGTACCTAAATATTACCTTTAATGCTATAACCATTTCACTCACTGTCTCTAAGTATACCCTTGATGTGTTAAAATCACCAAATGCATCTTTGCCTGCTTGCTCTCACTTCTCTAGCAAGTCCATTTCTTCACTAGCATTAGAACTTCCTTCTTCATAATTCCAGCATATACTGAAGACCAGCTGAGACATCTAGTCTGGTGGACAGAGCAACTTCTGGATTCTTGGACTTTCAACTCATAACCAGCCATTGTTAGGTTAATCAGATGGACACCAGACTATGTATTCTCAGGTGTCTAACGCTAATTCCTGATTCTTTTGCCTTTACTTTCCAAACACTGAGATTACAGGTAAGTGCCACCACTACCAAACTATTAAATGCTTTCTTACAGGAAGGAATTTCAGTGATTAGGAGCACTGACTGCTCTTCCAGAGGTCCTGAATTCAATTCTCAGAAACCACATGATTCTCACAACCATCTATAATGGGATCTGATACCCTCCTTTGGAATGTCTGAGACAGACACAGTGTAAGCATTTGTATATAAAATAAATAAACATTTACAACTCTCACTACCTAAATCTCTCCAGGAGTTAGCTGGTCTCCCATGAGTAATGGCACACAGGCATACAGGAGGGTCAAGTCACTGTCAGAGACATCCAGACCAGGTAACACCAGAGATGAACAGATGGTGAGAGGCAAGCTCAAGAACCAAGCAACAGAAACCAAGACTACTTGGTATCATCAGAAACCATTTCTTCCACCACATCAAGTTCTGGATACCCCTACACAAGAGAAAAGCAAGATTTGTCTTTTAATGATGATAGAGGACTTTAAGGACATGAATGACTCCTTTAAAGAAATACAGGAAAACACAGAAAAACAAGTAGAAGTCCTTAAAAGGGAAACACAAAAATCCCTTAAAGAACTACAGAAAAACAGTATCAAACAGGTGAAGGAATTGAACAAAACCATCCAGGATCTAAAAATGAAAATAGAAACAAGAGAGATAACCCTGGAGATAAAATTACTAGGAAAGAGATCAGGAATCATAATGCAAGCATCACCAACAGAATACAAGATATAAAAGAGAGAATCTCAGTGACAGAGGATACTATAGATCACATCGATACAATTGTCAAAGAAAATGCAAAATGCAAAAAGATCCTAATCCAAAACACCCAGGAAATCCAGGACACAAAAAGAAGATCAAATCTAAAGATAATAGGTATAGAAAAGAGCATAGATTCCCAACTTAAAGGGCTAGTAAATATCTTCAACAAAATTATAGAAGAAAACTTCCCTAACCTAAAGAAAGGGATGCCCATAAGCATAAAAGAAGCCTACAGAACTCCAAATAGATTGAACCAGAAAAGAAATTCCTCCTGTCACATACTCCTCAAAACACCAAATACCCAAAACAAAGAAGCTGGTTCTTTGAGAAAAATCAACAAGATAGATAACCTTAGCCAGACTATCCCGAGGACAGAGAAGGTGTATCCAAATTAACAAAATTAGAAATGAAAAGGGAAACAAGGACAGAAACTGAGGAAATTAGAAAATCATCAGATTCTACTACAAAAGCCTATACTCAACAAAACTGGAAAATCTCGATGAAATGAACAATTTTCTACATAGATATCAGGTACCAAAGTTAAATCAGGATCAGATAAACAAACTGTCCTATAATCCCTAAAGAAATAGCAGCATTCATTAAAAGTTTCCCAATACAAGAGGCCATGACCAATGATTTTAGTGCTGAATTCTCTCAGACCTTCATTGAAGATCTAATACCAATACTCTCCAAAGTATTTCACAATAAAGAAACAGAAGGAACACTAATTACCTCATTCTATAAAATGACAATTACACTTATATCTAAACCACACAAAGACCCAACAAAGAAGTAGAACTTCAGAACAATTTCCCTTATGAATGTCTTTGGCAACATAGTCAATAAGATTCTCATAAACCAAATCCAAGAGCACATCAACACAATCATCCATCATGATCAAGTAAGCTCCATCCCAGTGATGCAGGGATGTTTTAATATTCAGAAATCCACAGAGGTAATCCACTATATAAACAAATTCAAAGATAGAAAAACACATGATCATCTCATTAGATGCTGAGAAAGCATTTGACAAAATTCAACACCACTTCATGATAAAAGTTTTGGAAAGATCACAAATTTAAATCCCATACCTAAACATAATAACAGCAATATATGACAAACCAGTAGCCAACATCAAAGAAAATGGAGAGGAGCTTGAAGCAATCCCACTAAATATAGGACTAGACAGGACTGCCCACTCTCTCCCTACTTATTCAATATAGTACTCAAGGTCCTAGACAGAGCAATCAGCCAACAAAAGGAGGTTAAAGGGATCCAAATAGGAAAAGAAGAAACAAAAATACCACTACTAGTAGATGATATGATATTATACTTAAGTGACCACAAAAGTTCCACCAGAGAACTACTAAGTCTGATAAACAACTTCAGCGAAGTGGCTGGGTATATAATTAACTCAAACAAATCAGTCTCCTTTCTCTACTCAAGGGGTATAGAGTCTGAGAAAGAAATTAGGGAAATGACACCCTTCACAAGAGTCACAAATAACAGAAAATACTTCAGTGTGACTCTAACCAAGCAAGTGAAAGATCTATATAATAACTTCAAATTTATGAAGAAAGAAATTGATGAAGGTCTCAGAAGAAGGAACGACCTCCCTTGCTCATGTATTGAAAGAATTATTATAGTAAAAATGGCCATTTTGCCAAAACAATATACCAATTTAATGCAGTTCCCATGAAAATTCAAGTTCAATTCTTCATAGAGCTAGAAAGAACAATTCGCAAATTCATTTGGAGTAACAAAAATCCCAGAATAGAGAAAAATATCCTCAACAATAAATGAACTTCTGGGGGAAATCACCATCCCTAACCTTCCGCAGTATTACTGAGCAATAGTGATAAAAACTCCATGGTATTGGTACAGAGACAGGCAAGTAGATTAATGGAATAAAATTGAAGACCCAGAAATGAACCCATGCACCTATGGTCACTTGATCTTTGACAAAGGAGTTAAAAATGATCCACTGGAAAAAAAAGATAGCATTTTTAGCAAATGGTGCTGATTCAACTGGAGGTCAGATGTAGAATAATGGAAATTGATCCATTCTTATATCCATGTACAGAGCTTAAGTCAATCTGGATCTAGGACCTCTACATAAAACCAGATACACTCAAACTAATAGAAGAAAAAGTGGGGAAGGGCCTCAAACACATGGGCACTGGGAAAAATTTTACTGAACAATACACCAATGGCTTATGCTCTAAGATCAAGAACCAACAAATGGGATCTCATAAAACTGCAAAGCTTCTGTGAGGCAAAGGACACTAATTAGGACAAAATGGCCACCAGCAGATTGGAAAAAGATCTTTAACAATCCTACATCTGACTGAGGGCTAATACCCAAAATATACAAAGAACTCAAGAAGTTAGACTCCAGAGAGCCCTATTAAAAATGGGGTACAGAGCTAAACAAGGAATTCTCAGCTGAGGAATATCGAATGGCTGAGAAGTATCTAAAGACATGCTCAACATCCTTAGTCATCAGGGAAATGCAAATCAAAATATCTCTGATATTCCACATGACACCAGTCACAATGGCTAAGATTAAAAACTCAGGTGACAACAGATGCTGGCAAGGATGTAGATACAGAAGAACTCCTCCATTGTTGGTGGTATTGCAAGCTGGTACAACCACTCTGGTAATCAGACTGGAGATGTCTCAGGAAATTGGACATTGAACTATCTGAGGACCCAGCTATACCTCTTCTGGGCATATGCCCAAAAGATGCTCCAACATACAACAAAGACACATGCTCCACTATGTTCATAGCCACCTTATTTATAATAGCCAGAAGCTGGAAAGAACCCAGATGCCCTTCAACAGATGAATGGATACAGAAAATGTGGTACATCTACACAATGGAATACTACTCAGCTATCAAACAGAATGATTTCATGAAATTCATAGGTAAATGGATTGAACTAGAAAATATCCTTCTCTCTCTCTGTCTCTGTCTCTCTGTCTCTCTGTCTCTCTGTCTCTCTGTCTCTCTCTCTCTCTCTCTCTCTCACACACACACACACACACACACACGAACAAAAGCACACACACACATGGTATGCACTCAATGATAAGTGGATATTAGCCCAAAAACTCGAGTTACCCAAGATACAATCCAAAGACCACATGAAGTTTAAGAAGGATGACCAAAGTATGCTTTCTTAAGTCCTTCTTAAAAGGGGAACAAGAAAATTCATAGGAGGAGATATGGAGACACATTTGGGAGCAGAATCTTAAGGAATGGCCATTCAGATCCTGACCCACCTGGGAATCCAGCCCATATACATACAGCTACCAACTCTAGATAATATTGGTGACATCAAGAAGTGCATGCTGACAGGAGCCTTATATAGCTGTCCCCTGAGAGACTCAACGAGAGTTTGACAAATATAGAGTCAAATGCTAACAGCAAATCATTGAACTGAGAACAGAGTCCCCATTGGAGGAGTTAGAGAAAGAATTGAAGGAAATGAAGGGGCTTGCAACCTCATAAGAACAATAATACTAATCAACCAGAGCTCCCAAGACTAAACCACTACCCAAAGAGGACACATGGACAGACCCATGGCTCCAGATGCATATGTAGCAGAGGATGGCCTGGTTGGGTACTAATGGGTGGAGAAGCTCTTGGTCTTGCCATGGCTGGACCCCCAGTGTAGGGGAATGTCAGGACATGGAGGCAGGAAGAGGAGGTGATTTGGGAGTGGTACCACTTTTATAGAAGTTGGTGGAGGGACATGTGATAGAGGACTTATGGACAGGAAATTAGGAAACAGAATAACATTTGAAATGTAAATAAAAGATATCCAATAAAAATAACTTCAAAAAGACAAAAATGCAAATACATACAAACACACATACATACATGCATGCATGCATAAACACATAAAGAGAGTACACAGGGATGGACCTATAGCTCCAGCTGCATGTGTAGCAGTGGATGGATTTGTCAGGCATCAATGTGAAGAGAGTCTTTGGTCCTGTCAATGTTCAATGCATCAATGTAGGGGAATGCCAGGGTGGGGAGGTGAGAGGGAGTGTGTGGGTAGGTGAGGGAGAGTGGGTTTCTACATGGTAAACTGGGAAAGAAAATAATATTTAAAATCTAAATAAAAAATATCCAATAAAAGAAAAGAAATCACCAATGCTACTTGCTTCTGAGCATTCCCCACTTTTCTGTATGACTATTTTCTACCTGGTTCTTATATGTCTTGTTTATTAATTTTGTTTCATTATTTCCTATTGATTCAAGGAGAATGGCAAGAGAACATTATTTACTGTACCGATGGTTAAGTATCTATTAATAGATGAAATGATTCAAAGGTTAATAAACAATAAATTGCTGTTTGAATCTAAAAAAAAATAACTTTACACTGTGATATGTTTAAGCAAGAGTAAACCTACAGGATGTTGTAGTGATTGAAATAAACCAGATATAGAAAAAATATGATCTTGTCAACATGTGGGGTTTAATTTTTTTAAATTGAATTAATAGAAAATATAGAAAAATCAGACTTGTCAGGTACTTAATGTAATATGAATTAGAGGTATCAATAACCCTCTATCAACAGGAAGCAGTGCAATCATAAAATGTAGATGCTTGACATATGGAATACGTATGATTATTAAAAGTAGTGTTATAAAAAGTAACATTTGAAATTTCCTAGGAGATTGGATTCATAGATATGTCAATTTGTCTGTGGAAATCATTGCACAATGTATACAATATCAGAGTATAGATTGCTAACTAATCATTGGACTATGAAACTTATACACATAGCTCAGGATGTGCTATTATACAATGCTGGCTCTTTTTTTCTTGAAGAGATATTTAAACCTATTTTTTCATCATAGATTGGATACCAATAAAGGACCCAAAAAGATACTCTGTCCTAGCCTAATTTAGTGAATGTGCGAGTGTATGGCTTACTGACAGGAGCATAAATTGGGGTTACTCAAAGAGTACAGGCCAGTGGTTACTAAGACATACAGTTGTGTCATTGTGAGGTCTATGCCATACTGGGTGATAATCTACAACTTCTGTGATCCTTGAGTCTCTGATCAATGTACAGGTAGCTTGTTTCTCTCTCTAGCAACTCTTCACTGTTCTTACAATCTTGGGGAAGATTGTGCACCTGTATACTTCATGTGTTTTCTGAGTTTTCTAAGTTTATTTAGCTTTCTGAGTCCTTCTAGTCTCATCCTTCTCTTTATGGGAGAATAGTTCAAATTCTAGGAGGTGGCTGCAGGGCACATATCTGACTGCACATAACATTGTTCATCATTTATACTCAAGAACACTTTATAAAATGGCAAAATACTATCATAATATTGCTTGAGAAAATAGTCCTTAACTATTCAAACTCAGTATTTGAATATATCTTGTTATAAATTGTCTTTGAGTAATATTTGTATATGTACTTACTTTTTACTTTATCAAGGTCAAATTTTAAAAACTGACGGTATCCTTCCCTGAGATCTTTCTTTCTCTGTCATCCACTATGTATAGGTAATAATTTCATGTAATTTGATAAAAATGTTATTAAAAATTGTTTTAAAGAAATTGAAAATACAAGTATAAATCATAATATTTATTAATAAGTCTTAGAATTAAGTATTATTTATTTATTTTCATATATTTTAAGAAATAAATCATTAAGGAATTAAATTTCACCCATACAGCACATATCTATTCAAGATAAGAAATATATGGTGTCAGTATAGCCTAATATCATTATTCCCATTCATAGATCCACTGATTAAGGTAGCATTATAAGTTGCACTGTGGTTGTGTATGTGAAGGGAGTGGGTGCATGGGCGGGTGGGTAAACACAGTCTTTGAGGCAAAGCGAAGGGGAAATGGAGTGAGGAAATCTGGGAGGGGGTACCTGGAAGGGGACAAATTTGGAATGTAAATAAATAAAATAATTTAATAGAAACATATGAAAAATATAGCATTATAGAATATTCTATTATAATGGCATGCTCTCATTTTCTCTTTTATTATAAGGTTATAAATATTTATTTATTTTGCATTCAATACTCCACTTAAATGAAGATGCAATACTCCACTTAAATGAAGATGAACTTCTATAATTGATTCCTAGTATTAGAATTACTGTGTTAAAGTGTACTGTGCCAAATTTCTATGGGTTACCTGTATATCGCTTTTTTACCTCCTCACCACCCTTAGGAAGCGTTTGCTTTTTAGCTTCGATTATTTATCAGGAAAAAAGTCATCCTCCGGCTATTATAGTTGGATACTTGTTCTCAAGGGTGCTCACCTCCACTTCTTCAGTAGGCTGATCATCGTCCTATAGAATGAAATTAGTTGATAGGAATTACGAGGATGTGTGTGGGTGTTACTGTAGAGAATAAGCAGAGAGCTTCTAGGGTAGGTAAATATTCATATGAGGAGAAGGGTTTTTAAGATGGAGTAGCATAGAGGAGGCAGCAAAGACAATTCGCCAGTTCATCAGTATACGACCAACACAGCATTCAATTATGAAGGCCATTCAGGAATAATCGCACCCTTTGTCCTGGAAAAAATATAGTGTGCTTTTCATAGTCTCACAGAGTTAACAGAATATTTGCACTATTCATAAATGTGTGTTTCTCTACAATTAATTACACTGAATCTGAACCCGTGTCTGACCATCATATTTCCATAGTGAAATTTCTAGCAAAGAACACATTTAGCAAGCAAGAAAGTAAAAGAGACATTGGACCAAGACTTAATATGTTACATATAAAAGTGGAGAAAGATCATTTACCTACATGCCTGAGAGGTATTTACTGTTTTTAGGTTGTGATACGTTTAACAGGGCCTAAACAGGAAAGGGGAATATTTTTGATTCATGTTTGTTATTAACATATCCTTTATATGGTGATTAAAGCCAAATTACCATTTAGATACCTTAATTTGAGACAGGAAAAAAAACACAGAAAATCTGAGAACAAATAAAACCAAAAAAAATTAATGCATATAAAATGTATCCTACAAGAAGACGGAGCCAAGGGGAGATTTGTATTCACTAATTCTGTAGTCTCACCACAGAATTTATTCATGGATACATTCACAAATCCCTTATAGAAGAGATATTGATTGTCTAGTGTTGTCCTAAATTTTTGGAGTGCTGGAAAAGCAGAAGTTTCATGGTTATAGTTAAAACATTGGAGATATGGAATTTCTTTTTATTTTCCGGAGCTGGGGACTGAACCCAGGACCTTGTGCTTGCTAGGCAAGCACTCTACCACTGAGCTAAATCCCCAACCCCGAGATATGGAATTTCAAGAGAGAATGCTAACCCTTGACAAATTTTCTCTTAATTTTATTATAACATAATGGAGCATAGTGTTAGAAACATTATTTGGCATGCAAATTATTCTTAAATGTATTCAGATATGTGGTAATTTTGCCTGGATTAATTTCGTCACTTATAGAGACTTTTGTGAAGAGGGCACTTACATCAAAACAAGTCACCAAATACATGTATGCATTTATGTTGTCAAAAATACCAAAACATTTTCACAAACATATATGACTTTGAAAAAGTGTCCTTCAATCATCAGAAAAGTGTAAGGTTTTATTCTTTACTTTGAAGTATTTGCAGCCATTGAACACAAATACTTCACTTAATTCCATTTGACTCATCGTTGAAAAATACTCCAGATCTACCATTTTATGGAAGTCTCAGGGTTTTTGCTTCTCCCTGGTTCTATAAAATATATTTAAAATGATGATCTAAAATTGGAAAACATTTACTTTTCATACAATATTACAATGATTCTCTCTTCTAAAAAGATCAGCCTCTAGGGATTAAAGAGGTCATTTTGCTGTTGGCGGATCAATGAAATTGGAAATACATACCTATACTACATCAGATGGCTTTTGTTACACGTTAAAGGAAATACCCTGTACACCAGGGAATTGAAAACCAGGGCTATCCTAAACCCAGGTGAGTGAGACCAGAATTAATGAAGAAGTCAATCTCACTTTCATTGTTCATTAATGACACATTCTCCTATGAAATTTGACTTTCCTACGTCAAGTTTTCTCGCTTCTCTCTGATGATGGTCCTGGTATTGATCCTACCTGAAATGTCTTAAAGGGCATCTCTAAAATTTTAATTAATTCTAATTCTTTGGTCTGTCTTCAAAGAATATAACAACTATAATTCTGGAGAGAGTTGTTATGAATAACTGGAGGTGCACAGGATATATAGTTCTGCAAGTTGTCTTTAAATGAAAGTTTGTATCAACAACATAAAAGTGAATAAACAGAGATTTTTGGTTTCTTTCTACCTAAAATAGCAGTATAATTAAGTCTGTGCATTATAGTAAATCATATTTGTATAGTTGGTAAGTTTAATTTCAAAGTTCTCTCCCTTTACTGAATCATTTTGTAATGGATATGCTAGTTTACACTGTGCTATGTTTTGATAATAACAGAACAATTGTGACAGATGTTATTGTGTAACCTCAAATAATAATTCTGAATTCTTTAGTTAAAAAATAAAATGTATTTCAATTTGTTCTACAATGTATCATCCAGTGATCATTTTAAGTAATAAAACTATTGGCTCAATTAAGAAAGCCCTTGCTCCATAAATTCAAAGACAGGGTTCAAATGCTGAGGACCTACTTAAAACCTGGGCAAGCTTACAGACATCAGTAACCTCAGGGCTTGGGAGGCAGAGACAGGACCCTAAGGCTACCAAGCTTGCCTGAGTAGCCACATCACCAAGTTCCATGTTTATTGTGAATCCCTGACTCAATAATAGAGCAGATTGTAGCCAAGCAAGACACTGGATGCCAACATCTAGCTTTCACAGGCCAGTAAACATATGTGCCTATGTCGCCTCTTGCCACACAAAAACACTACACACAGTTATAATAGTGAAACTGATTATGTTTTAGAAAGAGATTCTATTTTGTAGTAAATTCTGTATTTAAATGTATTTGCAATTTTATAAACAGAATTCTAGAATTTCTAGTTTTGGGGGAAAGGACATGGAATAGATGATTACTCTTATTCATATGGAATTCCAGTTACACACTTTTGCTGGAAATAAGTACTTCCTGACAGGGAAACCCATTAATATTGCTGTGAATGCTTTTCTCCTTGGGTCTGTCAATCTTACCTGGTTCTGTTATTTGCAAAATATCAGGGAATGGCTTAGAGAAATTGTCGAGCATTATGAAAGGAAAATGATGTCTGCTCTGTATATCATCTCCTTTCCATATCACTAATCTCACATCTGTACTTTTTCTTTAGGACAGAACTTTTAAAGGATTTCTGAAATTGTCCTTTGATCCTGGATACTTAGACAATGTGATAAAAAATAAAAATAATTTATAGCAAACATAAGCTCATTTGTAAGAACTTCAAACAAATGTCATGTCTGGGTTGGTTAAGTTGATTCTGGATGATTCTTCTGGAATGGATCTGGACTAGAAATCATTTCACACAGTCTTTAGTGTCGTGTCTGCCTCCATTTCATAGCATATTAATGGCAAATATACTAAAATCCTCCATACTTCACTCTCATCTACAACACTCCAAGTTTATTTCTCTCTTACACAGAAATGTTCCTCCAAGCCCTAGGAGTTTTCTTTTCCTTTTTCCTATTTTTGCTTCAACTTAAGAGTATGCAATCTTTTTAATCATATACTCATTTTAATTTTTGCAGTACAACTTTCTTTGCTTTCCAGTTTTCCTTTGCTTGATGATAGTCTTAAGCTTAACACATTTCCCATGTTAAGGTATTTTGGGAGGGTATTTGACTTTACACACTATAATACAAATCATTTCAAAGCATCTGAGACATTTACTTAACAAAATAACTTTATAGCAAAAGAAGCACAAATTATAGTTTTTGAATAAACTTTATTGCCTAAGCATAGGACATGAAAGCAAAAAACAAACAAAGTTTATTTAAAACTTACAAAGAACTGCAAGGCAAATTTAGGGAACTATTCGATCAAGCACAGATGGCACCTGTGAGTATACAAGACACATCCTATAAACCAAAGTCTACTTAACTATTTCTTGGGTTGGAGGGAAGGAATGAAGATGATATTAGAGAATATTTGGTTTCTGTGGCATTTTAAAAGAATTATGACACTATCGTTCACATATGCGGTGCTTTATGATAATATTTACATACATGCCCCTATCTTACCTTTTTAGCTATTCATCCTAACTCTTTCCCAATGACAATTTGATATTTCCAGGTCACTCCCCCTTTGTCTCTCTCTGTCTCTCTGTCTCTCTCTGTCTCTGTCTCTCTGTGTGTGTGTCTGTCTGTCTCTCTGTCTCTCTGTCTCTCTCTGTCTCTCTGTCTCTGTCTCTCTCTGTCTCTCTCTGTCTCTCTCTGTCTCTGTCTCTCTCTGTGTGTGTCTCTCTGTCTCTCTGTCTCTCTCTCAGTGCAAGTCTGTGCCTATAGCCACATCCATTGTGTATTCATGATTGCAATGGTAATATCTTTTACCAAATAGTGTTATTCACAGTCATCCTCAACTTCCTGTAGTATGTATAATATTCCCCCTCCTTCTTCCAAACTGTTCCCTAGGATGGGGAAGGAGTATCATGCATGGCCTACCAATGTCCCAGGATTCAACAGACCCTTATCTTCAATACTCTGACCAGTCTCTGTATTAACAATTCTCCCTGTGAAAAGCTTAAGACTAAATGTAGCAATATCCCATTGGCATAATCATACATATTTAGAAGGTTGCTCGACTACCTGTCTACTTAATAAGATTTCAGTTTTCTATTCTCTATTTTGACTATGTGTTTCTGAGCAATGGGTTTTCATTAGGTTTGTAGTATTAGGCACTGTGATGGTTATTCTTGGTTGTTAACTTGACTACATCTGGAATTAACTAAAACCCAAAAATAGAGAGCAAACTTATGAGGCAGTTTGCTTAATTTATGTAAAATGATCCACTTCTCTTCCAGACCTTTGAAGTAGGAAGACACACCTTTAACTCCGAGGTTGAGTTTGGAAAACACCCTTTAATCCAGTTCATTGGAACTAGGAAAACCCACCTTTTATCTGGGTTGTGCCTTCTGTTGGAAAACTATATAAGGACATGGAAGCTAAAAGACTTTGATCTTTGCCTGGTTATTCATGCCTTTACCATGTTCATTCCTTCACTGGCATTAGAGCCAACTTCTTCAGGATTCTAGTGTCTGCTGAAGACGAGCAGAGACATCCAACCTTGTGGGCTGAGCAACTACTAGGTTCTTAGACTTTCCATTTATAGCCAGCATTGTTGTATTAACTCGACCGTGGCCTACATAAATCACTCTAATAATCCCATATAGATACATATATATGTATATCTGTGTCTGATATATACTGTATATAGTATATCTGTGTCTGATATAAATACACATATATATGTATATATGTATATCTATATTTCTATAAATTTTTTACTCCAGAGAACCTTGATGTGTGGATGATAGGTGTGGATTTGTCCCTGAGCAGTAAGCTTCAAATTTAACCAAAATGATTTGCTGGTCTCCAAAAAAGTTATGATAAAATTGTATTGGTAGGCATGACTTGGATGACTGGGAGATGGATGTTATAGTTCACATGGTCCAAAGCTGGATTAGTTTGTTCAGGACTTAATTTTAATTACTTTCTTTAAATAATAGATTAAATAAAGCATTAATTGTTCTGCCCAAGTGTTCTTTATCTTAGAGCCTGATTCAGAAATACTGATACTATCTAGAGTATATTAAAAATGCATATTCATGCCTGCCTTGACCTCTTGACTCAGCTTTCCCTTGTAAAGTGATAACAACATTCTGTTTAACAATGTACAGCAGCTTATATAAAAGTATTATGAAGGCTGAGAACACAGCACTCACTTACATCACCTGTATTCTGAGATCTCTGAATTTAGATAATTCATTTGTAGGCATTGCGCAAGTACCATTTAAATCCATTAACTTTAAAAATATTACAAAAAATTGAAATTTAAAAAATGAAATATGAATAAAACTGGGCACATTATGGTTAAAATTGTTAATTCATTAATAGCTGTCTTAATACTAAAAAAGTATACAAAAGAAAATACCTTTTCTGTAGAGAATTTGAAGAAAATCTAAATAGTTTTGCAAGCAATTAACATAATTATATACTCCTTTATACAATCATCTTGAGAGAAAACACAGCTCTTCATAAAATTGTTCCTTAGCATCCGTATTACCTCATGCAATTCTTTCTTTTTTATATTATCTTCTTGGTGTTGATATGCAAGGATTTTAGTAGCTTTATAAGAACATGATGTTATTCATTGTTTGACAGAAATTATAAATTGCACAAAGATTTCTCCTTGAATTGCAAGTCTATGTTTGAGAAGAGACTTGTAGCCAATGAAGAAGAGCTAAGGAATTCCTTCTCACAGAGTTTTGGAAATGAAAATGTTTCCGTTTATTGTGTAAGTATATTATCACGTATTTGCTACCACTGAAGAGTAAATCATGAAGCACACATGTCAGAATTACATCAAATTGCTACATTTGAAATCATTCCTAATCGTTTAGATAGAAAACCAATGGTTGTAAAGTTTTCCTTAAGGAACATTGCATTTCATACATATAGACTTTCATATACTCATGTATTTGTATGTGCACATATATTAAATTATACTATTATGCCATATATATTCCTATAAATTATGTGTGTAATACATATTTATGTATATTATCTATATTGTTATAGATTATTTAAGTAGTGATTAATCAAAGTGTATATCTTTATGCTTATCTGAGAATGAGTTTATTTAAAAATTTATATTTCAACTTTCTGGGATTCAACAGATTCCAGCCGGCTTTTTTCCAGAGTCTCTCCAGCTAGTCTCTCACTATGGCTTATAGACTTGAATAAGAAATTCCTTTCACCTCTCCTGGTATCACTCTTTTTAGATTGTTACAAAGCCCAATGCTTCCCTCTACTTCCCTCATGTGATTCAGAGATTCATTTCTTCCTCATCCATTTGGGGCTTACCTGAGTCCTGCTGTCTGCCTGCTGAATACTCCTGAAGGTTCACAGATCACTAAAACCAAGGAACACTACATATAGCTACATAAAACTGACCCACAGAAACTTGATCAACTGGCCTCATGTGCCAGAGAGTAAATAACATGTAGGAACATCTTCAGGATAAAGCTATAGTGCTCTTTACCAGACAAAAAAGAATGTCACTATGAGATATTACTCTTATGAAGACCATGAATACTTCTGCTGAGAGAAGAAAGGTACCTTGAACAAGAAAGAAAGAAAAACTCACCCAAGACATTTACCCTAGGTTTACATATCCTCGCACAAAAATTTCTTGTAATAGGACTTCTCCAAAAATCAGGACTAGTAAATTGATGACAATTAATAAAAATAACCTAAAATTTGCAGACTGAGACATCAGAAGAATGGCCATAAAGATGCTCAGACAATGTGGGGAGCGGGTGTGGTGGCAGTCCCAAGATGGCGCCCGGGACTGCAGCTAAGTCTCCTGACTAGCACCTGACTTCCTCACACCTGAAACTAGCCAGGTCCATTGTGAGAGCTGCTCAGGCGAACCATGACACAAGATCAGGCCATGTGACGTGGACCTATGAACTGAGATTACGCAGTCTGGACTGAGGAGGCGGAGTTGAGGGAGGATATAAGGGAGTGTGCTCGGGGGCTGGAGGGAGGAAGGGAAGAAAAGAAAGATTCCTGTTTGCATGCAGAAAGAAAGGTTCCCGATTAAACTGCATTGAGAAGAACGCTGTGTCGTCGCTCTTTTCTGCGGGTCAGAGACAGAAGCGAAAAGACAACTCAATGAAGACATGAATATGCTTCAAGGGTCAAAAATAAGGATACAACTAAAATAGGGATATTGGTCCAAGAATCAAAGTTAACATTCAACAAAGAGCACTGTTGAAGAAAACTCAAATTGAAATTATGTGGGAAAATAAAATCTCAGTAAACTAAAAAAAATATCAGGGGAAACTTTACTGGGTCAATGGATTATGTGAGAAGCCTAGTATCAGGACTGGAAGACAAGGTATAGTAAATAAATCATGCTACAATGCTTTATATATTTTGAAAAACATACATATTGGAGGTTTCTGGGATACCATGAAATCACCTTCATAACATGGGCACAGAAGAGGATTTTAATTAAAACATCGAAGAAATGTTCCAAACCTAAAGAAAAAGACACCTATTTACATATAGGAAACTACAGAATACCCACTATATAGACAGGGCTTTGAAATAAACTTGTTCTATTGTTGTTAAAATATTAAAACCAAAGGAAAAACAAAGTCATCTATAGTCTACAATAAATACCTCATCACTTAAAAAGTCTTTGTTCAGAACAGTATTAGTTTATGATACTTTTATAGCCAGAAATGTCTAGAAAAGTACATTCTGAGTTCTGAAAGATGACAGTTGTCAAACTAGACTATTATATTCAGCAAAACTAACTATTAAAACTTATGGAGAAATAAAACTTTTAAGTGATAAAAGTAGTTTAAATAACTTATTATAACTGTGCTATTTCTATTGCAGACACTAGAAGGAATGATTTAGTATGAAGAATAGGATAGACTCATCTCAGTTAAAAAGTGAATATATATATATATATATATATGTATATATATATATATATATATGAATGATACTGAGAAAGTTCCAATACAGAGCAAAAACCATACCACAAAAAAATCATCAAAATGACAAAACTGATACACATTGGTCATTAACTTCCCACATTAACAAATTTCCATTACACAAGAAAATGGCAAGAACTAGTAGGCTAGTTTATTAAATAAGATCCATTGGTTTATGTGCCCTAGAAATCTGTCTGAAGGTCAATGATAGATTAAAAACTTAAGGCTAAAATGTCAGGGGAATGTACCAAGCAATGTAAACTGGGAAGCAAGCGTACATACCCATTAGATTCTAGTTTCTGGTAAAATTGCTTTCAACTGAAAATATGTGAGAAGATAAAAAAAAACCTCTGTTCATATTCATTGAAAATACAATCAATATTAAGATTCTAACACTTTATGCAGCACATACTAAGTGTAAAATACAGATAACCAACGCCAACAAAAAAAGCATCCAATATGAGGGAAAACATTTGTGATATGAAATAATAAGGGAGAATACCCAGAGCTAAATGTTTGAGCAGGGATGCATTTGGGAAGCCATGAGAAAGGAAGGATATAGTGAGGGGTTCAACCAAAACAAAATATCTATGAAACTTATCAGTTTGTAAGTTAATTTAAACGATTTAAGTAGTTTAAAGGTACTATGCATAACTAACCACTGCTGATCCCAGAAGACATGGAATTAAATACAAATCTCAGGGCCAGGTTTAGGTTAACTTCCCTATGAGTTTTGGTCATAAACACGCCAATGGTACCTCCAAACAATACAATCTATAGACATTACTCTTGGCTGCCAATAATAACTAGATATGACATATTCCTGAAGATATTGTGCATTTTGTTTATAGGACAGAGAAATTAATTTTTTACTGAACAGCAAATTTCCTTTTGGTTAGATTGTGTAGTGCTACAAGATTCTATGTAGACTCCTGGAAATAACAGACATGTATGCTTATATAGTGCTGGACAATTTGTATACTGAAATACTGACCTGCCAGATAAGATATGCATATGCATGCAATATAGCCAAGATTGATTATGGGAATAAAAGTAACCACTCTTAATTGGATTTGAGGCCTGATTCAGAGGAGAGGGTAGAAATAATGTAGAAGCAGGATGTTGTAGAAGAGTTCTGTAAAATGTTAGTCTTTGAACATAGCACAGTAGTAACTCACGTGAACATCAGCTATGATTATCTACCTTAATATGATGAGTAGAGTCAGTAACTCCATAATGTGTGGCACAAAGGGACTCTTGAGGTCTCTCCCTTGGATAAGGAGCTATGGCAGTTGACAGCAGCTATTGGGAGGAAGAATCACTTTAGGAGTGTGGCCACTGGTAGAGTCTCATAACAGTGAATGACGCCAGTATCATACAACATGGGGAGTGCTAATCAACTCAGTGTATTGAAGATACATACAAACATACATACATACATACATACATACATACATACATATGTACATACAGATGGGAAGAAGATGAAATAGGAGGGTCCTTAGAAAAATTGTAGGAAAGAATATGATCAAGATATATTGGTTATAAATGTGTATATGTGTGATGCATTAGCATGCCATACTTACCTTCCTGTCCATGATTATTGGAACACTGTACATAACAGCCAAGATATCAAACCTCAGCTGATCAACAGATAAGTGGATAAGTAATACCTAGCATATATTAATAAGACTTTTATTCAGCTCCAAAGAAGGATGAAATTACCTTCTTCGCTGGAAAATAAACAGAAGGTGCTATCATCATGTTAAGCAAAATATGACAGGCTCAGTAAAACAAGAATAAGATGTACTTTGAATAAAGATGTCATTCATAGAGCCAAGTTTTAGAGTACTTGGTACCCCAGTAGTGGTGCATTTAGTAAGGGTGAGAAGGTGTGGCCTTGCTGTAGGGAGCACATCCCCGGGGATGGGATTTTTGAGTTTATAACTCTCTCTTCTCTCCCTTTGTGATAAACAATGTGACTGTTCAGTTTCTTAAGCATTTCATCATTCATACTACTCACCAGCATGCTGTGCCTCCTTAACCAACTCTCATTCCTTTGAAAATATAAGCCAAAATAAACTCCTTTTGTAAGTCACTTTTTTCATGATATTTTATTGCAACAGAAAATTAACTATATATATTTTTCATACTCTGAGTCTAGACAACACACACATAAAAAAAGGTGTTGAAGGGATCTAAAGTTAAGGAGAAGAGAGAAGACAAGAAATGCAAAATATCTTTCAATACTTTCTATTGCTTACTATGTCTGGAACTTATATTTTATGTATTACATGCATATGTATGGGTATACACATAACATATATTACATAAAATCAGTAGGGAGCCCATTCCATTTATATAAAGAGGAAAGCTGAGACCCACACAGGCAAGGAAGCTAAATACAAGCAAGTTTCAATAATCACATATGAATGGAAATATGACAATGAAACACTATCTTGTACCCTTTTAAAAATGTTTTTAAAAGTATCATAAAAAGTAAATTTTATTCTCTTCAAAAATGACTCTGGATAAGTGAAGTGCAGGTCAACATGGACAGTTTGATAGTGACTATGGCTCATTATCTAAAAGTGATGTTTCTACTTTAAAAAGAAGATTGAACGATAGATCCATGGTTAATGTTTAAATATTTAAAAACTCATAAGGCTGGATTTATTCTAAATCTTTAAGGTAATGTGATAATATAAAAATCATATGTAGGATTAAGAGATTTAAATAATTTTCATGGGAATTACTACTTTATAGAATTTTTCCACATGCCATTTAAGTTCCCTTGCCTGGGAGTATATATTTAATATTCAACAGATTCTCAAATATTTTTCTACTGTACAGATCTCCATCCTATTGAAAGATGACATGAATTTAACAGGTACATTTTTATTTCCCATCTAGTAAACAGAAACCCCTAATTGTAGTGATGGGAAGTAATTGAAGGATGTGGGCAGGAGGATCTGTGAATGACCACTGTCAAATTCACTCATTTCAACATGATTACCACATACAGAGTGCAAAACCTCCTGTGTGCAAAGAAACAGCTCATTCTGTAACTTACATCCTAACATTCTACTTATCTTATCCTTTAGCTGATTTCTTAGCTGCTTTTCTATTTTTGTTCAGAGACACAATGGTGAAGGTAGTTCATTAAAGAGAATTTATTGAGGTTTACAGTTCTATTATCTTCAAGACAGGAACCATGGAAGCAGGTAGGCATGTATGAGATTGATCAGTAGCTAAGAATTTACAACTTAACCCCAATTCAGAGGCAGAGGGAGAACGCTAACTGGAAATAGCATAGGATTTTAAAACCTCAAAGCCTATTTCCTATGCAACACCTCCTCCAAGAATTATCTCCTAATTCTTATCAAATAGTTCAAATCACTGAAAAACAAACATTCAAATATGTAATTAAATGGGATCATTCTCACTCAAACCACCAGTTTGTTACTACATAAGATATGGGAGGTAGAGATCACTGCATGTAGATTGTATTTGGGAAGGTAAAGTTTCAGGGACATTGTCAACCACCTTAGTACATGGAGGATGCTGCTAGCTTCATGGTGGTCCATGCAAGCAAACACATCCATCCAAAACAATCCCTGCACCAAGGCAAAGCTGAGACTCAGTAAGAGTCATGGCCATGATTGAGGTGAGTAAATTGTTTTGTGCTGCAGACACATACCTCCTGAACAATATGTCATATGTCATAAAATGGAAAACTATTGAACTATAAAATATTGTTCTGATACATGCTACAATGTAGGTCAACTTTAATTCAAAGCACCGAGTTAAAGAGCTGAAGATAGAGGTTATCATGAAATTCTGCAGACAGGGTCAGAAACAAAGGCACTAGCCACTATGTCAGAGAACTGGCCTCCTTTATTTTAGTTACAATTTTTCTTTATTAGTGATAACATTGCATATGCATATAATGAAATATGATAATATTCCCCATTTCTGTTCTCCAAATACTCCAGTGATGATGACACCACCTCTGGTAAGAATAAAACTGACAATATAATCTTGCTTAACCAAGTATAAACCTTTAATGTTCTATATTAGTGTTGTTATGTAAAACACATATATCCATAGGATGTGATAAACCATAAAGTCTTAGATTAAATACAATTATTTTTTATTGTTGGCTGAAAAACCTGATTGTAAAAAAAATTCAGTTCTGTCATATTTTAACATACGAATTCTTTATAGTTAACCATTATAAAGGAGAGGGGTTTGAGTTAGACCCAAATAGCTAATGAGTCCCTTCTCTGAATTATCTAACTTTCATCATGTAAAAGTTATCAAATGACTGAAATGAAAAGAGATATCTGCACATTGTTGTCATCATTTCTCCTTCTCTCTGAGAGGAACTAATTCTTAATCATTTTTTTTCTATTCTTGCTGAACTTTTCTCATGAAACAAATAAACCATTGGCCATAGCAGAGTATAGCTTAATTCTTATAGCACACATTATTTTTGTCTCCATTCTTTTGTACAGAAAGAAGCCCATTAGTGGAAGTATGTCTTCATCAGGGTGGTAGTACAGAAAGTCAGGCCTGCCTTTGTTATTTCACAATAGATTTGTAATCCTGTGAATAAATAAAGCTTTGCCTGTGACTCTGAAAGGTGTGATCTCATCAGGAGGGTCAATAAAGATTTTCTTATGCTGAGAGGGGTTTCCTCCTCTATCCTGGACAAACTTTTCCATCTGGCATTAACAGTCTAATCTTTATGAGCACAAAAGAAAGAAGAATATATTCCTGCTATAAAAAAGGTGCAGGAGACACCATCAGAACCTGATGGGACCGACCGGGTAAACAGTTCTCTGCAACCAAATCCCATGGGAGGGAGAGCTCAACCTTCAGAGAGGCAACACGCCTGGGAAACCAGAAGAGACTACACTCTGCCCATATCTCGGACGCCAGAGGAAAACACCAAACACCGTCTTGAACCCTGGTGCACAGAAGCTCCCGGAAAGGGCAGCACAGATCTTCCTGGTTGCTGCCCCCACAGAGAGCTCATAAGCAACACCCCACCAGAAAACTTGAGCCTCGGGACCACAGGTAAGACCAACTTTCCTGCTCAAAGTGACATGCCTGGTGAACTCAAGACACAGGCCCACAGGAACAGCTGAAGACCTGTAGATAGGAAAAACTACACGCCCGAAAGCAGAACACTCTGACCCCATAACTGGCTGAAAGAAAACAGGAAAACAGGTCTACAGCACTCCTGACACAGGCCTATAGGACGGTCTAGCCACTGTCAGAAATAGCAGAACAAAGGTAACTCCAGAGACAACCTGATGGGGAGAGGCAATCACAGGAAACCAAGCAATAGAATCCAAGACTCCATGACATCTTCGGAGCCCAATTCTCCCACCAAAGCAAACACAGAATACCCAAACACACCAGAAAAGCAAGATCTAGTTTCAAAATCATATTTGATCATGATGCTGGAGGACTTCAAGAAAGACATGAAGAACTCCCTTAGAGAAACACAGGAAAACATAAATAAACAAGTAGAAGCCTACAGAGAGGAATCACAAAAATCCCTGAAAGAATTACAGGAAAACATAAATAAACAAGTAGAAGCCTATAGAGAGAAATCACAAAAATCACTGAAAGATTTCCAGGAAAACACAATCAAACAATTGAAGGAACTAAAAATGGAAATAGAAGCAATCAAGAAAGAACAGATGGAAACAACCCTGGATATAGAAAACGAAAGGAAGAGACAAGGAGCCGTAGATACAAGCATCACCAACAGAATACAAGAGATAGAAGAGAGAATCTCAGGATCAGAAGATTCCATAGAAATCATTGACTCAACAGTCAAAGATAATGTAAAGCAGAAAAAGCTACTGATCCAAAACATACAGGAAATCCAGGATTCAATGAGAAGATCAAACCTAATGATAATAGGAATAGAAGAGAGTGAAGACTCCCAGCTCAAAGGACCAGTAAATATCTTCAACAAAATCATAGAAGAAAACTTCCCTAACCTAAAAAGAGAGATACCCATAGGCATACAAGAAGCCTACAGAACTCCAAATAGTTTGGACCAGAAAAGAAACACCTCCCGACACATAATAGTCAAAACACCAAATGCACAAAATAAAGAAAGAATATTAAAAGCAGTAAGGGAAAAAGGTCAAGTAACATATAAAGGCAGACCTATCAGAATCACACCAGACTTTTCGCCAGAGACTATGAAAGCCATAAGATCCTGGACAGATGTCATACAGACCCTAAGAGAACACAAATGCCAGCCCAGGTTACTGTATCCTGCAAAACGCTCAATTAACATAGATGGAGAAACCAAGATATTCCATGACAAAACCAAATTTACACAGTATCTTTCTACAAATCCAGCACTACAAAGGATAATAAATGGTAAAGCCCAACATAAGGAGGCAACCCACACCCTAAAAAAAGCAAGAAACTAATCGTCTTGGCAACAAAACAAAGAGAGGAAAGCACACAAACATAACCTCACATCCAAATATGAATATAACAGGAAGTAATAATCATTATTCCTTAATATCTCTCAACATCAATGGTCCCAATTCCCCAATAAAAAGACATAGATTAACAAACTGGATACGCAACGAGGACCCTGCATTCTGCTGCCTACAGGAAACACACCTCAGATACAAAGACAGACACTACCTCAGAGTGAAAGGCTGGAAATCAACTTTCCAAGCAAATGGTCGGAAGAAGCAAGCTGGAGTAGCTATTCTAATATCAAATAAAATCAATTTTCAACTAAAAGTCATCAAAAAAGTAAAGGAAGGACACTTCATATCAATCAAAGGAAAAATCCACCAAGATGAACTCTCAATCCTAAATATTTATGCCCCAAATACAAGGGCACCTACATATGTAAAAGAAACCTTACTAAAGTTCAAAACACACATTGTACCTCACACAATAATAGTAGGAGATTTCAACACCCCACTCTCATCAATGGACAGATCATGGAAACAGAAATTAAACAGAGACGTAGACAGACTAAGAGAAGTCATGAACCAAATGGACCTAACAGATATTTATAGAACATTCTATCCTAAAGCAAAAGGTTATACATTCTTGTCAGCTCCTGATGGTACTTTCTCCAAAATTGACCATATAATTGGTCAAAAAAACGGGCCTCAACAGGTACAGAATGATAGAAATAATCCCATGCGTGTTATCAGACCACCACAGCCTAAAGCCTAACAATAAGGGAAGAATGCCCACATATACATGAGTGTTGAACAATGCTCTAATCAATGATAACCTGGTCAAGGAAGAAATAAAGAAAGAAATTAAAGACTTCTTAGAACTTAATGAGAATGAAGGTACAACATACCCAAAATTATGGGACACATAGAGGGCAGTGCTAAGAGGAAAACTCATAGCTCTGAGTGCCTGCAGAAAGAAAAAGGAGAGAGCATATATCACCAGCTTGACAGCACACCTAAAAGCTCTAGAACAAAAAGAAGCAAATACACCCAGGAGGAGTAGAAGACAGGAAATAATCAAACTCAGAGCTGAAATCCACCAAGTAGAAACAAAAAGGACCATAGAAAGAATCAACAGAACCAAAAGTTGGTTCTTTGAGAAAATCAAAAAGATACATAAACCCTTAGCCAGGCTAACGAGAGGACACAGAGAGTGTGTCCTAATTATCAAAATCAGAAATGAAATGGGAGACATAACTACAGAATCAGTGGAAATTCAAATAATCATCAGATCTTACTATAAATACCTATATTCAACAAAACTTGAAAATCTGCAGGAAATGGACAATTTCGTAGACAGATACCAGGTACAGAAGTTAAATCCAGAACAGATAAACCAGTTAAACAACCCCATAACTCCTAAGGAAATAGAAGCAGTCATTAAAGGTCGCCCAACCAAAAAGACCCCAGGTCCAGACGGGTTTAGTGCAGAATTCTATCAGACCTTCATAGAAGACCTCATACCAATAATATCCAAACTATTTCACAAAATGAAATAGATAGTGCACTAGCGAATTCCTTCTATGAAGCCACAATTACTCTTACACCTAAACCACATAAAGACCCAACAAAGAAGTAGAACTTCAGAACAATTTCCCTTATGAATATCGACACAAAAATAGTCAATAAAATTCTGGCAAACCGAATCCAAGAGCACATCAAAACAATCATCCACCATGATCAAGTAGGCTTCATCCCAGGCATGCAGGGATGGTTTAATATATGGAAAATCATCATCGTGATCCATTATATAAACAAACTGAAAGAACAAAACCATATAATCATTTCATTAGATGCTGAGAAAGCATTTGACAAAATTCAACACCCCTTCATGATAAAAGTCCTGGAAAGAATAGGAATTCAAGGCCCATACCTAAACTTAGTAAAAGCCATATACAGCAAACCAGTTGCTAACATTAAACTAAATGGAGAGAAACTTGAAGCAATCCCACTAAAATCAGGAACTAGACAAGGCTGCCCACTCTCTCCCTACTTATTCAATATAGTTCTTGAAGTTCTAGCCAGAGCAATCAGACAACAAAAGGAAATCAAGGGGATACAGATTGGTAAAGAAGAAGTCAAAATATCACTATTTGCAGACGATATGATAGTATATTTAAGTGATCCCAAAAGTTCCACCAGAGAACTGCTAAAGCTGATAAACAATTTCAACAAAGTGGCTGGGTATAAAATTAACTCAAATAAATCAGTAGCCTTCCTCTACACAAAAGAGAAAGAAGCCGAGAAAGAAATTAGGGAAATGACACCCTTCATAATAGACCCAAACAGTATAAAATAACTCGGTGTGAGTTTAACCACGCAAGTAAAAGATCTGTACAATAAGAACTTCAAGACACTGAAGAAAGAAATTGAAGAAGACCTCAGAAGATGGAAAGATCTCCCATGCTCATGGATTTGCAGGATTAATATAGTAAAAATGGCCATTTTACCAGAAGCGATCTACAGATTCAATGCACTCCCCATCAAAATACCAATCTAATTCTTCAAAGAGTTAGACAGAACAATTTGCAAATTCATCTGGAATAACAAACAACCCAGGATAGCTAAAACTATTCTCAACAATAAAAGGACTTCAGGGGGAATCACTATCCCTGAACTCAAGCAGTATTACAGAGCAATAATATTAAAAACTGCATGGTATTGGTACAGAGACAGACAAATAGACCAATGGAACAGAATTGAAGACCCAGAAATGAACCCACACACCTATGGGCACTTGATTTTTGACAAAGGAGTCAAAACCATTTAATGAAAAAAAGATAGCACTTTCAGCAAATGGTGCTGGTTCAACTGGAGGTCAACATGTAGAAGAATGCAAATTGATCCATGCTTATCACCCTGTACAAAGCTTAAGTCCAAGTGGATCAAGGACCTCCACATCAAACCAGATACACTCAAACTAATAGAAGAAAAACTAGGGCACTGGAAAAAATTTCCTGAACAAAACACCAATGGCTCATGCTCTAAGATCAAGAATCGACAAATGGGATCTCATAAAACTGCAAAGCTTCTGTAAGGCAAAGGACACTGTGGGTAGGACAAAACGGCAACCAACAGATTGGGAAAAGATCTTTACCATTCCTACAACAGATAGAGGCCTTATATCCAAAATATACAAAGAACTCAAGAAGTTAGACCGCAGGGAGACAAATAACCCTATTAAAAATGGGGTTGAGAACTAAACAAAGAATTCACAGCTGAGGAATGCCGAATAGCTGAGAAACACCTAAAGAAATGTTCAACATCTTTAGTCATAAGGGAAATGCAAATCAAAACAACCCTGAGATTTCACCTCACACCAGTGAGAATTGCTAAGATCAAAAACTCAGGGGACAGCAGATGCTGGTGAGGATGCGGAGAAAGAGGAATACTCCTCCATTGTTGGTGGGATTGCAGACTGGTACAACCATTCCGGAAATCAGTCTGGAGGTTCCTCAGAAAATTGGACATTGAACTGCCTGAGGATCCAGCTATACCTCTCTTGGGCATATACCCAAAAGATGCCCCAACATATAAAAAAGACATGTGCTCCACTATGTTCATCGCAGCCTTATTTATAATAGCCAGAAGCTGGAAGGAACCCAGAAGCCCTTCAACAGAGGAATGGATACAGAAAATGTGGTACATCTACACAATGGAATATTACTCAGCTATCAAAAACAACGACTTTATGAAACTCGTAGGTAAATGGTTGGAACTGGAAAATATCATCCTGAGTGACCTAACCCAATCACAGAAAGACATACATGGTATGCACTCATTGATAAGTGGCTATTAGCCCAAATGCTTGAATTACCCTAGATGCCTAGAACAAATGAAACTCAAGACGGATGATCAAAATGTGAATGCTTCACTCCTTCTTTAAAAGGGGAACAAGAATACCCTTGGCAGGGAAGAGAGAGGCAAAGATTAAAACAGAGACTGAAGGAACACCCATTCAGAGCCTGCCCCACATGTGGCCCATACATATACAGCCACCCAATTAGACAAGGTGGATGAAGCAAAGAAGTGCAGACCGATCGGAGCTGAATGTAGATCTCTCCTGAGAGTCACAGCCAGAGTACAGCAAATACAGAGACGAATGCCAGCAGCAAAGCACTGAAATGAGAATAGGACTCCCATTGAAGGAATCAGAGAAAGAACTGGAAGAGCTTGAAAAGGCTCGAGACCCCTTATGAACAATGCCAAGCAACCAGAGCTTCCAGGGACTAATCCACTACCTAAAGACTATACATGGACTGACCCTGGACTCTGACCTCATAGGTAGCAATGAATATCCTAGTAAGATCACCAGTGGTAGGGGAAGCCCTTGGTCCTGCTTAGACTGAACCCCCTGTAATCGTGGGTATTGGGGGAAGGGTGGCAATCGGGGGAGGATGGGGAGGGGAACACCCATAAAGAAGGGTAGTGGGAGGGATTAGGGGGATGTTTGTCCGGAAACTGAGAAAGGGAATGACATTTGAAATGTAAATAAGAAATACTCAAGTTAATAAAAAAAAAGGTGCAGCTAGGTAAACTACATGCATACTGTTTATTTGGTTGTACCCCAAGGTGACATTTTTGCGGCAGGTATAATTTGGATCATTAACTAATGGATGTGTTTGATTAACACTTAATACTTAATACTGTGTGCATTGGTATACCACCTTGAAGATATCTTAAATAGCAACTAAGCACACACAAATACATAAATAAAATCTTCCAATTAGACAATTTTCTAATTCATTGTGAAATAAGATCTCAGAACTTTGCCAAATCCAAGTCATATCTACAATCAAGGCCAGATAAATTTAAGAAACATTCCTTTTCCCTGGTAATAGCTGCCTAAAATGCCGTATGTTGTTTGGTTTGCTCAATTGTAATAAAATAGCATAGACAGAATGATTTAAATAACACCAATTATACACCAAGGACAAATAGAAAACCAGTCTAAAATGTTCCCATCTGAATGTTACAATGAACTGTATAGCATGAATGGCCTTACCGATGATTGCCGCAATATAAATTCCATCTCTAGTGTTGTCTACTGTGGAAGCTACAGGAACTGGTTACATGACAAAGGTATAAGATGAGCATATTCTGTGATTGTAATCTAAATGCAAATCACAATTTAATTTCTTGAAAACAACATTAAATATAGGTTAAAGTGGTCTACTCATTACCAGTCCTCACCCAGAGTTATTACAGGCTTCTGAGCAGACCAGTCATCAAAAGTAATTATGCTTTGCAGTTTATCTTGAGATTAGGGTCATGTGGCTGATTTCTAGAAAGAAAATGCAGTTTTTAAAAGTTTGAACTGTGACATTTGACATTGTGACATAAAAACTTGAAAGTCTAAAATCATAGAAAACTACTAAATATATTTATAATGCACAGTAAAGGTTTTATGAAAGTGAATTACTTCTGTATAGTCACAATAGGTAAAAATATTCATAACAGAAAAGAAGTTATCCTGGTAGATATTGAATTTCATTTAGAAATTTGAGTGTTAAACTTACCCTGCATGTGATTTCTTCACACTAGCAGAACTCATGCAGATGTGAACACAAGGGCAGTACACTCAAGACTGGAAGAGATGAGTCATATTGCAGTGCTCCAGGCCAGGTGAATGGAGTGGGAAAGACCCTCTCCCCTCCCTCTTACCCTTCCTCTGTCTATTGCTCCTTCCCTCTCTTCCTACATTTCTCACTCTGATCCTCCACCTATTCTTCCCTTTCTTATTTGCCCTTATTTTCTTCTTTCTTTTCTTCTTCTCTTCTTCCTACGTCTATCCTTTATCCAGTCCTGCACCATTCAGTGATATTCCCTTCCCTCTGTCCAGACATCTTACCTTCCTTGCCTTGCCTTACCTTCCCTTCTCCTTTTTCCCCTCCCTCCCTCCCTCCCTCCCTCCCTCCTTTCTCTCTCTCCTTCTTTCTTTCTTTCTTTCCTTCTTTCTTTCTTTCTTTCTTTCTTTCTTGGTACTGGATGGATCCACTGCATTGAACATTCTAAAAATACCAACTAACATGGAGTTATAATCCAAGCCCCACTTTAATTTGAGCTTATTTTTTTCTGCTTTGTGATTTACTGGAATTTATTTTGCATGCTAAGGGTGATTAGACTATTATGGAAAGGGGATTATATTTAAAATTATTTAAAATTCCTGCCTACTTCAATAATTTGAATACTGCCTTTAAAACCCCCAGTTCTCTGTTCATCCATATAGACTCACCGAACTTCAACTTGTTACTGAGTTCACTGGCTCCATTGGCTGAGCTCTTCAGTGTTACCTAAAGCAAGGCAGATTTCTCAATCAGTGTGTTCACAGTTTTGCATGTAAATATTTTCAAAATGAAAGAGAGTAGTCTTTCTGCCAATTATTTTTTTACTTTTATGAAATGCAACTTATAGTCTATGCTCTTTGAAAGCATTGTCTGAATATCTGTTAATCTGTTCTTTGTGATGCTCCCTATTTACATTTATTATACTCTTGGGGCTCTATTTAGCCATTGTGTTGGAGTTGGCTTTTCATTTGTAATTAACACGAAGATTCAATGAAAGGAGTCTTTGCTCATAGATGTCAACTTTATTTTTGTCATTATGATTAATATTACTGCTACTGTTGATCTGCATTGATGGGTGTTAAGCTCAGACTCTCACATGTGAGGCAGCACACTGCCACTGATTGACATGTCAGTCTCAGAGAGGGTTTGAACAATGCAGAGTACATATCCTCATACTTGATAACCTCCATTCTTAGTACATATAACAGGTGGTGATAAAGAGGCCAGACTTTGAAAATACCACTATGCTACATTTCTTTGAATTTTAGTGACTTAAGTATATATATATATATATTTCTCCATGAGACAAATGAAATTTCTTTGGGTATGAGAGTAATTTTAATTTTTTCCATCTTAAATGCCTAGAAACGCTAAATATAACTCTTTTCCTCAATTTATATTATATCTCTTTGAAAAACCTAAAGACACATCATCCTGAGTGAGGTAACCCAGTCCTGAAAGTACATGAATGGAATGTACTCACTTATAAGTGGATATTGGCTAATAAAGTAGAGGATAACCATGATACACTCCACAGACCCAAAGAAGCTAAATAAGAAAAAAAAAGGCCCAAGAAAGGATGCTTGAGTATCACATAGAAATAAGAATAAAATAGTCATAAGGGGCAAATGGAGAGAAAGAACTAGGAGGGGGAGGGGAAGGGGAGCTGAATGGGAGATTCAGGATTTCGTGTTTGAAGGACAAGAGAAATAACCACATGGCCATAAAAATGAATGGAAATGTGTAACTGGCAGTGGGTGAGAAGAGGTGAACATTTCCAGAAAGAGGCAAAGACCTGTGATAATGGAGGCAACCAAGAATCAATGATGGGGGTGGGGATGGAGGGAGGGATTTAGTTGTGCCTCACAACAATAGGGATATAGAACTTGAAGAGGCTACCTTCTATAGCCAAGGAAGAATCCCAGTGGAGTAATAGAGACACCACCCTACCTAAAAATATTTCAATGCAAAATTTATTCTGTCTGTAAGAAATGCAGGCACAGGGGATGGGACAGAGACTGAGGAAATGGCCATCCAATAACTGGTCCAACTTGAGACCCATCCCATGGGAAAGCACCAATCTCTGACACTACTAATGCTACTCCATTATGCTTTCAGACAGCAGCATAATACAGACACAGTCCTCTGAGAGGCTCCACCCAGCAGCCAAATGGTGGATGGAAGCATGGGGACTCTTATAGAACAATAGGAGGAATGATTGCAGTCAAAGGGGGATAGGAACTCCACAGGACATTCAGCAGAATCAACCAACCTCAAACCTTGGGGCTTTCAGAGTCCAAACCACCACCCAAAGATCATACACAAGCTGAACCTAGGCCTTCCTGAACATATATAGCAGATGTGCAACTCAGTCTTTATGTGGGTTCCGAACAACTAGAGTGGGGCTATCCCAAAAGCTGTTGCCTGCATATTAGATATGTTCTAACTGGGCTGCCTTGTCTGGCCTCAGTGGGAAAGAAAGTGCCTAGCCTTGCAAAAACTTTAACTGCCAGGATTGGTGGGATAATCAAGGGGTTTCCCACATGCTCAGAGGAGTAAGGGGAAATGGGGTAAGGATTGTGGGTAGGGGTGACCAGGGGGAGGGCAGTGAGCAGGATGTAAAGAAATAAGTAAAAATCAAAATTAAAAATAATGAAAACTTTTTTCCATTTCATTCTTCTTTTCTTTTCTTTTCTTTTTATTAGATATATTTCTTTACTTACCTTTCAAATGGTATTCCCTTTCCTGGTTTCCTGTCCATAAGGCCCCATCCCTATCCCCTCCCCCATGTTCCCCCCATCCACTCCCCTTACTTCCCCCTGACATTCCCCTGCACTTGGGGTCCAACTCTCTGAGTTTATAAAATAAATTTGGTATGGAAATGAGCGTAATTCATTATATAACTTCTACATGTATATGGTACAACTCTACATTTCATAGTTGGATTGAGGTATTGCTCCTATTTAATCTTCTTTAATTGAATAAACTATTGTGATACAACTCCATATTAAACATGTAAGGAATGTTGAATGAGAATCATGAGGGTCTCTGCATTTTTTAAGTCACTATTAAATAATAGTGATTTGAAGAACTATATTTATTCATATGATATATGCTATCATGCTGAAGAAACTTGAGTGCTGGCCTTGCTATCTACAGTCTGCACAACCTCTGTGAGCCTATTTCCAAATGTCTGTATTGGGTTCTTCGATAGGACATTTTTCGTGGGTTAATATTACGTACATCAGTTAATGTAAAGTACAAAGGTCACTTTGGTTCATGGGATTGATTAGACAATATTTAAAATGACGGTAACAATATTAAATGTTGGTGAGTCTTCCCAGCCTGACCTTATTATTTTACATATCACTGAGAAGGTTTCCTTCACTCTAGAGAAGAAACAATAATGGCAAATGATATGTGGATATTACTAAATATTATACATAAGTATATAACACTCTCCACTGATAAAAGTGTAAATTTGTCAAAGGTAATATGATCCAAAGATGTTCATCTCTCTAGTATATATAAATTAGCTCTGCTTTCAATAACTTCTGAAGGTTTCTTTGTTGACTTGTCTTTTAAATCACATCTCACTGTAAAGGTCAACAGTCAGAGAAGTGATGAGGGAATCAAACCACCTGGCCAGGTATAGTGTGGAGTGACATACAGAAGTAGTGACTTGGTTCCTATGTCTTTATGAATTATCATGAAAAATACATTTTTCAAATATAGCACATAATGAATTATGTTTTTTTCTCCTTTCAATGATTTTTTTTTTTTGGTTTTGCTTAATGTCATGATCATTCTCCTATATTCCTAGGCTAGCACTCAATTCATGATTCATACTCTTTCTATTTCAGCCAGCCAAGATTTTATTCATGAAATATTACACTTCTTGAATTTATTCTAAGGTTTTAAAGTTGTACCTTTACATAAAAATTGTATCAACTTTATTATAGCTATAAAATAAAACATCTTTAAGAATTTACATAAATATTATTTATTGGACTAAATCACAATAATTGGGCATAGATAAAAAGTTTTTGAATTTAGAAATGTCCATTTTTACATTAATGAAAAAACATTTCTTTAGAATCACTATTTTATAAAAGGAAAAAAAAACTGTTCGGTATAAATCTCCATCCTTTTTTGGAGAATGTCATTAGTTTTACTTTTTAATATATTGTACAAGAGAAAATAGTTCTTTTGTTTAGTTTTTATTCTTAGATTTTCCTAGCTATCAACATAGTCTTATTTTTCATTACTGAAGTAAAGAGGAGATATTAAATGCAAAATATTGTATTTAAATGCAAATGCTACCACTGAATATAACAGAGGGTAATAATTTGCCATGAGAGCCTATGAATAGTCATTAACTCCGAACTTCTATCATTTAGGGATTTATTATAAGAATTTCTAACAGGCACGAGTGCTCAAAATGCTCATGAAATCATCTGTGGATGGGTGTACCCATCCACACTATGAAAATGCTCCACAGGAATGACACATCGGCCATTAGGTACCAAGAATGGCTCTGCTTCATAGTAGTATCCCTAGAGTGCAAAATTTATTTCTCTGAACATTTCAAACAAGACTTCCAAAATGTCGTCTTACTTTTCAAATAACCCTGAAAACAATGTTACATTTATTAAATTCTTTCCAGAATGAATTAGTGAATATCACTGTGAATTTTGTGTAGAGAATTGTTCTGACAAAAGTTGGTACTTTGATTCCATGACTAATGTGTGTTTTTTGTATTTACATAGTTCTCTTACATGATTTTTAATCATGTATCCTTCCCATGTAAGACCTTTTTTCTTCTCAAATTGAAGGTATCTATTTCCTTACTTGCTACATATATATTACACATATGTTATCAAACTATTACCTATTACTTTTCATATATATTCATAAATGTAGAAGCACAATTCTCTATGTTTTCAAACCTATTGACACCAAATATTCTAAGATTTTTTTGAAGGGAAATAGAATTCTAACATTTATATGATATAGTACCTACTATGATTGCACTAATGAATGATTTGAACATTTATTTTCATAATTCTACAAGATGAATATTCTCTCAAATACTCTTTAACATACATAGAAATATTTCCTTCACTTATTTTTCCTAAAGCCTCACAATTATTCCAGTGTACAAGAGGCTCATAAGTCAAATACACAGAGCTGTGTAAGATCGTCAATGTAACCTGACATAAAATCCACAAAGACAATGAATGCATGTCTTTTGTGTATTCTCTTAGAAGAAGGTTTATTATTATGTCAGAAACATAAACTTTTAAAATATTTTTGTAGTTAGTATCCCTGATGGCAAAATAACTCTCTTCTATAGTTACTCTGCAAAAGTCAGTCTCAACAATCTTGGAAATTATTTTTTTCCTTGAAGTTCTGCTAGCCCAAGTGATCAAATATATTTTCCTCTATATATCTTTGCTAAATACTTCATTTGGCCATTAAGATGGGAATTCAGTCAGGAAAGCCATTTCTCCAGTTTTGTATGGGGGAGGGGGCACAGATTATGTTTTGGTAATGTTTACATGATGTTTACCTTAGAGATGAATGTATCCTGAAGCTGTAGTTATGTTCAACTTTCCCAGGATTACACACCTGAAACACAATGCATCATTTATCAAGTGATTTCTTATATAGGTAACAAGCTGCTCCTACATTATGAGTTAGTAATCTCTTTCAAAGAGTTAAGATCTGATTTTATAATGTCCCTTTGTTCTTTAGCAGTTAGTTACTGAGAGTTATAAACAAGAACATCGTCTCATGACATAATAACTTCTAACCCACATTGAGCATCTAGTGAAATGACACGGATACCTTGACTGCTTCTCCTCTGAACCAAAGCATTCCCTCACCAGTGATGTCATCTGTGTTTCCTGTTTCATTCAGATACGTGGTCATAGAATTATGTTTTCATTTCCAAAATGAAACTTTTCATTTTTCCTACGTCAGAATCTTCCTATATGAAATGAAGAATGGGCTAAATCAGAAGGACATGATCTCACAGATGGTGATCCTAATTTAATATCTTAGGCTTGTAAGGCAAGTATTGAATAGCAATTATTACAAAAATAATGTTCTCTCAATGGGTACGGTTGCTTACATTTACCATCCAGCCTATGAGAAGCTGAGGAGGAAGACTCCAGGGAGCTTTCGGCCTGCTTGGCCTACTACACACTGAGTACCAGGGTAGCCTTTGGTACTTAATAACATCATCTTACCTCAAAAATAAATAAATAGATAGATAAATGGTAGGTAGGTAGATGGATGGATGGATGGATATATATATATATATATGTATATATATATACATATATATATACATATATATATATATATATATATATATAGAGAGAGAGAGAGAGAGAGAGAGAGAACATAGTCCAAAAGTAAAGCAGTCTTAATTGTTTTGACTTCTCTTTCTCACTCAGCAAAAGAAGGAATATAGTTGTCATGCCCTACAAAATAGACAAAGCCAA
Source organism: Rattus norvegicus (assembly GCF_021556685.1). Taxonomy (NCBI): domain Eukaryota; kingdom Metazoa; phylum Chordata; class Mammalia; order Rodentia; family Muridae; genus Rattus; species Rattus norvegicus. The sequence continues at coordinate 81,683,104 of NC_141535.1, forward strand.
GAGAGGGGTGAAGAGACAGTGAAACTGAGGGTGATTGTAGTTGCACCTTGAGTAAGGAGAAATAACCCTATTTAGTCTTACCGAATGTACGCATCAGCCTTAAATGGTGTTTAAAAATCATACAACTTATATGGCATTGCTAACATATATTTTTATTACACTTAAATCTATATGGTATAAAATACTATAATACTATTGCAATATAATATTGTAATACTATTTTCACTTTGATGGAAATATGAGTTTGTCATCTTTCTCAGTTTACAATTTATTTGAAAATTACTATAATTATCTAACATGTCCTTAGATTAATATGATATATATGTTTCAAAAAAGGTAGTTGGGTTAATGAACATGCTGGTTTTACATAAAAATGAACACTGAAACATGTAGTAGAAACATATGTAGAATTCCTTGCTTGTAGAAGCCCTTTGACACCTACCTGATACAATGAAGTGGAAGTTATGGAACTTCCGATTTCAAGCTAAGGGTACAGGAAAGCCTACAGTGCAAGGACAGAGAGTGATCATATAGTATTTCACTCACTGTTTGCATTTTACAAACTGCCTTATATTTATTGACATTTTATGTTTTGCTCGCTGATTCTGTGATTAAACGCTGTTCTGTATTGTTAAATGTTTTCTCAAGCATATTAAGCTACCTCTCAAGATTGCTGCATGTGACATCTCAGACACAGGTTTATATTCTTTGTGTGATGTCTCATAATAAATTGTTTTCTCAAGTTGTACAACAATCTAACTTCTGAGCAGCACTGTACATAAACTCACTTTTTCTCTACTCCTTCATAATATCAGCTAAAATAGAGTCATGATATTAGAATTAAGCAGGTGAGATACAGTAACTATGTGATGGTTTGAATAGATATGGCCCCACAGATTCATGTATTTGAATGCTTGACCCATAGGGAGTGGCGCTATTAGGAGGTGTGGCCTTGTTAGTGGAAGTGTGTCATTGTGGGAGAAGGTTTTGAGGTCTTGTGTTCTCAAGCATAGCCCAGTGGAATCTAGCCATGTATGTATGTATGTAGGTAGGTAGGTAGGTAGGTAGGTAGGTAGGTAGGTAGGTAGGTAGGTCGGTCGGTAGGTGGGTAGGTATTTATATGGCAATAAGTAAAGAGAAGCTGCCTACATGAGAGTTGGAGTAGTTCAATGAAAGATAGCTGGAAGGAGCTGGAGGAAGAAAATGGATGGAGATTATGATGTAATTCTATTTAAATTAAAAATGTGTTTTTAAATTGTCCTGATATATAACATCCTTTGTTCTGTTACCATGAAACTACTCTTATGTTGGAATGTGTGGACTTGGCATAAACTGAATCTTTTACCCAGACCAAAAGTGCTCATATTGGAGCTCCAGTAAGTAAGATATCTCTTAATTTCTTTGAATCAAGAATCATGTATTTGTATCATCACCCAAAAGTCAATAACAAGTGGACAACATTCCTTAATTCAATAAAACTTTGCTTGATATTTTCGTGGGGTTTTTGTTTGTGTTTGTTTTGTTTTGTTGAAATGGGCTTTCTTTGTGCACTGGAGGCTATTCTAGAACTCCCTTTGTAATCCAGGTTAGTCTTGAACTCATGGAAATCCTCCTGGCTCTGCCTCCAAAGCGCTGGAATTAAAGTCTGCCACCACCACAGGGCACATTTGCATCACATTTGCAGCAGATTTGATTTCTAGGAGAGGAAAATCTCTGAGATCTCTTTTACAAATTGGAAGCTTACCTCAGTGGGGTTCTCCATGAGAGCATTCTTCCTGTTGCTCCAGCAAGAGGCCCCTCCTTAGCTGCGCTAATCCTTTCAAAAGTTCCAGCCTCTCCTTCAGCACCAATGTCCACTGGAACTTCCCAGTGTTTCTTTTACCGCCAAACTATACATTTTTCTTTTACTTGTGTTTTTCATCGTAGGCATATATAAAAAAATTAGTAATAACCAAGGAGCAGAATCAATGTTATGAGTCTTGGAACTTCATTTTCAAAAAAATAATTAGTAGATAATCTTTTGGTTTATTATCAGTCAAGGTCTCAAGACATTAGCCGATGGCAGGCAGATACATTGTCAAAATATCATTTGAGTGGCTTCTAGCCCAGTTCCTAATGTTGATTCTTGTAAAAGGAATATCTTGTATAGTATATGCATTAACCACCTGTCAATTAAAAAGAAAAAAACCTATAGCCTATAGGAAAGAGTAGAATAAAAAGTGTGACATCTAGGAGGCAGAGAAAATTCTGAGAAAGATCCAGGTCCTATAGATTTGCCCTGGAACATGTGATATTGGATGCATGGTACCGGAGCACAGGTAATCAGTCATGAGGCAGAATGTAGATTAAAATAAATGGGTTATGATCTAGTTGGAGAAGGGCCTAGCTATATAGTCAAGGTATTTGCAATTATAATTTGAGTCTGAGTCTTATTTTGTAAGCATGGGCAAGGAGCAAGAACCAGAACAAATGTCTTCAGTTTCTGTTACAACAGTCATTGCTCTCAATCTACTGTCTCCTGAGGGCTTATGGGCCTATTAAATTGTGGATAATATTCAAATGCTTTTTTTTAGTCCAAATTCCAAAGTCTTCTACATCTTAAAACAACAGCAACAACAACAAAATAAATAAAACAAAGCAAAAAACCCAACCACAAAACAGCAACAAAAGTAACATATCCAGGTTTTTCTGGCAATACCCTTTGGGATCAATTTCTGTATTATTTACTCTCCTGTTACTGTGATAAAACAGCAGGGTCAGAAGCAACTTATAAACAAAGATTTTACTGAGGCTTACAGTTCCAAAGGGAGAATTCATGATGGTCAAGGAATTATGGCAGTCAGAACAAGGAGATAAAATCGTCAACTGCAAACACAGAGCAGACAGAAGAGAATTGGAGCAAGTCTTTGTGAATGAACATTCCTCCAAAAAAGCTCTGCCTGGATGTGAATGAAAAATCTCCCAAAACAGTCCGTGTGTGTAGATACCGATGTATGCACTGGGATTTCAGCACCATGCAGGGATTTTGCCAGTTAAGATATCACCTGTGATTTTGAGGTCTATTTTCAGATTTCCAGCCATTGCTTGCCCTACTCTGTATCTGAATAAACATCTCTTGATAGCAAACAAAAAATTATTTTAGGATCTACTAACATAGAATGACGTTTTATGATAAATTAAATAAAAGGTCTCTTAAAAACCATTAACTTAGAAGGACTTTAACTCCCACAAATCCAAGAACTGGGAATGCCATCAGTTTACATTTTAGACTCCCTGCTCCCTGCCCCTGCCCTGGCTCTCAGGTGTACCCAGCAATGTATTTTAAATTTTTCTGGACCTATTAATTTTGTTGTTTTGTAAAATTACAAAAGTTCATAAAATGCTTCTACAATGGAGCATGGAATTAATGTGTGCTCCCACGCCATGGTCACTCAAACCAGCTCCAGAATAAAATCTCTTATTCCCTTTAAGATGAGAGCTATTAGTTTTTGTTTGTTTGTTTGTTTCTTTTATTGTTGTTTTCTTTTCTTTTGTTTGTCAACAGCAAAGGCACCCAACATAGAACCCAGAGAATGAACTATGTCTCACCTAAAGATTCACTTGAATGGATGACGTGTACCTCTGTGAACTCCCAGAGTCTAGGCCTTCTGGACATTTGGAGTTATTTTCTCAGGTGAATTGACAGTAAGGGGTGTTTGTTTGTTTGTTTGATGATGGTGTTGTTTTGGGGGTTGGTCTTTGGGTGTCCTGGCTTGGTCAGCAGTACATTTTGTTTATTCGGTGATAATCCTACAGTTTCTGGGGTCTGCTATTAAAGTATTTGGTTTAGGGTATCCCATTTGTTTAAGAGCATTTTAGTTTAAGCATTTAGTTTTCCTGCTAGCTTTCAGGCCTCTCAAGGCATTTTGGATTCTGGCTGTTTAGCCATGTTCATTATTTTGTTTGCTTTGGGAACTTTTGAGACATTTTCATTTTTGACCGTCTTGGTTTTCATTGGCTTTGAAATATTTTGATTTATTTTCATTTGTCCTTTGTTTCCAGACATTCCTTCTTAAACACACAATACTATACTGCAGGTGCCTGCAACTTAGGAGTTTTATGAGTGGTAAAGGAACTTCTTCAGCTCACTCAAGGAGACTGCAGGGTCTGGAGCCACCTCCTATTTGTGTAAATGTATGAGATGATCCCGAGACTCAGTGGGAAAAGAAAGTCTCAATGTAAAAACTGAAAAAAATCATCACAAAAGGAAGTACATAGAACTGACATAATAAACACATGTCAGGAAAAAAGGAAAACATATGCATACATACATACATACATACATACATACATACATACACGTTTATGTTTGCATTTAACAAAATCCTAGGCAACAACCTTGTTTTGTTTTGTTCTTGTTTTTAATCACAACCAAGCAGACTGCTTTAATAAAACTGTAAAATATCTGTTACCACTATCCAGAGCAAAACCTGATAAAATTGGCTTTGCATGATAAAAAATAGTTCTTCAAAAAACTACACAAATTAAACTAGATATTGAATGGAATTATTAATGAAAAGAAATTTTAGGTTTATATCTGCTAATGGTAAAGTCTAAAGTAACAGTGTGCTCCTTTTTTCTCTAACCTTGCTTCTTTATCTCTGATTTATATATTTCTTGAACAATTTTTTCTTTTGACTCTGCTTAAGATACAGCATATAAATGATTGTTGACAATAAATATGGCTATAACTATTATATTAATTTAGGAGTTATAAAACTTTAAAAGGTACTTAATATCCTGAGATAAAATTTTCAGTATTGATTTTTTCTTAATATCCTTTTACTAAATGGTCATCTGAAACTGTAATTAAATATATTTTTATTGAACAAAGCCTTTGCTCTTTTACAATAATCATTACCTAAAGTTTGTAAATATTTTTAGAGACTGATGCCCACAGTAAACATTAGCACTCAATTACTCAATGATTGTAAAACATGTTCTACTGAAGAAATATTTAAAATTGTTCATAAACTTTGGTCTATTATATAAATAACGCATTATAAGAGACTTTTACATGTGGCCACTAAAATTTAAAATAGTTCTGATCTTCTTCAAGGCATAAAACCCATATGTTTCATCACCTAAAAGAAAAAGATCACATCAAATATTCCATTCTGACTTAAAGATCCGAACTGTATGCACGTTACTTTACCTCACCCCCAGAAGGAGTGCAGTTTTTCACATCATCTGAGAGAAAACTCCGTAGCCTTTGCTGGATATCTCATCTCCAGTGTTGAGGAACCGGGTAACTAAACCTTTCCTCCCTTTCATGCTCCTTACATAAATTCCACCTGGCATATTTCTAAATAATGACTAGTCTTGGTTTTAATAACATTATGAATAAATATATAATGTCTTTTCATTGAACATACCTTCTTGTTGTTGACTGCTTTTAAACTAATATTTGAAATATTAAAGTTTTTCCATTGTCTATATGAATGTATTCCAGTTATTCAATATGATTTGGTTAAGGCAAGATGTTTTTTAGTTAAATTTTAACTCCATATACTCTGATTAGAGAAAGCTAGAGATTTTGGTTAATTCCCTCTTATTCAAACTATACAAAAGACATCAATGTCTAATAACAATATCCACAATGTTTTATACTTTAAATCTTGATGTTTATTGCTATCTAAAATGTACTATAGTACAATTTGCCAGGATTTAAAAATTAATTAAACAATGATTTAGTAATAAAAAGAGGAGGCAATGCTGCATTAACTCGTTTTACATTTTTATTCAAATATGAGAAAGACTAAAACAAATAATTGTACAACAGGGGGACTATATAGTCAATCTCATAAATTTTATTTTGTATCATGTGTAACCTTCACTGTATTGAGTCAAATGATATTGATTACTTAGTTTGAAGTATAAAAATTTATGCCACATATAAATGCAATGCCAGAAACAAAGGGTAAAAATTAATTCAGATCCAGATCATAATGGCCTTTTTTTTTAGCTATTCTGCTCTCCCAAAGACTGCTTTCCTGCCCACTCCTCAAGTGTCATATACATCCTATCATAAGACTAAGCCTGCTAGTCACGAGGGACTTCACAATATTTGATACATGGTCCCTGTGTGCACAACATGTGATGATTGGTGAACAGGGGAACCGTGAACAAAATTTCCTGGAGAAGCAGTGTCATGCCGGTGAACAAAGACTCACGAGAGGAGTCTGTGTCTGAAGACATGAGTGAACTGACTGGAATTTCAGTCCTGTGGAGAGCTTGAGATGTTGCAGGTTCAAAAGTTAATTATCTTGGGTTATACAACTATAAACGCTCATCGAAATGTCTCCACGTTACAACGTGAGATTTTTAGTAACCTAGATCTCTGCTCCTGAGTTATGTTCACTCGCTCAAAATGACTCTGGCATGAATTACTTACTCTTTTCTTTAAGATGAGAGCTATTCTTTTCTTTGTTTGTCTTTGCTTGGGTTTTTGTACCTTTTCAGACCACCAGCAGTTCGAAAATCAATCCAAGATTCCTAGCATAGTTTATTAAAGCTTAAGCGTTTAGCTAGGGCTCTCTCCCAGCTACTATCTAAACATACCCTGACTATTCTAGGCACTGTGACTGGCCACATGATTAGATCTTTACCCTCTCTGCTCCACTTGTGTCTGTGTCTGTTCCCTTCCAGGTCCTTTTAACTCTGCTTGCATTTCTGTGCACTTCTTGCCCCAGCCATTGGCCATGAGATCTTTATTACAACCAACCATCAGCAAGGCAACACCAGATACATCTCTTAGGTTGCTGTTAGGCATAGAGGCCTGTCTGTCCTTCATGTTTTTAAGTAGCTGTGGAAGGACAAGCATTGACACGTATAAAACCAATGACGGGCCATTATAAATAACAATACGAAGATCAGGCCAAAATTAACAATTGAAAATACAAAGACACATCTTAATACAATGTGAAGGAAAGTCACACCAAGTTTGTTTGCTTTTTGTTTTGTTTTGTTTGTTTTGTTTTCTGCATCAACAGTTACATAGCTCAACTCCAGTGATATTCTTTCTCTATCAAAGGTTTACCGCTTTCTAAAACAGCTATCAACTTGGAAAAAACATTAAAATACAGGAGTCTTTAGGGAACATTTGCCATTCAAACCACCACAGTCTCTATTAATATTGTCTCTCCTTTTTTAATTTTTTTACTAAAATATAGGTCAATATACTATATTAAAACTTCTAATTTTTCTTCCCCGTAAAAGTCCCTGATTTTTTTCATAGAGAAAATTTAATATTTAATTTTGCATTAAAAATTGATCTCATTATTTTTTCTGGATGCGGTCCATATTTAAGTTTCCCAAAACATTATCTGTTCTGGTTGCTTTTTTTGTCCACTTATTACAAATCTGAACATATCTGGAAAGAGGAAATTTTAATTAAGAAAATGTCTGCATAATATTGGCATGAAGACAAATCCATGGAACATTTTCTTAATTAGTTATTGATGTGGTAGGGCTTAGATGATTAGAGGTGGTGTCACTTCCAGGTAGATGCTCCTGGGCTATATAAGAGAGCAGGCTGAGAAAGAAGTAGGCAGCACTTCTCCAAAGCCCTGCATCAGTTTCCTCCTGCATGTTCTTGTCATACGTTCCTTTCCTGACTTCCTCAGTGATGGTATGTAACCTGAGCATTGAACAGTAAAACCAACCCTTTCCTCCCCCATGTGGTTTTGGTCATGACGTTTTGTCACAGCCATAGGAAGTCAACTAAAACAATATCTATTTATCATAGAAACATCTTTTCTGAAATTGTTATACTTCATTATTTTATCAAATGAACAAGCAACTGAATCTCATGCTCCTGCATGCCTGTTTTGTGTAATTCACGATTCCTCGAAGTCTCAATCCCTCCACACTGTTAATTACTGTATCTTTAAGCATGGGTTAACCCATTTAATTTCTCATGTCCAGGAGGCTGTTTCCCAGTTACAAAACGTGTTTTACATTGTTCGTTTGCCCCTAAGTCGCCTTTTTCTGTTTTTCCTCTTGACACCTTTGCAATTGAAATTGTTTTCATATTTTTATTTCCTTATAGAAATTTTAATTGATACACCACCACAAACTCATTTTACAGTCTTAATATTTATTTTGTTTAATGGACAATAAAAATAAGGTTGATGGTTTTTCACTTTGTTTTGATTTTGTAATGTGTGAGTTCTTCCAAAGAAGTTCCATCTGGATCTTGAATCTTGAACAAATCTCTAGGACTTAGAGTACTCTGCTGGCTCACACCTTTTGGATTTTGACAGCACTCCTCACCTCAAATCTTAGCATCCAGAGTACATGCTTTGCTGTTATGTCGTCTTACTGTGTGAATGGAAACTAAGTGTTTCTGAAACCTTTCTGACTGGATACTGTTAAATCTCAAAATATCTATCTTATTCCCTGGAAGTTATGACATTTTTCTATTGCATGTTTAATATTTAATAATTTATATAAATTAATTTAATAATAATTTAATGTTTAATAATTTAACAATAACATTTAATAACAGTGTATTAATAGCTGTTGTTTTTCTGGAGTTCCTTAGAAAACGCTAGTTAAACACAAATGACTATTTTTCATGCAGTGCTGTATATATTTTTATAATCAATGACCATTTCTTAATTATATTTTGCCTTAACTTTTAATTTTAGAGGCAAAGCAAATTACAATGGCATTGTTGAGCCCTCTGTCCAATAATTTTATGATTTTGAGCTACCAACATTGTAGGTACTACGTAGGCACTTGAATTCATCCATCACCTTACGCATAAGTGACTGACCATGCTCAGCTCCCTAATTGACTTTCTTGCATTCATCTTTTTGTTTCTTGATTTCTATTATTATTATTGTTATTATTATTATTATTATTATTATTATTATTAAATTTTTTACAGTCTAGTCATTATCCCTGCCCCCCGGTCTACCCTCAGACAATTCCTCATCACATTCTTCCTCCCCAACTCCAAGAGAATGTCCCCACTCTCCACCTCACTCCCCTCCCAGACCTTCCCCCTCCGTGGGGCTTCATTCTATTGTGTGTGCATCTGTCCATGATGAACTCAGCCAGAAAATGAGACATCTAAACCCAAAGTTTCACTCTTTCTCACTTTCAAAAGCCAATCCTCCTTTTGCATTCTTATTTTCAACTTTGGAAAGAGTATTTGCCCATTAGTTCAAGATGAATGGAAAAAATGTTTGACTACTGTGTTTACAAACAAGTTTATGGTTTGATGAGTTTCTGGATATGTTGCCTGGAGTTAATGAATGACAATATTTTGTCAAGAAGACTTTTTTTTTAATCCTGGTAAATTTCATAGTTCTTAGCTTATATGTGCAAAGTATTAAAGCAAAAGAGACATGTTATATTGGTGTCTTTGGTGTTTTTGCAAAAGTATGGTTATATGGTATGAAGACATTTTGAATATACACACTAATAGAAACATGACAATATAAAATTTAGATTATAAATGCAAATTCATGAATGATTTTTAGGTAAAGGAAGCAAAATATGAAACATGATAATGATTTAATATAAAAGTAGTTTGATACAAACATGACTCAAGATAATTTGTTTTGCAGAAAGTAGATGTTTGATTATACAGTTTAATAAAGTTTGCTTTAACCAACTGAACACTGAAATAATGTATGCTCATGCGAAAGAACTATTTCTATCTTTCGGTTCTGGAGGGCACTCCTGACGCACTCTGGTTACCATGTTGACAAGTAAGTAGAAGACAACAGGCTTCAGAAATCTAATCTCCACTGAGCGATTGATTACTTTTATGATCATTGACTTGTCACTTCTGTCTTTCTTATCTTCTGTCTTCTCTCTCTGAGTGATCTACAACTCTAATCACACTTGGTGATCTCATTGTAGCACTAGGAGATTAAATGCTAAGTACCATGGAAGAACACAGTTGGGAAAGTTAAGAATATCAGAACTGAAAAAAAAAGTTTAGCTCTCTAGTGGGTTTTTCTCATATTTTCATTGATCAAAGTCTCGTTTATATTCCCAAACTCACATACATTTTGTACAATTAGAGAAGTTTTTCCTCTTCTTGCATTAAAACAAATCAGTACCCTTACCTTAATGCTCCTGAAACAGGTTCTGAAATGGTTCAGTTAACTCATGTACACATAAATGTGAACATTTTTTCTACTTAAATAAGTCTTTCAAGGCATTCTGTTGAATAAATATGAAGCATTAATACATTTTGGGTGGAATTTAGAAATTTTTTTCTTGTCACAAATCTATGCTTTTTAATATTTTTAATTTATTTATTTTTGCACTCCAGATTTTATTCCCCTCCTGGTCCACCCTCCAACTGTTCCATATCCCATACCTTCTCCCAGCCCTTCCCCCCTCCCCGCGGTATCCACAAAGATGACCCTACCCCCAACCTACCAGACCTTTAAACTTCCTAGGGCCACCAGTCTCTTGAGGGTTAGGTGCATCTTCTCTGACTGAACCCAGTCGCGGTAGTCTTCTGCTGTATATATGTTGGGGCCCTCATCTCAGCTGGTGTATGCTGCCTCATTGGTGATCCACTGTCTGAGAGTTCTAGGGGGTCCATATTAATTGAGACTGCTGTTTAGGGAAGGGTACAGTGGGGTGGGGAGGTGAGGGCATCTCATTGTTTTGCTAGAGACTTGGAATGGGACAGGGTCCCAGGAATCAATGCAAGTGACCTTAACTGAGACTCACAGCAGTGGGGATATGGAACTTGAAGAGGCCACCTTCTGTAGCCAGGCAGGACCCCCAATGAAATGATGGGGACATCAACCAGCCAACAAAATAGTTGACCCAAAATTTATCCTGTCTACAGAAAATGCAGGAATGGAGGTGTAGAAAAATTTTAAGGATGCCCATCAATCAATTTAATATTATCAATCACAGTATTTTCACTGGCTTCACATTCTGCTTTAGGTCTCTATATTCACAGACATCATATTCTCAAGTAAATTAATATATTTTACTCTTTCCATAATTTTGTCTTCTGAAATCTTTTTAAACCATACAGCCCTCAACATTTTCAGATTGCTTGTTGCAGGTTTTGACCTAATAATATACATTTAAAATTTTCCACATCTTTTCACAGCTTGATAATATAGATTTTTAGTGCAGAGAGTATTTCATTGCTGGCATTAACATCATTATATTTATCCACTGACCAAGTAGAGCACATTTTAATTGGTTTTAAATTTGCCAGTTATGACTAGAGCTGTGATTCATATTTGTATGCAAATATTTGTGGAGACATGTGTTTAAGTCTGTCTAGGTTAATAAGTACTTTGCAGAGTGATTGCTCAGTTGAATGGTACAGCATGTTCAGTTTTGTATAAACCAGCGATCTGTAAACTTACAAACTATAACACCACAAAGCTAAGTGTTTTCTGTTTGCATCTCTTTCCATCAGCATTTGATCTCTCAAACGTCCTAAATGCTGGTATTCTGATAGATGTGCTATGATATCTAATAATCCTGTTCATCTACAATTCTGAAATTGCATATGATGTTGACTGTCTTCATGTATTTACCTGTCACTAGTATAACATATTTTTGATTAAAGATGCTCTTTAACGTCATTGGTCCATTTATTAAGACTGTACAATTTTCTATTTGTGTGTGCAAATGAATATGTGCATTTTTGTGCACATAGGCATATATTTGTGTGTGAATACTCACATATGCCAATGTAGTGTGTGTGTGTGTGTGTGTGTGTGTGTGTGTGCTTCCTTGTAGAAACTAGAATATGACATCCATTGCATTTTACAGGAAAAGATTTCTCATTGGCCTGCAGCATAATGGACTAGGTGAGCTGGCCAGAAACCTCTAGGGATCCAGCCAGCTACTTCTGCACCCATATCCCAGCTCAAGCATCCCAGATTTCACTATGCACACGTTTTCTTACATGGTTCTCAGGACAGAACCTGGACTCTCATGCTTGCAAGCAAGCACTTCTCTGACTAAACTGTCCCTGTAGCACTTAGTTTAGAAGTCCCTGATGTGTTTTATTTAAGTGCCATTGATCACGCAAGTCTTCTCCCAGTTCCTGTTTGTCTTTCCACACTCTGGAAATTTTTTCAGAACTCTAAATTTCAGTCTTAATAAAGTATGTCTGCAAGTTATCTCTTACACATATTATAGCATTACATTCAAGCTTTCTAAGGATATCTATTATTCAAGTATTTAATATCATTTAGTAATAATAATAATTAGTTCACTAATTAACATAAATATTTAATTAGCTCCATGATAAATTGTGTCTGGCATACATAAATCCATTTATTCTAACATAATATCTTTAAAAGATGATGTTTGCTCCTTGGATCATCATTATTATTATATCACCTATGTATATTTCTGACTTGCTCTGTAGGTCAACCGTACTCCATTCTCTTCCCAACTCCGAACTGTACTAATCCCTGTCTCTTTACCCTAAGTGTTAAGTGAATGTCGATACTCCAACTTTATGTTTATTTGTTCGTCTGTCTTCTGTATGATAAATGCAATCCTGGGCCTTCCTATGTAAATTTAGAGTCAATTTCCCAGTAGGGGCAGAACAAGTTGCTGCTATTTTTATAGCAATTTCATTTAAAAACATACTTAAACTTGGGAAGAGATGACATGTTAGCAAAATTGGATATCTCTAGCCAAGAATATAGCTATTCATTTACATTTTCTTTGCTTTTATTCATTAGAATTTTGTAGTTTCTCTAATATTTCTTATACTTATTATGAAAGATACTTTCCTAAAAAGTGTCATTTTAAGCCACTGATCTTTATTATAAAGCTATGTTTTACTTTGAGTTCACTTCACCTATGTAAAAATGATAGGTAATTGTCATGGAAACATTGTACATTGCAAATTACTGTAATTGGTTCTAGTTCATTTTTGTCTTTCAGATTTTCTATATGAATGACTAAACACGCCACCTGTGAACAAAGCCAGCTTCATTTCTGCTTTCCCAACTTGAGTACCTTTAATTCCTTTTCTTCTTTTATTGCAATAGCTAGTATTTCTTGCAAGATGGAAAGGAGGGGTGTGGTGTTTTATATTTCCATGTGATGGTCTTCTATTGGGAAGGCTTTGAGCATCTTACTATTTAGTACGGCACTGGCTTCAGGAGATGTTGAATGTGTGTATCTTCTATTAATTTGAGAAAATTATCTTCTGTCCCCGGTTTACATAGATATTTTAAAGACATGAAATACTATTATAGTATTTTTCAAATCCTTCTACATCTAAGGATAAATTTTCATAATTTTGTATTTTAAACTATGTATATGATTGATTGTCCCAATTGGCTTAGAGGTATTAAACAATACTTGCACTTTTGTGACACATGTCCCTTAAGTTATATTTTACAGCTCAATTTTTATCCTACTTTTGCTTTTTTTAATGTTTTAGAATTTCATGCACCAATATGAAGTGTTTTAAATTTCAAATTCTGTCTCTAATTCCTTCTCTTTAATTTCTGACCGATGACACAGCATTTTCTTTCTCAAATTCATGTGATTTATTTTTAAAGTCACTGACGTACATTGTCTCGCCAAATGGGTAAGTGGGGAAGACCATGTTTTCAAGCATGTTTTGCTTCTACAGGATGGATATGTGAGTAAGACCATACATCCGAGCATGTGTTGCCTCTTTAGGAACTAACGAAAATTGTCTCTTACTCTGCCATCAGCCCTCATTTGTCAATAACTCCTAAGATGGGATGGATTGTCATGAGCCTCCTGGCTTCCCTCTCTTATGAGATTTTACCTGACTTGATTCTGTGTAAGCCTTGAGCATATATCTACAACCTCAGTGGGTTTACATGTGAAGTGGCTATATTATGCCCAGCAAATACCGTCCCATTGTAGATATCTACTACATTGGTGTTTGCACTCTTGGTTGTACCTCTTACACAATGATCCTGAGCCTTGAGAAAGGGATGAGCCATAGGTGCCCCATTGAAAGCATTCCAGTCTTTTACTCTGCATGTTGACCAGTCCTATGTCTGTGTGTATTAATCACAATCTACACAAAGTATTGTTTCTCTCATGAGAGGTGAAAAATGCCTTAAGCTATGGGTCTAAAAATAAGAACTCCAGGGGAAATCTATTACGATGTTCATTTAGCAGAGTAATACTAGTAGTTGCTTCTCCTCTATGACTTAGGCCATCACAGTTTTTGTCCCAGTTACCAGTAGTAAGCATGCGCTCCACTTTGTGATGCTGGCCTAATATAATTAGATAGTTATTACCTCCTCTCGAGGTATTTGTGCACTATTGCACCTCTGGTCATATCCTGCGAGGCTACTTGCTATTATAGCTGGGTAGGACTGTTAGCTGCTTTTCTCGCTGGTAGAATGCATAGAAACTACCTATGGTATGGAACTAGCCAGTAGGGATGAGCCTCCCACAGCACTACTCATTTGGTTTTTTCCCTGTCTTAAGAATCAAGTGTGTAATATCATCAGCCTTAGGGTCTTATCCTCCAAAGTTTCATTTTTACTTGTCTGATACTGACGAAAGCTGCCATTTTGAATTTCAGCCTTACTTACTTTCTTGTTTTTTGTAAATAAACATTTTCATATTGTTGAAAACAATTTGATAATCTTCTTCAAATGGAGTCCTAAAAAAGAGTCCTTAGATTTCTATCAAAAGGTTATAATAAAATTTAATGTTTGAGAATTTCATAGTGCACATAATGTGTTTTGACCAAGTTCACTCCCATTCTGTTCTCTCTAATTCTTACCCTATCCTCAACACCAATTTTCCCTTTTAATTCCACATACTTCTTAAAAATAATCAGATTGCTGTGAATCTGTATACTGGTGTGGGCCATTTGCTAGACCAGTGGTGGTCTTTAAAGGACCATAATCCTGAGGAAAATTGATTCTTCTACAGTAGCCATCAATTGATAATAGTCCCTCAGCTAAGTGTGCAGCTTCTTGTGCCCTTCCTCATTCATGGTGGGGCATTGCCTGGCTCAGTCTTGTATAGATCTCTCTCACGCAGTGTCAGTGGCTATGAGTTCATGAAATCCTCAGACCTGTCACATCTGCAAACAACTGTTTCTGTTGCTGCCATCTTTTCCATATTAGAATAATGAAGCTGTTTTCAGAGAGGATTTATGTAAATATTCAAACTTTCCTCATTAGGAAATAAGAGACAAATTCTCTAGACCTTGATAGTCTCCTTGGTTCATCCAGAATACTGAGAATTCCGGTAATTTCCACAATACATAGAACTAGAACAGAATGAATGGACAAACTCGCTAAAACATTGAGAACATGAACATTTTAAGCATATTACACTATGCCAGATTTCAGTGCCTAAAAATGTTATTGTTATTTAGGCTTTTTTTTCTTATAGTATCAAGAGAGTACATGCAGAGAATACAATGAAGAAAAGGTAGTGACTGATTTTTTTTCTTCCTTTAAGAGGGCATATGGAGATAATTACCAGTGAAGTGCTAGGTATTTTACCATAAGACTATCTCAAGCTAAATGCCTGTCTTTGTATCACAGCATAAGTTGGTTTATTTTGGTTTAACAGATAGATTTACTTGGATTTTGAGTGACATTTGATTTTTCCCTTCAAGTTATTATACAAAAGATTTTAATAAAGGTGCTCATCTTTTAATTAAATTAATTTGTTATGGCAAGAGCACTTAGAGAAAATAGAATGTCAGTAGGCCTAGTAATTAAACAGTATCAATTTAGGGGAATCACAGAGAATTCTGTTCCAGGAGGATCTGCACACTGCACAGACTCCCTTACCAGGGAGTTCTGTGATGTTGCTGCTTTGCTGGATATTTCTCTGTTTTCTCCATGTGCTGAAATGTAACCTTTGCCTGTCCTTACACAATAATGCTCATTTAGTGAATTCTATTCTGTCAAGTATACAGTGGCAGAGAATGTGGAGAGAGATGGGGGCGTCTCTGGAGTTTTGAAGAAGTCTGGGAGCCATAGAGAGGCTTCTCCACTTACACCCTGTATAGGTCCTGCTTCACTCTATGGATGGTAACCAGATTGTTCTAGCATCTGCCTCTCCTCTGTTTCCTCTCTTTTGTATTTTTTTTCTGGTGAAATATACAAAACAGTCTATTCACTCTGAATGGATGGTACCTGATAGGGTGACTTGCTAATAATACTTTTAAAGCTAGTACATTGTATCATATATTTGTCTGCCTTGGTAAAACAAAAAGTTATATAGAGTTTGAATTTATATATATTAGATTAAAATACTGCTACAGTTATTTCTCAAATAATCCAGAACTTAAAATCAAAGTTTAAACAAACAGGCTAAATATAGCTGAAATTAGTTTCTTTGGTTTCTTCTGAAAGAATATGCATCTGAGTGAATTTACATTATTTTGTTCATGGAGTTGTTGTTTTAACCTAATCTTGAGATTCTATATTTGGTACTCTTTTTCCTGTAGAGTGTTGAATCTGGGTTGTTTGGGGGATAAAATTCTGTGTACCGATGAAGAGAGAGAGGTGCTTTTTAGCAGTTCAAAGCATCTGAAGTATTTTTCTGCACAGAAAATAAGTACCCACATGAGTTAATACCAAGCTTATCAGAGATTTGTAACTGACAACCAAGAAGAGAATTCTTTCCTTCCCACTAAGGCGCAATCTCAGGTACTTATTTTGATCAGAGAGGTAGGAGGACATGAAAATATCTTTATAAGGGGCATAGATGTTGCAAAGAGAACTTATTAGATTGGTTTGCTTGGCTGTGGCTGCTTAATCCCAGTGGCTATTTGGATGTTTGAGAGGCTGTGAACTAGTGTTGCTCATCCATAGGGCTGTGAGCCTCAGTAGTCCCAGTGGGATAGCAAAGGCCTGGAGGGTTCTTGGAACTTTGTTAGTGTTAATCCACACTGTGAGGCAGAGGAACTGTGTTCCAACATCAGTGAAGGTTGAGAATAACCAAGGCCGAAGCAGCATCCAAGTAGATGCTCTCACCGTAAGAGGCAATGGTGGGCAGGCAAAAAGCACCAGTTTTTCAACTATTCCTCTTTGTATTAGTCACAACTACAGAGTGCCACACACTCTGGTAGAGTCTCATGGTAGGGTCATGGTAAAGACCCATTGTTTTCAAGAAATATCCTCACAGATGCATCATCTTATTTGATTCCAGATCCAGTCAAGTTTACAACCAAGAGTAAACATAAGTACTAAATGTGTGAAATTTTAAATCACTTGGTAAGATTCTAACACTTACTATATGTTGGTTTTTCATCACTCTTTGCCATAGCAGAATGCTTTCTGTTTAAACACTGCAACATCCTAGAAAAGATAGGTGCAATTTTTCTCTGTTATAGGGATGAAATTGAGTTTCTTAATCTTAAACAGATTTTCCATTCAACTAGTTGGATGAGAGGGAAGAACCTGGAAGCCATGCATTTTCTCTAATGCTCTGTCCTTATGTTGGTGAGGTAATAGTGGCACAGTTGAAGCCAGAGTGACAGGGATCATTCTAACAGCAGGAAAATACGCCAAGCTAAATTGGAGGCTATCCACCAGCCTACACAGCAGTGTATCTTACCTTTCTTAGTGGTGCAACCTTTTAATACTGTTCCTCATGTTGTGGTGACCCCCAACCATGAAATTCTCATTGCTCCTTCATAAATGTAATCTTTCTCTTGTTGTGAATCATAATGCAAATATGTGAAATGCAGGAAATCTGATATGAAACTCCTGTGGAAGGATCATCCACCCTCAAAGTGATCATGCCCCATAGGTTGTGAACAACTGCTATAGAGCTCCCCTAACACCAGTGATGTATTATCTCTGTATGTATACTTGGTCTAATGCTATTGCACGTCTATATTTTCATATGAAAAATTCTAGGTGTACTTGGAGTCATTCTTTCCTATGCATCTCTCCTGACAATTTGAGACTGAAATGAGTTGATTTAGGTCCATGGCATTTGCATTTTGTTTTAAAATCCATTTATTGTATATTTTCATGTTGTAGAACAGTGTAATATACATTGAGGCTTTTTAAATAAGAGAATATATCTAGCATGAATTTTTGTATATAAACCTTCAATGAAGACTGTTGGATACTGGAAATAAATAACCTGCCAGAGAATCATGAGGAATTGTTATCATAGTGGAACAGGTGGGAGTAGTCAGTCTAGAACTGTTATTCCAAGGAAGCCACCACAGCCCTGTTAGAGGGAATCTCTGCAAGGTCTCATGTGGTGCTACTGGTAACCTCTGAGGTAATTCTCTAGCTTTTCCAAGGTCATAGAGTAGAAACTGGTAGAGCAGGAATGTGTTAGGTGAGTTGCAGTTAATGGGATGAGAGCATAGTGCCAGTAAGCAAGTTGGATGAGATGGAGACAACGGGGAAGACAAGAGCATAGTGCCAGTAGACAAGTAGCAAATGCTGAAAGAAGAGGTCCAATGCTCAGATCAGACTGCAGGGACTGGGAAGGACACTCCCATCATGGTCTGAGGAAGTGAGAATCCAAGTGGCCATTCCATGAGTTCAGATCTCTATCTTACTTGTGAACTGTGAATTCTGTTTCTGAGGTCCTCTGAGATCTGGGGCTGTCCTAAGACTTTCAAGCACCATTAGTCTGTGAGTTGTCCCGGTACATGAGGAGTAGTATCAGAAACTTAATTGTCCTAGTAAGACAACATAGAAGAATTAGAACTTTTGTACTTACTCAAAGGATAACTTTGAATGGAATAAATTTTATTAAATATTTATGAGCAAATTTTAAATAAACATGATATTTCATTCTCCTAAGTATCATACTTTTTAAATACTAGTTTAAATAAAACACCAGGTGTGCATCATAGAAGACAAAATTTTTTAATAGTTACACACATTAGCTGCTAATAGCATCTATAAGGATTTGTATTTTGTAAGATTGTGGGCTTTAATAAAAATAGTACACAATTACATAAGAAAAATAACATTTGCCTCAAACTGTACATTTCATCCATTGATCTACAATACCTGTATTTCATAGTTACAATACTATGATGGTTAATTATGAAGCTAAACAATGCATACAATTTTGGGCTATGTCTATGATGACATTTCAGAGACAATTAGACCCTGAGTACTCCAATCTAATGAGTGTTGTATCCCATGGTAGATTCATAACACAGTGACATTATTATAAATGCTATAGGTAGATTGTAGCCGTGTTAGAGGAAGTAGGCATCCATCTGGGAGGGCGCTACAGAGGATCCAGCTTGCCTCAGGCTTGTCTAGCATTGCCATTTGCTTGTTATCCTTGAAGTGAGTTAATCTCCTCTACCACACACTATTGACCATGAAGGACTGAGAACTGAAGCGCTAAGCCAAAACAAGTCTTTGTGTGCATTCACTGTTGATGTCAAATATTCCCTTGCAGCAACTCCTAACAATTAACACAGACATGGAAGAACGCTCAGATCATTGACATCGAGCCAAACTCTACTGTCAAGGTACAGCTTTTTACAATACATATTTGGACTGAAAGTTGATTAGACGATAATGTTATCCTAAATCTAACTGAAGTGGGATACAGCATTTCTGATATTTACTGAAAAGATGAGAATCACATGTCTTCTGTTTTGCTCTTATCAATGTGTGCTACTTTGCAGAGTTCTAAATTTGGGAAAATTAATCTAGGTTATCAGGATCTGTGTGATTCATAGATATGATGAATTTACCTTCTTTATCAGAAAGCAGAGGGCTTCCTTCCAGCTCTGCTAGTGTTCAAGGTCATCTAGTGATGGAGTATGCTTTCTCATGCTCATATTGTCTCTTTCCTGTTATACATAGACTATAAAAACTTTCTGAATACTTTATTGTCTTATGCACAATTTTTAAAATGTACAAAAATAAACTCTCTAGCTTCACCCGACATTCCTATGTGATGACTAAAATCTGTTAATGCATGATAAAGAATAAATTATAATTTCTTTTAGTAAATCTGTACCTAACGATGTTATATCATATCTCTGTATTAATTATTTAAACTTTATTTGCATAGTTGGAAGCAGTTATGACTATTAATGCTAATTTAATATGTGTGTGTATTTGTGTTTGTATGTGTGTGGGCATGTATATGTTTGTGTACAATTGGGCTGAAATACTACTTTAAACATAATCTAACTTTGTATAATAACTAACTTTTGCCATTTTTCTTTTGATTACTGTTTTTTGAAAGGAATTGATACCTTAGCAATATGTGTCAACATCATAATGGAGCTAGGAAAGGTCAAATGAATCCCCAACAAGCAAAACTCATAGCAACTAACAGTAATTGCTGAGCAAAGACTTAACAAGGCAACCATGAATTTTCCTCAAAATCGTGTGTGTGTGTGTGTGTGTGTGTGTGTGTGCATGTGCATTATATTAAGGGGGAAATGTGTATGTTTACATGAATGTGTGTGTGTCTGTCCAAACTTCTTTTGTTCAAACATGGATGAGACTTTTTTATAAAATGTGTTTTGAAAAGATATATTTCCTTTTAGTAGATGATAGCACAATGCTGACTTTTGCTTGCATGTCTAGCAGTAGATGACAATTCTCATTCCTCAATGAACTCATTTCTTGCTGTTCTGCAGAAAATAAAATTCTCTGGTTTCAGAATAGAAAGTATCTCAATAGAACATGCTCATATAGTAGGAAAATGGAAAGTAAGGCCCCTTGCCCCTATTGGATGATCTGTAAGAAATATTGTTCCTGACTACAGAAAAAAGAAAATCCTTAAAAGCACATAAAACAGATGGCATTGCAGGTCACAACACAAACTTATAAAACATGGTGGACTTAAAACACCTGAAAGTCCAAATAAGATTTAAAGTGGATGAAGCAATTCCTCCCCTTCCCTAATAGAGACAAAAACTAACAGTCTCTGAAGAAACTCAATTTCAAACCAGGCCACAGAGAATTGCCACAGAACAGTTCAGGGAACACAAAACCATAACCACAAATCACAAAACACAGGAGAAAAAACCAACATTTCTGAGGGCTCCAAAATAAACTAGAGAATAGAGAGAGACTCACAAAATATCAGACACTGGAATTTCCACAGGGAATAGAGTTGTACGACAATATTCAAATAAAGACACATTCAAAAATCCATCAAAACGAAAGCATGTGTTCTCTAAGCTGAGTAATAAGTGCAAAAGTAATAAAGGGAACAATACGATATTTGAATGTGATAGTCATTTGAATGTGATGCTAATAACAGACTAGATACATCTGGACAACATCAGTGAATTTAAAGATAAAAGTCAAAATTTACAGCATCAAAATTAAAAGTAACAATAACTTTAATTAGTACTTCTTGACGGGAGGTAGGGAGAAAAGCAGTTAGACATCACCAATAACATTCGACCATCCTTAAATAACTGGATGAAGAAAACTTGTGCTCTTGGAAGCCCAAGCATTAACACCAGGATTAGAGAAGTGGAGGCTTTGTCTAAAATATGAGAATGAAATGGGGATGAAGAGGACAGCTTCATTTTCAAAAGCATCCAAAGAGAAAGACAGACTGCCAGCAAAGACGGAAAGATTGGCCTGACAACTCATTTTTCAACAACAACAAATGTCAACAGATAGTTTTTTTAAAAAAATCCTTATAAGAGAGAATTTCTAAGACACAGGAGGTTTAAAAACAATTGCAGACAGCATTACTTCCCTTAAAAAAATCAACATCATAGACCCTCTCTAATGTAAATATTGAAGGAGTTTTCCTAAAGCAGATTGAAACTGTTCTCAAAGGGGATACCTCCAATCAAATTGGAGAAAGAAACCTGGTGAAGAGATATATTAGTAAAACAGTATATTAGGAAATCAAATGCAGTACATACCTAATAAATGCTGGCATATCTTTATCAGTGTAAAAAGTAGACAAATGTGTTGTATATGTACAAAACCATCATTAAGAACAAAATAAATCAGATATTGAAAATGTAATTCTGGGTCAGAGAGATGGCCAAACAGGTGCTTGCTGGAAAGCGAGAGTAGTTCAGTTTCTGGGATCCCTATATAGGATAGAAAGATTTGACTCTTGAAAGAAATGCCCTCTAACTTCAACCCATAAGCAGTGGTTCTGTCAGGCAGTGAGTCAGGCAGGTAGTGGTGAAGGCAGTGGTGAAGGAGGGCAGGCAGTTATGTGCTTGCATGTGCATGCACACACGAAAACACACACACACACACACACACACACACACACACACACACACACACACACACTTTATGCCCAAGTTGCAGTGACCCTAAAAACAACTGAGTACCCAGTTCAGATGCAAATGCACAAGGGTCTTTATTAAGAGGTCAAGAGCAAGGATTCTCACCTTCCTTGTGTAGGGAGCCATTCTGAGCCATACAGTCACAAAGGATGTGGGGAGCGGATGTGGTGGCAGTCCCAAGATGGCGCCCAGGATGCAGCTAAGTCTCATGACTAGCACCTGACTTCTTCACACACCTGAAACGAGCCACGTCCATTGTGAGAGCTGCGCAGACGCACTATGACGCAAGATCAGGCCATGTGACGTGGACCTATGAACTGAGACTACACAGTCTGGACTGAGGAGGCGGAGTTGAGGGAGGATATAAGGGAGTGTGCTCAGGGGCTGGAGGGAGGAAGGGAAGAAAGGAGAGATTGCTGCTTGCATGCAGAAAGAAAGGTTCCTGAATAAACTGCTTTGAGAAGAACATCGTGGTGTCGCTCCTTTCTGTGGGATGGAGATGGAGACCACATCCTTGTCTCAGCATGACAGAAGTGAAAGCCTCGAGTCTAGGGATGTAGGGTGGTATTTATTGTGGTTACAGCAAGCTTGGAGGACTTCCATATGGGTCAGCAAGTTAATATTTTAAAAATTGTATTTCTGGCATAATCTACAGGAACCAAACACGGGGCAAAACCAGGATGCCTAGATTCCTAGATTATCTATTTTCTGTGGGATATCTTAGGCTATCTATATGTACCTTGACTCTGCTATTGTAGTCTGACAGGCTGTTGCTTGATATGTGTGTGTGTGTGTGTGTGTGTGTGTGTGTGTGTGTGTGTGTGTGTGTGGTGTGGTGGGTATTATCATAAGATGTTTGCTCAAGTGGACTTTGTGGTTTTCTTTTTGGAATTTTAATATACCCACTGGTCTGGCCTCATACAAAATGGAGCTTCTCAAAAAAAAGAGTTGGTTGGGCTATACACACACACACACAAACAGAAGAAACACACACATAGGAAACAAACACACACAATAAATGTAAAATAAATTTAAGTTTCTCAGAAATATGTTGAAGTTCCTAAGCATGCAGTAAACACTATTTTTCTAGGAAAAAAAAATAGAAAGTCTGCCTTCATAGTGGAGGAATGTAGTAGTTTCACTTTCTTTTTTGGCGTTCTGCCCCCCACCCCCACCCTGTCCAGGAGCTGAGGACAGAACTCAGGGCCTTCCCTCTGCCACTGAGCTAAATCCCCAAACCGGATTCACCTTCTTAGGAGTTGGTAGAAAGAAAAGTGAAAGTATTCTTAGAGCCAATGAAGATGAGAGCAAGATCACAAAAGTTAGATCTGTTTGTAAACAGGAAGCATGTGGTGAGAACTGCTCTTATCCCAGCACCTAAAGTTAGCTTCTTAAGCTTCAAAACAATGAAATAGTCACTGTTTCCAACAAGCTGAAGTTAAAAACAAAAGATAGATAGAAAGACTGTGTTATGAAATCTAGAAAAAAATAAGACATGATCAATAATCCTTGGGCTAAATGAGAAACTTTCACAAATTACATGTTCATAATTTCCAAAACAGCGTCTTAAATCTTTACAGCCAAAACAGAGTTCACATGCAGATACATACAGCTTTAATTAGAGAATGACTAACTTTACCATATGTAGTTGAAATTTTAAGCGTTAAGTGCTACAAAGGATAGAGAAAGCCTCAAGGCATTAGAAAGGAAGAAATTTCTGTTCAATCGAACTGATTTTTTTTTTTCCACCGGCATCTTGATTATTGTCTGCCCCACAGAATTCAACTTGCGATCATTCTTCCTTCTCTCCTCCAGTGATAGGCTCAGGTTGTCTGTGTCTTAAAGAATAGAGTTCTATTGTTGCTTCAGGTGTCGAGAGAAAAGGAGAGGTCAAACATTTTTATAGTAATGGAAAAAGTAATCATTGCCTTAAGCATGGCATGAGATATAATAACTAACAAGTACCCTTTCTTGTTGATAGTTTCTTAGTCATTTAGACAATTACACAACTCTGTCTGCTACATTGGGATTTCTCCCTGATGACATTTATGTGTAATTTGGCATTAATGTTCTAACAAATTTTCTCTTTCCCTTCACTTATTTTTTTATAATTATTTGTTTTGAAAATGTGTGCATGTATGTAATGAATCTTACTGTAACCCCCCTACCCATTGCCTTCAACTTCCTTACCTGTCCAATGCATGCTGCCCTCTCAATTCATTTTTTTCTCATGTAAAATATTTTTGAAAGGCTCTAATCAACCTTTTTGGATGTTTGTCTATTAAAATTAGTTCATTTAATAAGAAAACAAGCTGGTAGTTATTAATCTTTTGGAGTCTATTTTAACAGTTTCAGTTTACTACTACTACTACTACTACTACTACTACTACTAATAATAATAATAATAATAATAATACTGCTACTCATCATCAAAATTAAATTTACATTCCTTTAATGAAATGCAATGAGCTATATGTACGTACATCCATGTTAAAATGTTCTTGATTTTTAAACACTTTAAACACACTCTTTTTTTCACTGGCCGGTTTTCATTTTCATTGCTCATGTTGTTTGATACTGATTAAATAAGTGTGCTTCCAAGCACAAGTAACAAGGCATTTTAAAATATTTTGTAACTTAATTGTGATGTTCATTTTCAAATGGTTGCATTAATTTCCTGATGATTTGAAAATCAATGAGTACCATTTTGGCTTTAAATTGTTATAAGCCTTTTGAGCTTTGTGCATATATTTAAAGATTTTGATAGAGAATATTAGGAGGAACTATAATTATTTCTTATGAAACATGAGTTTGCGTAGGAAGCCAAATTGAGATACTTCACTGTTTGTTGAACAGTCTTTCTGCTCTGTTTCTGGTTACAGCCATCCTCTGGCTTATCATTTCTTACTGAAGATTGCAATGCTTGACTTCATTTGAACTCTGTTTTCTGCTTAGCTTTCAGCTCTGCTATGTAATTGTGTTCTGATGGTTCTAATAAAGATACCTCATTGCACACTGACTCTTCACTTTGCAAATAGAACAGAGCATTCCTTGAGAACCTTACATGTTAGAAACATATGCCTAATTTTCATGTTCAATTGCATTATTGGCAATTCTCTCCATGCCATTATATACCATCAGCTAATAATTGATTCACTTCTTTTATCTCTGTCTTCCACCTATCATCTCTTGTCCTTCCTTCCTTCCTTCCTTCCTTCCTTCTTTCCTTCCTTCCTTCTTCCCTTCCTTCCATCCCTCTCTTCTTTCCCCCCTTCTTCCCTTTTCCCATTTTTTTCTGAGAGGTGGGAAGTCAGATGTGTGGATTAGATTGCCTTACCAGACTGGAAAAATATAATGCTGTTTTCTAAACACACATTTGGATTTTCAGACTGTGTGTGGATTTGTCAGTAGCTCACATTGAGGCATTTCTGAGTGTTACATCAAACTGTGAGTGAGCCATAGTTTATCAGTTTCCCAAAGCAGGCCACTGTGATGCCGCATGTTAGGAGAAATTATGCATGAAGTTGTGGTAAACTATTACTCATATAAATCACTATTCTTGCATTGGCTTTATGTTAACGTGAGCTATGATATATTGAACATGCTGAGTATATGTTTTAGTCATTTTAGAAGTGGCACAATGTTGATGTAATACTATAAAATTAAGTGGCATACTTAAACATGGTGTCATGCGTCCGCAATCCCTGTACTGATGGGGCCAATACTCGAAGACTATGAGTTGGAGGCCAGCGTAGTAATGTTATGTTGCAATATTATAAGTTAATAATGTAATGAGGCCTTGTATCTGGCTTAAAAATCTTCCAGTTTTAGAGCACTTACTATACCCATTGATGCCAAGAGAAGTAAACACAAATATATAAATAAGATGCTTACCTCAATTTGTATATATTTCCCTTAGTACATAAATCAACATTATAAATATGTGTGTGGTTCTTGAGGCACATAAACATTTATAATTTTAAGTCAGATTGCACATATTAAAGTGTATCATTTATTTGTGGTAGAGAGTTTTTTTATAGTTTCCTGATATCTGGAGGACATTATTGCTATTTATAGTCACCAGACTTTGCAAAATCCTAACAGGAAACAACCATTTCTGCCTAGCCACAGATGACACGGATTGGCTATTCTTTCCACAACCCTCTATAACTTCTGGCAGTCACCATGCTATTCTCAACTTCTAGGTAATGATTTGAGATCACATGCTAGAATTCTTTCTCTGCCTGGGTGATTTCACTTCTACAGTTATCTTTAATTCATCTGTGATCCACAAAATGACAGGTTTTCAAATTTAATGGCTGAATATGCCAAACTGTATAGACAGTATTTTGTTTCTCCAATCAGCAGTTAAAGCACACTGAGATTATACTGTTTGTGGCTATTATGAGTAGTATGGAACTGAACACAAGAGTGTAGATTTCTCTTCAATATATTTAGCTCATTTCTTTTTATATATATACCTAGTGACTGGAATTATAGTTCTTTTTAAATTTCCAAAAAAATAACTCCATGCTGTTCTCTACAGTGGCTCTTCTAATTAACACGCTCGTCAGCAATGGGCAAGGTCCCCATTTCTCCACTACCCTTTGAGCACTGATTATCTCTTGTCTTTTTGATAATAGGTGTCCCCTGGTGAAGAGATAAAATGAGTTTGATTTGCATAACTCTAGTGATTAACGAGGTGAACTGTGCTTCCTGAACCTCTTGGTGCTTTGTGGATCTTCCTTGGAGAGATGCTATGTCTGCTGTTGATCTGCTAATCAAGTTCTTTTCTTTTTAGTTAGGTATATTTCTAATATGGTCTTGGTGTGAATTTGCGATCAGGCATATAGTAATGCAGATATTTTCTCACACAATTTGGCTGTCTCTACTTTCTTCATTGCATTTTAGAGGAAAATTGTGGTACTCTAATTTAGTGGTATTTCTTGTGTTTCCTGTGGTACGGAGGGATCACCATGAAAAAGAAATTCTTACCAGTATGGGTACCATGACACATTGCTTTATCCCCTTTTATGAATATCAGAGTTCAATAATGTCCTGAAGTCCTTGACCACATCAAGTTCTGAAACTAGTAAAAAAGACAAGAGATTGTTTTAGCAGCCGTTTACTGCTACAGGACTTCATTCAGGATTTGGGAGCTCAGGAATTCACCTTACATTTAGTTGACATAGTTTTTTTTTTTTTATCACTTTGCTATAGGTTTTTTTTTTAATCACTTTGCTATTTATCTTGATTTTAATGATCTTAGTGGGAATAATGAAAGTCTGCTCATGAAGGGATAGGGATTTCTTTTTCCTCATAGCTAACTACTGTGTTATATGCTGTTGAAAGGAAAATCATCAAGTAGGGAAGTTGTTTTTGGGTCATCCTACAAAGGAAACAAATGAGAAACTTATTTATAAATGGAATAGATAGAGCATATTCTATAGAACAATTCTGTTATATTTCTCAGTAAGTGAAATTCTATTTTCTTAATGAATAATAAACCAGTATAAAGCTAATGTGTCAAATCGAGTCATAAGATTAAGAATTAAATGGTATTTGTAAGCATTTTATTTTTACTTTTTTAATTTTCCAGATTATAGTTACGTTTCCACCTTCCTTTTTCTCCATCCAGTCTGCCCCATGTAGCCCTCCCAGCACTTCTAAAATTTCATGGCTTCTTTCTCACTAAGTGATACTGAAGGCATAATATGCTTACTCCATAAAATACTGTTTGTATGTGTGCTATCAGGGTTGTCTGATTTATACTGAAAACCGTTTGGTTTCTTCAGGGAAGAATACCAATCTGCTTCCAAACTTTTCTCCATTGTTTGAAATTTCTCCAAATGGCTGAAGCCTTGTGGTCTTTTCCCCATCCACCTTGGCATGTCCTTGAAGTCATTGCTGTTGAGATCTCATTTGGATATTCATGCTGATGAGACCATATAGCCTTTGATATAGCTTTTGATGTAGCTTTTGATGTAGTTTTTGATGTTACTAAGAAACACAATCTCACAAAAGTCTCCCTGACCATCTGGCTCTTACAATCTTTCCATCCAACTTTGTACAATGTTTTGTAAGTTCCTTAGGCCTAAAGATTAGCTGTATTAGAAGGGGTTGCCTTGTAGGGGTAGGTATGGCTTTGTTGGAGGAAGTGTGTCACTATGGAGATAAACTTGGAGAACATCCTGCTACTTTGTGGGACCTAGTCTTCTGTTACCTTCAGAGCAAGAGGTAGAACTCTCAGCTCTTCCAGTGCCATATATGTCTAGATGCTACTATGTTTCAACCTTGATGATAATGGACTGAATCTCTGAATCCGTAAGCTAGCCCCAATTAAATGTTGTCCTTATAAGTTTTCCCATGCACCTACACTTACTGGATCTTTGACAAAGGGGCAAAAACCATATTTGGAAAAAAGATAGCATTTTCAACAAATGGTGCTGGTTCAACTGGAAGTGATCATGCAGAAGAATGCAAATCAATCCACTCTTATCTCCTTGTACAAGCTCAAGTCCAAGTGGATCAAGGACCTCCACATAAAACTAGATACAAGGACACTAGTAGAAGAGAAAGTGGGGAAAAGCCTTGAACATATGGACAAAAGAGAAATTTTCCTGAACAGAACACCAATGGCTTATGTTTTAAGATTAACAATAGACAAATGAGACTTCATACAATTGCAAAGTTTCTGTAAGGCAAAGGACACTGTCAATAGGAGAAAATGGCAACCAACGGATTGGGAAAAGATCTTTACCAATTCTATATCTGATAGAGGGCTAATATCCGATATATACAAAGAACTCAAGAAGTTAGACACCAGAGATTCAAATAACCCTATTAAAATGGGGTACAGAGATAAACAAAGAATTCTCAACTAAGGAATATCAAATGACCACAAAGCACCTAAAGAAATGTTCAACATACTTAGTCATCAAGAAATGCAAATCAAGTCTCTGCTCCCAGACCCGGTGAGAGAGAGACCCAACCGCCTGGTCAGGTGGGCACTCCTGAGGCTGCAGAGCAGAAGAGACCACCAACACTGCTCACCCCTGCCCACATCCCTGGCCCAAGAGGAAACTGTATAAGGCCTCTGGGCTCCCGTGGGGGAGGGCCCAGGATCGGCAGGACCCCTGCGCCTGAGACACCGCCGGACCCTGAAGGAAACAGACCGGATAAACAGTTCTCTGCACCCAAATCCCGTGGGAGGGAGAGCTAAACCTTCAGAGAGGCAGACAGGCCTGGGAAACCAGAAGAGACTGCTCCCTGCACACACATCTCGGACGCCAGAGGAAAAAGCCAAAGACCATCTGGAACCCTGGTGCACTGAAGCTCCCGGAAGGGGCGGCACAGGTCTTCCTGGTTGCTGCCGCTGCAGAGAGCCCCTGGGCAGCACCCCACGAGCGAACCTGAGCCTCGGGACCACAGGTAAGACCAAATTTTCTGCTGCAAGAAAGCTGCCTGGTGAACTCAAGACACAGGCCCACAGGAACAGCTGAAGACCTGTAGAGAGGAAAAACTACATGCCCGAAAGCAGAACACTCTGTCCCCATAACTGACTGAAAGAGAGGAAAAGAGGTCTACAGCACTCCTGACACACAGGCTTATAGGACAGTCTAGCCACTGTCAGAAATAGCAAAACAAAGTAACACTAGAGATAATCTGATGGCGAGAGGCAAGCGCAGGAACCCAAGCAACAGAAACCAAGACTACATGCCATCATCGGAGCCCAATTCTCCCACCAAAACAAACATGGAATATCCAAACACACCAGAAAAGCAAGATCTAGTTTCAAAATCATATTTGATCATGATGCTGGAGGACTTCAAGAAAGACTTGAACACACTTAGGGAAGCACAGGAAAACATTAATAAACAAGTAAAAGCCTACAGAGAGGAATCGCAAAAATCCCTGAAAGAATTCCAGGAAAACACAATCAAACAGTTGAAGGAATTAAAAATGGAAATAGAAGCAATCAAGAAAGAACACATGGAAACAACCCTGGATATAGAAAACCAAAAGAAGAGACAAGGAGCTGTAGATACAAGCTTCACCAACAGAATACAAGAGATGGAAGAGAGAATCTCAGGAGCAGAAGATTCCATAGAAATCATTGACTCAACTGTCAAAGATAATGTAAAGCGGAAAAAGCTACTGGTCCAAAACATACAGGAAATCCAGGACTCAATGAGAAGATCAAACCTAAGGATAATAGGTATAGAAGAGAGTGAAGACTCCCAGCTCAAAGGACCAGTAAATATCTTCAACAAAATCATAGAAGAAAACTTCCCTAACCTAAAAAAAGAGATACCCATAGACATACAAGAAGCCTACAGAACTCCAAATAGATTGGACCAGAAAAGAAACACCTCCCGTCACATAATTGTCAAAACACCAAACGCACAAAATAAAGAAAGAATATTAAAAGCAGTAAGGGAAAAAGGTCAAGTAACATATAAAGGGAGACCTATCAGAATCACACCAGACTTCTCGCCAGAAACTATGAAGGCCAGAAGATCCTGGACTGATGTTATACAGACCCTAAGAGAACACAAATGCCAGCCCAGATTACTGTATCCAGCAAAACTCTCAATTAACATTGATGGAGAAACCAAGATATTCCATGACAAAACCAAATTTACACAATATCTTTCTACAAATCCAGCACTACAAAGGATAATAAATGGTAAAGCCCAACATAAGGAGGCAAGCTATACCCTAGAAGAAGCAAGAAACTAATCGTATTGGCAACAAAACAAAGAGAATGAAAGCACACAAACATAACCTCACATCCAAATATGAATATAACGGGAAGCAATAATCACTATTCCTTAATATCTCTCAATATCAATGGCCTCAACTCCCCAATAAAAAGACATAGATTAACAAACTGGATACGCAACGAGGACCCTGCATTCTGCTGCCTACAGGAAACACACCTCAGAGACAAAGACAGACACTACCTCAGAGTGAAAGGCTGGAAAACAACTTTCCAAGCAAATGGTCAGAAGAAGCAAGCTGGAGTAGCCATTCTAATATCAAATAAAATCAATTTCCAACTAAAAGTCATCAAAAAAGATAAGGAAGGACACTTCATATTCATCAAAGGAAAAATCAACCAAGATGAACTCTCAATCCTAAATATCTATGCCCCAAATACAAGGGCACCTACATACGTAAAAGAAACCTTACTAAAGCTCAAAACACACATTGCACCTCACACAATAATAGTGGGAGATTTCAACACCCCACTCTCATCAATGGACAGATCATGGAAACAGAAATTAAACAGTGATGTAGACAGACTAAGAGAAGTCATGACCCAAATGGACTTAACGGATATTTATAGAACATTCTATCCTAAAGCAAAAGGATATACCTTCTTCTCAGCTCCTCATGGTACTTTCTCCAAAATTGACCATATAATTGGTCAAAAAACGGGCCTCAACAGGTACAGAAAGATAGAAATAATCCCATGCGTGCTATCGGACCACCACGGCCTAAAACTGGTCTTCAATAACAATAAGGGAAGAATGCCCACATATACGTGGAAATTGAACAATGCTCTACTCAATGATAACCTGGTCAAGGAAGAAATAAAGAAAGAAATTAAAAACTTTTTAGAATTTAATGAAAATGAAGATACAACATACTCAAACTTATGGGACACAATGAAAGCTGTGCTAAGAGGAAAACTCATAGCGCTGAGTGCCTGCAGAAAGAAACAGGAAAGAGCATATGTCAGCAGCTTGACAGCACACCTAAAAGCTCTAGAACAAAAAGAAGCAAATACACCCAGGAGGAGTAGAAGGCAGGAAATAATCAAACTCAGAGCTGAAATCAACCAAGTAGAAACAAAAAGGACCATAGAAAGAATCAACAGAACCAAAAGTTGGTTCTTTGAGAAAATCAACAAGATAGATAAACCCTTAGCCAGACTAACGAGAGGACACAGAGAGTGTGTCCAAATTAACAAAATCAGAAATGAAAAGGGAGACATAACTACAGATTCGGAGGAAATTCAAAAAATCATCAGATCTTACTATAAAAACCTATATTCAACAAAATTTGAAAATCTTCAGGAAATGGACAATTTCCTAGACAGATACCAGGTATCGAAGTTAAATCAGGAACAGATAAACCAGTTAAACAACCCCATAACTCCTAAGGAAATAGAAGCAGTCATTAAAGGTCTCCCAACCAAAAAGAGCCCAGGTCCAGACGGGTTTAGTGCAGAATTCTATCAAACCTTCATAGAAGACCTCATACCAATATTATCCAAACTATTCCACAAAATTGAAACAGATGGAGCCCTACCGAATTCCTTCTACGAAGCCACAATTACTCTTATACCTAAACCACACAAAGACACAACAAAGAAAGAGAACTTCAGACCAATTTCCCTTATGAATATCGACGCAAAAATACTCAATAAAATTCTGGCAAACCGAATTCAAGAGCACATCAAAACAATCATCCACCATGATCAAGTAGGCTTCATCCCAGGCATGCAGGGATGGTTTAATATACGGAAAACCATCAACGTGGTCCATTATATAAACAAACTGAAAGAACAGAACCACATGATCATTTCATTAGATGCTGAGAAAGCATTTGACAAAATTCAACACCCCTTCATGATAAAAGTCCTGGAAAGAATAGGAATTCAAGGCCCATACCTAAACATAGTAAAAGCCATATACAGCAAACCAGTTGCTAACATTAAACTAAATGGAGAGAAACTTGAAGCAATCCCACTAAAATCAGGGACTAGACAAGGCTGCCCACTCTCTCCCTACTTATTCAATATAGTTCTTGAAGTTCTAGCCAGAGCAATCAGACAACAAAAGGAGATCAAAGGGATACAGATCGGAAAAGAAGAGGTCAAAATATCACTATTTGCAGATGACATGATAGTATATTTAAGTGATCCCAAAAGTTCCACCAGAGAACTACTAAAGCTGATAAACAACTTCAGCAAAGTGGCTGGGTATAAAATTAACTCAAATGAATCAGTTGCCTTCCTCTATACAAAAGAGAAACAAGCCGAGAAAGAAATTAGGGAAACGACACCCTTCATAATAGACCCAAATAATATAAAGTACCTCGGTGTGACTTTAACCAAGCAAGTAAAAGATCTGTACAATAAGAACTTCAAGACACTGAGGAAAGAAATTGAAGAAGACCTCAGAAGATGGAAAGATCTGCCATGCTCATGGATTGGCAGGATTAATATGGTAAAAATGGCCATTTTACCAAAAGCAATCTACAGATTCAATGCAATCCCCATCAAAATACCAATCCAATTCTTCAAAGAGTTAGACAGAACAATTTGCAAATTCATCTGGAATAACAAGAAACCCAGGATAGCTAAAGCTATCCTCAACAATAAAAGGACTTCAGGGGGAATCACTATCCCTGAACTCAAGCAGTATTACAGAGCAATAGTGATAAAAACTGCATGGTATTGGTACAGAGACAGACAGATAGACCAATGGAATAGAATTGAAGACCCAGAAATGAACACACACACCTATGGTCACTTGATTTTTGACAAAGGAGCCAAAACCATCCAATGGAAAAAAGATAGCATTTTCAGCAAATGGTGCTGGTTCAACTGGAGGGCAACATGTAGAAGAATGCAGATCGATCCATGCTTATCACCCTGTACAAAGCTTAAGTCCAAGTGGATCAAGGACCTCCACATCAAACCAGACACACTCAAACTAATAGAAGAAAAACTAGGGAAGCATCTGGAACACATGGGCACTGGAAAAAATTTCCTGAACAAAACACCAATGGCTTATGCTCTAAGATCAAGAATCGACAAATGGGATCTCATAAAACTGCAAAGCTTCTGTAAGGCAAAGGACACTGTGGTTAGGACAAAACGGCAACCAACAGATTGGGAAAAGATCTTTACCAATCCTACAACAGATAGAGGCCTTATTTCCAAAATATACAAAGAACTCAAGAAGTTAGACCGCAGGGAAACAAATAACCCTATTAAAAAATGGGGTTCAGAGCTAAACAAAGAATTCACAGCTGAGGAATGCCGAATGGCTGAGAAACACCTAAAGAAATGTTCAACATCTTTAGTCATAAGGGAAATGCAAATCAAAACAACCCTGAGATTTCACCTCACACCAGTGCGATTGGCTAAGATCAAAAACTCAGGTGACAGCAGATGCTGGCGAGGATGTGGAGAAAGAGGAACACTCCTCCATTGTTGGTGGGATTGCAGACTGGTAAAACCATTCTGGAAATCAGTCTGGAGGTTCCTCAGAAAATTGGACATTGAACTGCCTGAGGATCCAGCTATACCTCTCTTGGGCATATACCCAAAAGATGCCTCAACATATAAAAGAGACACGTGCTCCACTATGTTCATCGCAGCCTTATTTATAATAGCCAGAAAATGGAAAGAACCCAGATGCCCTTCAACAGAGGAATGGATACAGAAAATGTGGTACATCTACACAATGGAATATTACTCAGCTATCAAAAACAACGAGTTTATGAAATTCGTAGGCAAATGGTTGGAACTGGAAAATATCATCCTGAGTGAGCTAACCCAATCACAGAAAGACATACATGGTATGCACTCATTGATAAGTGGCTATTAGCCCAAATGCTTGAATTACCCTAGATCCCTAGAACAAACGAAACTCAAGACGGATGATCAAAATGTGAATGCTTCACTCCTTCTTTAAATGAGGAAAAAGAATACTCTTGGCAGGGAAGGGAGAGGCAAAGATTAAAACAGAGACTGAAGGAACACCCATTCAGAGCCTGCCCCACATGTGGCCCATACATATACAGCCACCCAATTAGACAAGATGGATGAAGCAAAGAAGTGCAGACCGACAGGAGCTGGATGTAGATCGCTCCTGAGAGACACAGCCAGAATACAGCAAATATAGAGGCGAATGCCAGCAGCAAACCACTGAACTGAGAATAGGTCCCCTATTGAAGGAATCAGAGAAAGAACCGGAAGAGCTTGAAGGGGCTCGAGACCCCAAAAGTACAACAATGCCAAGCAACCAGAGCTTCCAGGGACTAAGCCACTACCTAAAGACTATACATGGACTGACCCTGGACTCTGACCCCATAGGTAGCAATGAATATCCTAGTAAGAGCACCAGTGGAAGGGGAAGCCCTGGGTCCTGCTAAGACTGAACCCCCAGTGAACTAGTCTATGGGGGGAGGGCGGCAATGGGGGGAGGGTTGGGAGGGGAACACCCATAAGGAAGGGGAGGGGGGAGGGGGATGTCTGCCCGGAAACCGGGAAAGGGAATAACACTCGAAATGTATATAAGAAATACTCAAGTTAATAAAAAATATAAGCCCGTGGGAAAAAAAATTATGTCCATTTGGCAGGATAATATTAGTGGATTCTCTCCTAGAGCCTATCTAGATATAGGTTCTTAGCCCCACCTATGCCGTAGAGTATTTTGAGCAACACAAACTGAACTCCATGGGGGCAGGGGGAGAGAGAGAGAGAGAGAGAGAGAGAGAGAGAGAGAGAGAGAGAGAGAGAGAGAGAGAGAGAGAGAGATTGACTGAGTAGGGAAGATGGGTATGGATCTGAAAGGAATTGAGAGAGAGGGGTAAATATAACTAAAATACATTGTATTAAATTCTTTATGTCTGAATAAAATTTCATTACATATAAAAAAAATAAAATGAAATGTTTATGATAAGTCAAAAAAAAAAAAAAGAAATGCAAATCAAAACATCCGTGAGATTTGACCTCACACCAGTCAGAATGGCTAAGATGAAAAATTCTGGTAGCAGAAGTTGCTGGTAAGGATGCGGAGAAAGAGGAACACTCCTCCATTGTTGGTGGGATTGCAAGCTGGTACAACCACTCGAGAAGTTAGTCTGGTGGTTCTCAGAAAATTGGACATAGTACTACCTGATGACCCAGCTATATTACTCCTGGGCATACATCCAAAATATGCTCCAACACATAAAAAGAACATATGTTCCACTATGTTCATAGCATAGTATTTATAATAGCCAGAAGCTGGAAAGAACCCTGATATTCTTCAACAGAGAAATGAATTTTTTTTTAAAAAAAGTGGTACATCTACAAAATGGAATATTACTCAACCAGTAAAAACAATGACTTTATGAAATTCTTAAGCAAATTGATGAAACTAGTAAATACCATCCTGAGTGAGGTAACCCAATCACAAAAGAACACACATGGTATGCACTCACTGATAAGTGGATATTAATTAGCCCAACAGCTCAGAATACCCAGATACAAATTATAAACCACATTAAGCTCAACAAGAAGGAAGACCAAAGTCTGGATGTTTCAGGTCTCAGAAAGAGGAACAAAGCACTCACAGGAGGAAATATGGAGGCAATATGTGGAACAGAGACTGGAGGAAAGCCCAACCAGAGACTGCTACACATTCCACATGTAGTCACGAAACACAGAAACTATTGCAGATGCTGAGAAGTGTATACTGACAGAAGATTGATATAGCTGTCACCTGAGAGGCTTTGCCTGAGCCTGACAAATGCGGAGGTGGATGATTATACCCAACCATTGGACTGAAAATGGGATCCCCAATAGAGGAGACAAAGGACTGTAGGAGCTGAAGGGGTTTGCAACCCCATAGGAAGAACAACAATGTCAACCAACCAGATACCCCAGAGATCCCAGGGACTGAACCACCAACAAAAAAGTACACATGGAACGACTGATGGCTCCAGCTGCATATGTAGCAGAGGATGGCCTTGCTGGGCTTCAGTATGAGGAAAGGCCCTTGGTCCTGCCAAGGATTCATGCCCCAGTGTCAGGAAATGCCAGGGTGGGGAGGAGGGAGGGGATGGGTGGGGGGAGCATTCTCATTGAAGCAGGGGGAGGGGTATGGGATAGGGGGTTTCAGAAGGGGAAATTAGGAAAGGGATAACATTTGAAATTAAATAAATAAAATATCTAATAGAAGAAAAAAGACTGCTTTGGTCATATGTTTCCTCACAGCAATGGAAACCCTGACTCAGCCAGTGTGAGGGTGTTTGTAGATGTGTACATTGTCACTGGACACCTCAACTCTGCATTTTGGCTGTTTGCGGGGGTTGTGTGGTTTTGGCTTTTGGTTCGCATTGTTGATTTTTGTATTTTTGTTTTGTTTGTTTCTCTTTGTTTTCACATTGATCACTGATGGTAACAAAATGACATCTCTTTGATTATGAGTCAGATTATCAATGATACAATGCCATTTTTTTCTAATTTGTATTTAAAAATATTTTATATTTTATGTGCATATAAGTCTGTGTACCATGTGTGTGCCTGATGCTCAAAGACATCAGAAACGAATACGATATACTCTGGAATTACAGATGGTTCTGGACTGCTTGCCTGTTACCTGTGGAAAAACACCTAGTGCTCTTATTTACCAAGACATCACACCAGCATCTATATTGTAATTTTAAGTAGTATAATTATAAATAAAATGTTACCTTTTCATTGTTATTTTTTGTGTGTTGATACACAAATGTACTAAAGTACCATAAGTGGAGGATGCAGCCCGCCTCTCCTCTCTCGCATAGCATAGTACAAGGAAGTAGTAAAAATGATGATGACAAAAACGCTACCTCAAACATGGAGCACTGTAGAAACATGGGCTCTGATTACTTTGTTCCAATTTTTTGAAACTGACTTAACTATGTCAATTTTAATTCATTTTATTCTCAGAGGTAATGGCATTTTCATAGGTTTGTCTTGGTGATTTGCTTTCCTTCTGAGTTGTGTTTAGGTTTATATAGCCATTCAAGTATTAATTTTGAAGCTATAGCCTCGATTTGATGGAGAAATAGTTTAGTTATTAGTCAATTCCTTATTCAATGAGTGGGAGAATAGTAGTGCATAAAATAACTGAAAAGCTGTGGTACAGAGACAGGATGGACTCCAGGGACACTTATTACAGACATTTAGGTATCGGCAAAGTTGCCGAGGTCTTCAGTTAAGAGTATTCAGCTTCATGAAGAGTGGCCAGGTTCAAAGTAAGGAAAGCTTCTTTGGCTAGACATTCTATAGTAGTTGGGAGAATTGGCAGTAATAAAGTAGAAACTGTATTTTAGTGTATTATAAACATAGATATTCCAAGTTAACCTTCAGTGGATATTTTACTTTTAAAATAGTTATTTTGGATTTCAACAATGCCATATTCATTCTCAAGTACTTTAAATGTTCATGTAGTAAAAATGCTTGCTGCAAAACACATTGCTGGAGCTTCAAAAGATAGGTATTGTCAAACAATTACGTCTGCCTGGAGCAAGTACACACACTGTGGAAATGTAAGTATCCCACTGACAAAGCCAAACACTGGAGTTCAGACTATTGATTGCTTAAGTTTAGACTCTTCAAATGCAGACTAGTTATTTTTCTACAAAACCACTTGCCTGGATATTCTGCAAATTTAGAGTGGATTCCCAGTAGTGTACTATGTTTCAGGGTGAAAAAACCATCCAGGAGGCAATCGACTCTCTTGTTTAACTGTTAAGTTGGCCCTCAGAGCAGAATATTCAGAGGAAAGAATCCTCACCCAATGGGTTGAATCTGTCACTTACTAAAGAACTGTAAGCCTAAACTGGAGATGAATTGTAGCACTCCTGGATAACGGTGGGTATGGTGATAACGTGGGCTGTCTGCTCTTGTCATTCAGGTGAAAGTCACAGCTTCCCAGCCACCCACTCAGGACAGAGAGTGATCCACTGCTAGGTCCTTAGAGATGCTCATTTCAGTTGTTTCTAAGGAAAATGAGATTAACAAGAACAATTGGCTTATAAAATATAAATGAATATTTGACAATAAAATCCAAGACACTACTTTGCTGGAATGTATGGGTACATAAAACCACAGACATTGTTCCTCTTTTTGTTAAAAACTCTTGGAATAAGCACTATTTATCTAACTTTACTTCACATTATTGATGTCTCTTCATCAATAGTATGAGAATAGGATACAAGCAGATAAACACTGGATTTGCTTTGGTATGATCATGGAGACATCATGAATGAGGTAGGTTATAATGAGGAGGAAGAGTTTATTTTGAGAGTCAATTTCTTAAAAGACTAAGGTATATATACAGTTAATAGTAGTTTTAATATTCATAAGTTTTCTTACTTTATACAATAACATCAATCAAATCAAACAAAGGTATTTTGTTTGACACATGTATGCTTAGGTGTTGTTATTATTATTATTGATCATTATTATTATATTTTAAAACTAGGATAGACAAATTAGGAAATTGGAATGTTTTTGCATTTGCTCATCTGCTTGGATACTTGATATGTCCGTGGCTCTGATCTGCTAATAGTTTTGTAATTAACTCTCATGTCTATTGTCATATTATAATCTTTTCAAATTTATTTAGATAAATATCTTAACAGTTTTAGTATAATTGAGTTATATATTATATATAAATATGCTTTATATTTATATTATATTTTATTATATTTATATAATACATTTATAATATATTTATGCAATCAAAGAAAAACATAACAATTCAACATGTAATATAAAACACATCTTTATTGAAAACTATATTGCACAGAAAAAATGTCACTGATGAGAAGCTTATTTGCATTGTTGGTAAGTCCTTTGACGTCTGAACCTAGGAAAGCTTTAATCCCTCGTCTGTATTTGGTTCTGCTATTGCCAGAAATACTTTTGGTTTAGTTTTTCAATGTTTGTGTTCTACAGTGTATGAAGTACAGTATTACACTAAGGATGTTTGGCTTACTCTTCCTGGTAATGGTAACTTTTGATTTTGAAGCTACCTTCAAGCTTGGTATGTAGTGCTTTCATAGCATTTATTTCCAACAGGGTTGAGGAAGCACATCAATGAGCGTTGAATACTACTATGCTTTGGTATCCTTGGTCTGTTCATTTTGGATGATGAGCATGCGTATGATTGCCCTGCATTTGACATTTAGAAACTTAGTTCAAAGAGTATGCAAATATCACAAATGTTGATAAATGCCCTTGAAATCTCGGAACTGTCACGTTCAGGGATCTTCAAGGGAATGAGTTAGTTCTGAGTTGCTACCAGAAGATAAGGCCAATGTGTTTTCATTTATGGAGAGAGATGAGAGGCAGTGTAAGCTATGCTGGAGACAGCATTAGCAGTCTCTGCATAGGATCCCCGCATGGATCCCTATGCTCCCTTTTTAGAAGGTTACAAAGTAAATATTGTCTTGCATGTGATCTCAGGCTAACCTTGTTTATGGCTGATATTTCTTCAAAACTGTGCAACAGAACAGAAAGTCTCAGTAGAGACCAGCTATTAGAAGTCAGTGATTATATATCTCATTTTTATAAGTCTGGTCATTTGCCTCTGGTTCCCTTCAGCATATTTTCCTTCTATGGTTGCTCTTTACTTCCCCTAGGATAGCAATTAGATTCATTGCACCCTTGGTTTCAGGAAATGATTCTTAAAGCAGAACACAGGGGAAATATTAGTCTGGCTCTGACATTTAGCTTTTAGGTGATCTGTGGATAAAGTGAATTTGAAGAATTGATGAAAAGTCAAGTTGTTCTCTACACCACAATGAACACAGATATATTGGGAGGTGCCATGGAGAAAACATATTAAAAGAGAAAACATGTTCAGATATTTGATATTTGTGGTTCTCTTAGAAGCTTCAAATTGGTGCAGATCTCAGCAGGAGCAGAACCACAAGCTGAAGACACAATCAGAGATCCAGAGCTTCTCCGTACCATGCATTTGTGGAGTTCGATGTTTTTCACAGCTGGATCCCATATCAAGGGACAAGTGCTCATATGATTGAGTTAGACTTTACACTGCAGGCTAGTTACTTACATCTTTCTACATTTCAAGAAGTGTGTGCTCTTAATGTTTAAAGGCATGCCTCCAGCCTCTGTGGTACCTAAAACTTTCACTTGTCAGTGGCTGCATATAGTGCAGAAAAATAATTTCTAACTCCAATATAGTATTTGCAGGGGGTGGTGTTTCTGGTTTAGACCTGTAAATGGCTGGATTTGGAGAACTCTGCGATCTCATTAGAAAATAAAAATGCAATTGTTTCAACATATGGAACTAAGGTTATTTAGAAATGTATAAAAATCTGTGGAATTGAGGTGATAAGAGAATAGTAGACTCTAAAGGAAGTAACTGAATATGAGGCCTGTAAACCAGAAGTCTGAATACAAAGTATTAGATTTGGACCTTAAGTAGGGAGAGGGAAATGCAAGGTTATGGTGAAAACTTTCATGCTCCTGTAAGAGCCACAATAGTGCTAGACTGTCAAATGGGAAAGCCTGTATCATTTTGACCCACAACCTGTATGTTTTGTCATATTCCAAAAGCAGCATTAAAGAAGCATTCAGA
Organism: Rattus norvegicus; assembly: GCF_021556685.1. Classification (NCBI taxonomy): domain Eukaryota; kingdom Metazoa; phylum Chordata; class Mammalia; order Rodentia; family Muridae; genus Rattus; species Rattus norvegicus. Next base: position 81,724,735 of record NC_141535.1, read on the forward strand.
TTCTGAAATCTATCAGAGTAAGAGAGCATACATTTAAAATATCATTGTTAATTTATGTGTACTTTTAATTGTCATCATGAAATACTCCCAAGGAGTAAAAGAATAAGAAAGAGAACACAGGAAAGATTTCAGTTGTCACTCTACGTACGTGTGATGAAGTCACACAGGACACAGTAAATATGTGTTTTTAAAAGCAAAATTTCAACTGATTCAAACAATCATATGCTTTCAATATTAACGTTTTTTTAACAGTTCTGACTTTAATTTAATATGCTACAGGCTCTGTGCAAAAATAAAAAAACTGACTGCAAAAATTTGAACATCAATTTTTTTTTCTTTTGTGAAGCCCTCCTACACACAGGTGAAGAGATTTCTGTGTGTGTCAGAAGCAAGGGAGCACTTTACTTAATGGCTAGGACCAGACCACCACACAGGATGGTGGGTTTCATACCCAGGGCCCATCTGCTCTGTTATAATCCATTTGACAGAGCAGCCACACGCAAGATCTGGAAGGCTGTGCTCATATACTTTACTTTCATAGACATTTCTCTTGTAAGACTGTAAAAAGCACTGTAGTCTTTCCAATTCAAAAATCCCCTTGAAAGTAACAAGAACTGATTTTCTAGTCATAAACATCCAGCTCCATGAAACTCTGAGATCTGGTGTATACTTTGCAAGTTCCAGAAATGAACCTTTTCCCAAATGTTAGAAACCAATGAATTTCATTAAGGAGAAGGAATTAAGAGTTTGTTTCTTTTAGGCAGAATATTCCATTTTGACCAAAGTATCAAACAAACAACATGAAAACAATTTTTCTATCTGAATATTGCAAATATCATTTGAAATTCAAATGTTCATCATTCTAGGTATTTGAATTTGAATATGTACAAATTGGCAAGATTGATTGATGCTACTTAGCATGTGAATAGACGGTTCTGAAACAGCAAAATTGGTAGATGTTTTTTGTCATAGGACCCAAGGAAGACCTCGCAGACCACCTTACAAGCATCTCCAAAAAGCTAGAAAAATGAATTCAAATGTCACCTTTATTTTATTCATTTTTACTGTTATCCTAAATTATTTAAAAGTTTTTTTTAGATAGATGGTCCAAAACCAGATTTTTAGACTGTCCAAAAACAGATTTTAAAGGAAAGATAAATAAAATTACTTATTTATTTTATATAGAATTGGTATATTAATAATTAACCAGCTAGCCTTTTATACTCAATAGCATTTTGTAAAATAAATTCTTGATGTCTTCTTAGAAATCTCTTCTCACAATATATACTGATAAGACATTTAGTATTTGTTAAAGTAAAAACCAACTGAGCAACATATAAGAGAAGCTTACGTGTTGTGATTGACAGTTGTTAAATTCTGATGTTAAGACAAGAAGACTAGATTTCTGAAATGACAATAAAATGATTTTGATTAAATTAAATATCTAGTTAATGAATTTGATGGGCTCTTGCACAAATTAAAGAGGAAAAAAACTAGGTGAATTAAGAAAGTGTCACAAAATGAGAAATGCATGAGCAGCATGAGGAGCTTGCAAATGAATATTTGAAGGACTGACTGATTTGGAAAAAGTAACTAACGTGCCAACTTTTTGTAACGGAAAGAATTTTTTTGATTCCTCCACAGATGTGGGATTTGACTCTGGTTCTGTGCTTTGGGGAGTGTTATTCGATCAGAATCCCCTAATGATGATTTTGATTTTATTTTATTTTTATTTTCTTGTGACAGAGACTGCATAGGTATCCACAAAATGCAGAGCTGCAAGGAAACACACAAGTTGATCTGTTCAGACAGGAAGGACATGCTGAAGATGGTCTTGTTGATCCAAAGCAACACTTTTACCAGCAATGACTTTAAGGATGAACTAGCTATAATTAAAAATTTAAGAGTAAAATCAGTATGCATGTGAACAGTTCAACATGGACACATGACCCTGAGTTAACTCAGGAGCAGATCTTCCTTTAATCTTCTTTACAAGTGTCTTTTGAGCTTACTTTCACTACAATGATTTTCACCACAATGATTCTAAACAGAAAGCCCTTGTTTTCTTTCTTCTTACTTTTTTATTAGTTATAATCCAAACACTGTTCGCCACCAAGAGTTCTCCCCCCTCTTTCCCCCTCCCCTTTTCTTCTGAAATCCACAGGAAGACCAACAGAGTCAACTAACTTGGATCCTGGGGGCTCTCAGAGAGTGAACAACCAACCAAAGAGCATACACAGGCCGGATTGAGGAACTGGCATATATGTAGCAGTCCAGGCTTCACATGAGCCCCCCAACAACTGGAGCAGAGGTGTCCCTAAAGATGTTGCCTGACTGTAGAATCCATTGCCCTACAGAAAACTCTCTTAAAATTTACAAGCATCCTCTCAGAATTAGGAATCCCTATTTTGTCGAAGTATTTGGGAAACACAACTTTGGTCTTCTTGTCTTTCACAGAAAATCTTCAGGGAAGGCAATCAATATAATTCCTGGAAGAACAGATAGCGATAAGAAAATATGTGGGAAAATAAAAGGACTTCACTTCCTACTCATCTGACAAGGCTGTGTAAGTAAAACTGGGTGAATACTGGCATTTTGGGAAGCCCTCATCTTTCTAATGACAAGGCTATCGTGTTTCATTTCTCTTTCCAAGATAACATACTGTTTCCTTGTAGATTTCCTAGATTTCCTTTTATTATCATTATTTTTGATCTTCTGTGGGTTTGTACTCTTCCGGTGAGGATGTCAGTGTTCTCTTGTAAAGCCTCAACCCATTTGTTAAGATTTTCTGTCTCTAATATTTTTTGTTAAATCCATCTCCTCCTCTACTCCGCAATGAGGCTTCTGTGGTCTCAATCTTGGTAGATTAGTGGCTTCCCAAAACCTTCAATCAAGCAGTTGTCTTGTTCAGAATCCAAAACTCAACCTCAGGACAAGACCACCATCTCCCTGCAGGCTTGTTTCATGTCTAGCTCTCTCCCCACACAGCCTCCTTCCTGTAAGTTTATCATCTAACAGTGCAGAATTACCTTCTGTCACTCAGAATGCGCCTTTCCCACTTTCTCCACTTTCCATATGAGGCTCCGTCTGACGAGAAAATCTCCTCCATCTTGACCTCCCTGAGAAGCCTTCTACATTTCTAGGCATCATACTGCCTCTGTGAAGCTCTCCATTCATGACTTCCCACAGCTAAAAGGTATAGCCTTTCTGTACCTATGTTCTAAAATGCACTCACTACACCTGTGTGTGTGTGTGTGTGTGTGTGTGTGTGTGTGTGTGTGTGTGTGTTTATTTATTAGTTCCTTGAGAATTTTTTGCAAGGTGTTTTGATCACATGCACCTCTCTACCAGATCCATCTGTTTTGTTTTTGTTTTTGTTTTGTTTTGTTTTGTTTTCTTTTTTTGGATAATTTCTTTATTTATGTTTCATATGATATCCCCTTTCCCGGTTTCCCTCCAGCAACCACCTATCCCATTCCCTTCGCACCTGCTTCTGTGAGGGTGCTCTCCCACCCACCCATCAACTCCCTCTCTCTCCTCCCCACCCTGGCATTCCCCCTACACTGGGGCTTCAAGCCTTCACAGATCCAAGGGCCCCTCCTCCTATTGATGCAGAACAAGGCCATCCTTTGCTACATATGTGGCTGTTTTTAAACCTATTACATACAGTTTGTACTGCCCATGGAGTTTTGGATGTGTGGCCTTCCAGTGTAGTAAAGTCAACTTCTCAGCCGCCATACTCTTAGGGAAAATGGACTTTCGCTTCCAGTAAAGGTCAATTACCAATAGCTTGTTGTTCAGGAGTAGCACTTCATGGCCACCTTCCATGCTTGCATTTGTCTGGACAGAGCTTGCAAAGGTTATCTCCATAATGTCAGAGCTGCTGTGATTTCATATACACAGATGCTCTGATGTGCCCCAAAGGCACTGCTTCATCTCAGGCACCCACCCCATCACGATCGGACATTCTTTCCTCCCTTCCTCCACAATCCCTGGGTCTTACAGGAAGGCCATGTGAGATATAATATAGACATCACATTTATAGTTGAGTCTTCTGCAGTCTTATTCTCCACACCTCTGTCAGGTCTGCTTCTTCTGTGTTAATCCTCATCTTTGGCTTTGAGGCTCCTCAGGTAAGTGTGGAGCCATGCACTGGTTCTGTGGGATAGTCACTGGAAGCCCTCCCTGTCCTTTTGTCTAAATATCATTGATGTTGCTTTGCTATGTAGCATGTCCTTCCACGTACCTCGAACTCTCCGCTGCTATTTATTCATGTATTAATATCACAGTTTCAGAACGAAACAGAAATGCAGCAAAGAGTGTCCAATAAACAACTTTGTATTTGACAATGAGAAATGCAGTAGGAGACACACATACACAACCCAGTGGCCAAAAAGTACAGCTGGAGAACAAAGAAGGCAGCGGAAGTTTTATTAGGGCAGAGAAACATCAGTAAGTTGTTTTGATTGAAAGTTCAGTGACACTTCAGAGCTTGCCAGGGCGGATAAGTTCTGATTGGCGAATTACTATGCAAAGCCAGCCATATGCTCTTATCTGGTAATTCCACTGTCAGTTGCTAAGTAAAAATATTCTTCAAGATGAACACACCATTTTACTTAATTGGCTCTACTGTGAGATAGCTCCTGCAGCAGGTGCGGAAGACCTCCGTGCTCCATTTCTTTTCTAAGGGCTTTTGATTGTATTTTATGTGAGTGAGGAAAGCGTGTATCCCCTCTGTCCTATGAATTTTCACAGTTGCTTTTCAGACAGTGCTACATTCCACCATCTGAGACACATTTATGTTGGATTCATGACTCTGAACTCCGCCAGGGATGCCAGTGCTGTTAGCACTGCAGAAATGTCTACACCCTTGAAAGGCTGGAAAAAGCTTCATTGTTTCAAATTATTTTTCCACCATTTTATTAAGACATGACATAAAAATACTCTATCTACTTGGGATGTGCTGTTGTGTATGTGTACGCTTTGGGATTATTTAGGTGAGTTAATTAACCTATGTTTCATATCATATCTTATCATTTTCTGGCTTTGGTAAATATTTAGGAAATAATTTTATTAGGCACAAAGTCTTATTTTCCTGTGTAACTATGCTAAGTAATCAAGAACACGTTTGCTATGCCAAACCTAATCTTTGCATCTGTTGATGAATATCATTTCAGTCTTCGCTCTGTAGAGACTAGTCTAAGCTCTAATTTTATGGATTCAGCATTTTAGATTCCCTCTATAAGAGAGCTAAGGACAACATGCCAGTTCCATTTATTAATCTCACTGTGGCATCTAACACATTCCTGCATTTTAAAAATGCAAATATGCCCTCTTCAAGCTGAACATGATTCAATTATATAAGGATTATATGTATAATTGTATAATTATATAATGTATATATGTATATATCACATATACATATAAATGTACACATTTCATTTTCCCATACGTATGCCTGTGGGTACATATATATTTCATTTACTGGCTACTTTTAACAAGACTAGAAGGAATGTGACTGTGCAAAATATTCTTTGAGAGCTTAGTTTCCTTTTCTTTGGATAACACAGAGAGGAATTCCTGGAGAAAAATGGCAACTCCACTCCCATATTTCTTGCAAATTTTTACCCTGAATGTCCTAACTCACATTCCCACCAACTTGTACACAGGTTTCCTTGTCTCCATATCCTTGACCACATTTTTCATTACCAAAAACATAAGCATAAATTTCTCACCTGAAATACACTTTCTTTGTATACCTTCAATTTACTTATTTTCTGCCTGTTGGATCCTGTTACTTCACATTGCTTATCTGAAGCTCTTCCCTTAGACTGGCTGTATCTAGAGAGTAGTTCCATAGGAAGTAGTTAAGTTTAAGTGTTTCAATAAATATAAGGCTAACCTTCTGGGAAAAAATTAGCTCTGTCTATAATGTGAGTAAAATGAGGTTATGGCATTCTGGAGGATAGCAAAATGATCTCCTCATAGCCTATGTGGTACTTGATGACATCATAAAAATAGAGCTTAGATTAGTACCTACTGATTGAAGATTGTTATGGCATTGGTCACTCCCTCCCTTCCTCCTTCCTCCCACATTCTTCCCTCTATCCCTCCCACTTTCTCTTTCTAATATAAAGACACTGAGGCTGCATATAGAAAAGCAGGACTCTTATCAGAAACCAAGTTGACCAGATTTTTGAGTTTATTGTTCCCATGCCCAGGAGCACAAAAAGTGAATTTTTTCTATATAAGTATATCAACCTCTGATATTTTATTGCAGTTGCTCTGGTAGAATAACTAATGCAAATTGCATGTCATATATAAACTACTTCATATTACTTACCTTTTTTGAAATCAATATACACTTCTTAGACTTTTAAAAAACAGCTTATATGTTGAAATTAAAAAATCGTGAATTTATGGTTAATCATTTGAAAATTTAAATTTTATATCTATAATAGATAGGTTAATAATTTGAGATTTAAAACTAAAAATAAAGTTAAGTTACTTGAATTTCAAGTATTTCTAGATTGCTAATAGAGATATGAAAGGAAACCCACACTAAGCTTATGCTGATTTTAAGATTGAAAAGCAGGGTGTTTACTAATTAATGGAAATCTTAGTAGAAATCGATTCATCAGTGACATCAAGTGAAGTGTTAGGGAGTATGTACTCAGTAACTCTTGTGAGTTGTGATCATGCTACATATTTTATTCTGATATTTTAGAACTCCTAAGAGACTCATACAAAGACTCATTTGTCTGATACATAAGGGAAAAAAAAAACTAATACAAAAGTCAGGCCAGCCCAAATCGGAGGCAGAATACAGCAGATCCCTCAGCCCTGAACACTGTTCCTCAGGAATGATTCATGGGACTGTACTTCAGTCTTAACATCCATTGTATTTTCTAAAGGCACAACCAACATCCCTCATTCTTTTATTAATGTCGTAATAGAATTTCTATACGTACTTATTTTTTCTAAAATTTACTGAAGTAAATACAGTTCATCTACTTAAAATCAAGAATCTATAGTCCTCCACCGATGATCTTGTCAGGGTTTTATGTCCTTTATACATTTTTACTTTTAATATAGACTTTATAGAATCCTATAAAGGTGGTAACCTACTGTTTGACTGTGATAGGAAAGTGTGTGAAGCTCTTGTGAACACACGCATGTTCCCCATCCATCCACTGACTCTCAAGTCTTAGAGACATGTGGTGAAAGCAGACAAAACTTATGATGCAATATAATTGTTGATTCATGATCAATGCAGGTTAAATTTTCTAGAGCACTGGTGGCTAAGGTTTGCTAAACCTACTACAGACTTTTCCATATAAAATGAACTTTTGCAAATTTTCCTCTTGAAACTTGGGTTTCTTTGGTTATTACAAATGTCTTAGAGTATCCAAACGAAATAAAGATTAGGAGTTGGTACCCTTGTTTCTTGGAGAATCTACCAAGATTTACCTAGTGTGAAGAAACATAGCCTACTAAAAGGATGTATTTGGCCAATTCCAGGATCAGCCTGTTCTTTCCAAGGAATAAACTGCCATTTGGAAGTGCTTAAGTCACCGACTTCACCGACTCTACCAATCATTTCAGATTTACAAGATTTAATTTTAACAGAATATTTTAAACATAACCAATTGGATTTCCCAGGATAATGTGCTTTCTTTTTCCCCTTGATAGGATCTTTTAAATTATAGTTTGCTACATATTGAAAAATATTATTTTAAGCATCAGCAAATAAATAGGCGAATACAACTATTTAATATCAAATTCAGCTGTGTGAGGCTTTGATGATTGTTTGAAAAGCCCTAATGGTTTTATCATATCCCCTACAGCCATGAATTAAGTATGGATAAGTGCAACAATAACACATTTTAATAGAAAACATTAATTAACATATGCTGAATGTTAATGAATCTTTTCTTTCTTGGCAGCAGGTGTTACCAGCCAGAGGGCAGTAGGATATAAAACGAAGACCTAGCACCTGCATTACGGTGGTTGATTGTGAAAGGCTGGCAGTGACTCATGACCAAGGCAATACAATGCGTTCTAAATGAAACTATTCAATCAGAGCAAAATCTCCATTTATTTATTTTTAAGAAGTGTGACTTATCCTTCACAATAATACCTCACCACTTAAAGCAAAATTACAATTGTTTTTATATCAGTAAACTCTAGAGAATTCTATTTAATTAGCATGCACCACAAGTCTGCATAGTTTAATTCCTAATACTCAGGTACCACAGTAGAATTTCAGAACTGATTCCTATTTGCTCCTGAAATGACAACATGCTAGCTGTGACTTGGAAAAGAACTACACATTATTAATTGACAACACAAGTTAGCGAGTCACAGTTCTACTTAGCTTTTCATCCATAAGATCTTGACACTGATTAATCAATATTGAATGAAAACTATCTATGAAGTCTGGGGGCAAAGACCATCAGATAACATGAATACTTGTCTATTTTTTTATTTTATTATTTGTCAAAAATTGTTTATATATTTTGGTTGGAGAGATGGCTTAGTGATTAAGTGCACTGATTGCTCTTCCAGAGGACTTAAGTTTTTCAAATCCACTTGGTGGCACACAATTGTCTGTAAATTCAGTTCCAGGGAATCTGACATATTCCTCCTCTTTGCACATTGTAGGCACACGGTGAACTTACATACATGTAAGGAGAAATACCAATAAATGTAAAAATATTAAAAGTGTATATATTTATACTTGCTATCTGTGTTTCATGTTATAGTTGTGGTATATGGTTTTAGCCATTTAAAGAACAAATTTCCAAAAGTAAAATGAGTTACCTCTTTAAAAAATAAAGAATAATAAAGCTTGCTAATTTCCATAATAGTTCATAAAATAGATATTCTGAACGTACACAAATATTTTCTATATGCCTGTTTTATAATATGTAATGATCACACGTGAGTAGCAAATAAAATTTTTGAGTATGCATTTTGAAATTAATATGAATAATAAAGATGCCATCAAAGGTTAACATACTGTTAGAACCATTCTAGTGGGTGATGATGTAAATGTTTGTAAGTACATATTTAACCTCTAATAGATTATTTTTATATTGCATTGGCTCTTGTGACTGTAGACTCTGAACAATGGAAAAAAGTCATTTCTCCAATAAGGTTTCAGTTTAGTATTAAACTGAGAACATTTTCCACTGCACATTTATGTGCTTCGGATTCTACTAAGATATTTCCCACAGAAGCTTATTACAATTACTCTTTCAATATACTCACACTCTGTACCATAATTTTTATCTCTTTTGGGCCAAGTGAGTTGTAAGTCTTATGCTAGATTTTACCTTTGTGCAGCATGATTTGCAAACATTTCCCTGATGTTACAGCTCATATGTTGCTACAAATAGCAGGCTTTAATGAAAAAATAACTTAGGAGATAAAAGGAATAAATTGCATAATATCTTTTTAAAATGAAATGCACAATAGGTCATCAGTCATGAACAGCACAATTTAATTTTATTTACAAGTAGCATTGTTAGGTAGTCAGAAGTAATTAGTATTAAGTATTTTAAAGGCAAAAGGATCTACCATGGTTCATTCCACTTTATGGAAACTATCCAGTTCCTGGCAAACATTCCTCATATTCACACATAAGTCATGAGAGGGCAATAGAACCCCAACGTGAACCACACTCTGTCCTTTAAAAGAGTGGCAAGTGGTCATAATGTAATGACTCAACTTCCCATATTCATGGTAAATATTCCACATGATTTTTACATCTTGCTTTATGAAGTCTCTTGTGCAGAGTAGGTATTGCGAATATTCTGTTCAGTCCGAATTTTTTGAGAATAAGGATCAATTGAAATATCTTACAATACACCCTGAGGTGTCTGGCACACACATATATGCACTTAATTTGTTTGGATCTAAGGATGCATAAATTAATAAAATAAATCAAGTCCAAAAGTAGATTCAAGAACTTGTTTTTGTTAATCCTACTACGACTTAGTTGACTCTACTTAGTATTCCTCTGCTGTCTTGTTTCAGTGAAGTAAGTGAATTCTGGTACTCTGAATATGTCCAGTGAGCATTACCCCAAGCTATTACAATGTGTTTTATTCAATGCACTTATCTCACCCTATGTGTAAGTAAAATTCTCTAACAATTTACTTGAGGGCAGACAAATCTTCATTTCTTATCACATTACTGAATGACTCCAATTTATCACGTTCCCTTGTATGTGACGATTGCATGTTTATGCAGAAATAGTTTTAAATAAAATAACAACAGATTTGTTTCACCTCAACTTTTTATAATTTCTTTATTCATTTGCATCCTAAATGTCGCCCCTCCTTCTAATCCTCTTCCCAGAGCTCTTTATACCATCTCCTCTCTGAGAGTGTGCTCCACCTCTTATACCCTGCATACTGCTTCTCTGGGTTATTAAGTATTTACACGATTAGGTGCATCCTCTCTAAATGAGGCCAGCCAAGGCAGTCATCTGCTACATGTGTGCCTGGGGTCACAGACGAGCCCATGTATTCTCTTTTGGTTGGTGGCTTAGTCTTAGGGAGGTCCAAGAGATCCAGGTTAGTTGATAATGTATGCAGGTGTTAGCCCCTTCAGCTTCTTCAATCCTTCCACCAACGCTTTCATATGGGTCCCCTACCTCAGTCCAATGGTTGGCAGTAAGTATCTGTTTCTGTTTCAGTCAGCTCAATATCTTAACTCCAGCATTTCCTCAGAGTTCTTGGTAATACTTTGTTTTGAGTGTTGAGGATGGGAGCGAATAATGATCAGACACTTTCATTAAAATCTTCAATTAAGATTTTTGTGACATTTTATTCAAGATTTAACAATGATTATATATTCACTTTTTTTTCTTTTTTCTTTTTTTCAGAGCTGGGGAACAAGCCCAGGGCCTTGCACTTGCTAGGCAAGCGCTCTACCACTGAGCTAAATCCCCAACCCCATATATTCACTTTTAGAAGACCACCAAGGTAATGTGCCGTTTCGCAGTATAGCGTACACAATCAACATGATGTACAGTGTTTATATTAACCTGGATCATCTGACTAAGCTGTATTAAACTGCAACCTCATGGCACTCATCAAATTTATGACACTCATCAGACTGGTTTGTTTGATTGAAGAATTACTCTAGAAAAAAAGATCGATAATCACTTCTACTAGATTGTCATTCAGGTCCTCTCAGTTGGCACAGAAGGAGCTATCTATGCATTATTTGTATCTCTCTAGGCATATTAAGGTCAAGAAGTCCAAATAGTTGTTTACATACTCCATACATGCCATAAAACATTCATAAGCATTCATTGTGAACACTGCCTTTTCTCCACCCAGTACAGTATGATCACAGAGGGAGAATGTGTAACCTTGCCAGCCATTCATGTATAGTTGTGTCAGCATTGTCAAATCACAGTTCTTTCCTTCAAATAAAAGTATCAACGACATCATTAACAGTGTCTCTTGCCTTCAATCTAAAGTCTACACTCATTACAAAGGTATTTAATATAATTGCATCTTGCACAGGATCATACCACACATCTGTTACAAAATCTGACATTTCACATTGTGTAGGTTATCAATCTCCCAAATAGTACATACATTTAAAATTTTTGATTTACAACACTGAATTTGGGTATCAAAAATACTTCAATATGCAAAAGATTTCTGCAGTGGAAAACTCTGTGATGAACTTGTGCAATGACAATTTTGTGATTTTGGTTTTCTTAAAAAGGCAGAAATCTTATAGGAATATGTTTTTTTTTTTAATTTCAGGTTTGGGGATAGAGATCTGTTTTGGAATCTCTGCAGCAGCTAACTATGATTAGCCTCCTGCTCTTGTAGAAACATGGTTTTGCCGCTGGCGGTAGCTTCTGCAATTGTGTGATGCTTGGAATTCTGGGAACTTTTTAGAAGGTAGATTAAGTCCCTCCATGACCTAACACTAGCTAGAAGAGAAAGAAGAATAGAATGAGTCTAATTTCTTTCCTTTTGGTTCTTCTTTGACTGTGGCTACTAAATCAAAACTCACCTCTTGTAAGAGAGGAAGACTTACCCTGAATGTTGGAAAACCTGCCCATAAGGCTAGGGGAGAGAGGAAAGACATTTGCTTTTCCTTTCTTTTTTTCCCCATCTTTATTAACTTGGGTATTTCTTATTTACATTTCGATTCTTATTCCCTTTCCCGGTTTCCAGGCGAACATCCCCCTAATCCCTCCCCCTCCCTTTCTATATGGGTGTTCCCCTCCCCATCCTCCCCACCCCAATACCGCCCTCCTCCCAACAATCATGTTCACTGGGGGTTCAGTCGTGGAAGGATCAAGGGCTTCCCCTTCCACTGGTGCTCTTACTAGGCTGTTCATTGCTACCTATGCGGTTGGAGCATTTAGAAAAATGCAGATCAATCCATGCTTATCACCCTGTACAAAGCTTAAGTCCAAGTGGATCAAGGACCTCCACATCAAACCAGATACACTCAAACTAATAGAAGAAAAAAATGGGGAAGAATCTCAAACACATGACCACTGGAGAAAATTTCCTGAACAAAACACCAATGGCTTATGCTCTAAGATCAAGAATAGACAAATGGGATCTCATAAAATTGCAAAGCTTCTGTAAGGCAAAGGACAAATTGGGAAAAGATCTTTACCAATCATCCAATTGATAGAGGGCTCATATCCAAAATATACAAAGAACTCAAGAAGTTAGACTGCAGGGAGACAAATAACCCTATTAAAAATGGGGTTCAGAGCTAAACAAAGAATTCACAGCTGAGGAATGCCGAATGGCTGAGAAACACCTAAAGAAATGTTCAATATCTTTAGTCATAAGGGAAATGCAAATCAAAAAAACCCTGAGATTTCACCTCACACCAGTGAGAATGGCTAAGATCAAAAACTCAGGTGACAGCAGATGCTGGCGAGGATGTGGAGAAAGAGGAACATCCCTCCATTGTTGGTGGGATTGGTACAACCATTCTGGAAATCGGTCTGGAGGTTCCTCAGAAAATTGGACATTGAACTACCTGAGGACACAGCTATACCTTTCTTGGGCATATACCCAAATGATGCCCCAACATATAACAAAGACACATGCTCCACTATGTTCATAGCAGCCTTACTTATAATAGCCAGAAGCTGGAAAGAACCCAGATGCCCTTCAACAGAGGAATGGATACAGAAAATGTGGTACATCTACACAATGGAATATTACTCAGCTATCAAAAACAATGCCTTTATGAAATTCATAGGCAAATGGAGGGAACTGGAAAATATCATCCTGAGTTAGCTAACCAATCACAGAAAAACACACATGGTATGCACTCATTGATAAGTGGCTATTAGCCCAAATGCTTGAATTACCCTAGATGCACAGAACACATGAAACTCAAGAAGGATGACCAAAATGCTAATGCTTCACTCCTTCTTTAAAAGGGGAACAAGAATACCCTTGGGAGGGAATAGGTAGGCAAAGTTTAGAACAGAGACAGAAGGAACACCCATGTGGCCACATGTGGCCCATACATATACAGCCACTAAACTAGATAAGACGGATGAAGCAAAGAAGTGCAGGCTGACAGGAGCCGGATGTACATCTCTCCTGAGAGACACAGCCAGAATACAGCAAATACATAGGCGAATGCCATCAGCAAACCACTGAACTGAGAATGGGACATTTGTTTTTCTTAGTAGGTGATACCTGGACTGCTGTCCTTGTCTATGGACACCAGACTCCAGATCCTTCATCTTCTGAATGTGAACACCCAAGAGTAACTCTTTAGGGCATTCCTGTATAGTCAGTGTTCACTCTTTTCCTGAAGTTTCCAGGTTTTAGCTAGTACAGATTCAGGTTTCCTAATCTCTAGATTGCAGATGGCGTCTGAAGAGTTAGGCAGCTTTCAGCCAGTGAGTCTGTCATGTCTTCACTTCAATGGTGCTTTTCCTGGTGGGAACCCTGAACAATAAAATATTGGAAAGCAATGAGTTTGTAAAAATCAACATACGACTAAAGAAATGGGAACAACAGTACTGAAATTCTGGGCACATAAGGGGGCTATAAACATCAGGAACGGAAGAGGGAGCCCCAAAACTGACTCAGAGTCACGTGATCATTGGTAAAACTAAGAAAGGTAATTAAAACAAATTTCAGTGGGAAAAGGAAGGAAGAGCGAAGTAGCAAAGGCGAAGTAGCAAAGACCAGCAGCACACATGGCTAATCCTCCAGTCTTCACAGTTCCTCTGCTGACTTCCTGTTGCTTCTGTGAGTTGTCTGTTCCAGTAGTGTAGATAAATTAACATTATGTACACATGGCCTCAATCTGATAGGCTTCTTCACTTGCAAATGTGAATTTAAGCTTCTTTTCATGTGGTTTTTGTGGCTTAGAAAATGCTACTGTGACCTTATTTTCATTGAATCTCAGCCTGGCTTTAGAAAATAAGTTTTGGAGTATTAATTCTTCTCGTTATCAATCCACAAATCATTCAATTGATATTTTACTGTCAAAAGTTACCAAATCATGGAGGCAGGAGGAAGTGGGATGGAATGGGGAGGTTTATTAGGGGGTAACTGGGAAAGGGGATAACATATGAAATGTAAATAAAGAAAATATCCAATAAAAGAGAAGATAAAAGAAAAGAAAAAGTCAACAAGTCAAAACTGGTTTTTGAAAGGTTTATACTTTTAAATTTATTTTACAATTTAATAAGGGATTCCTATTTTTTGTTTCTCAATAAAAGAAGTATGCTGAGTGAATAAGTTCTTTTTCTGCATAAAAAAAGACATATATCTATGCAGGTAGGATAAGTCTAAAACAATAATTTGTTTTACTTTTGTAATGATGAACTTAGCTTTTATGCTTTATAATACTTTTATTTTGTTTAATTTTTTGTAGAAGAAGAAGTTTATTGATATTAATAGTTTCCACTTTTTTAAATTGGGATTTCTTATTTACATTTCAAATGTTATTTCCTTTCCTGGTTTCCTGTACATCAGCCCCCAAAGCCCTCACCCTCCCACTCTATAAGGGTGTTTTCATCCTTATCCACCCCCCTTACCGCTCCCCACTACAACAATCCCCTACAATGGGGATCCAACCTTGGCAGGACCATGGGTTTCCCCTTCCACTGGTGCTCCAACAAGGCACTGCTACATATGAAGATGGAGCCCTGGGTCAGTCCATGTATAGTCTTTGGTTAGTGGTTTAGTCCCTGGAAGCTCTGGTTGGTTGGCATTGTTGTTCTTATGGGGTCGCAAGTCCCTTCAGCTCTTTCAGTCCTTTCTCTAGTTCCTCCAATGGGAGTCCAGTTCTCAGTTCAGTGGTTTGCTGCTAGCACTCGCCTCTGTATTTGACATGTTCTGGCTATGTCTCTCAGGAGAGATCTATATCTGGTTCTTGTCAGCATAGACTTCTTAGCTTCATTCATCTTATCTAGTTTTGGTGGCTGTATACATATGGGCCACATGTGGTGCAAGCTCTGAATGACCATTCCTTCTGTCTATGCTCTAAACTTTGCCTCCCTACCCCCTACTATGGATATTATTTCCCCCTTTTAAGAAGGGGTAAAGCATCCGCACTTTGGTCATCGTTCTTGAGTTTCATGTAGTCCGTGCATTGCATCTTGGGAAATTCGAGCTTTGGGGCTAATATCCACTTATCAGTGAGCGCATACCATGTGTGTTTTTCTGTGATTGGGTTCTATAATACTTTTAATCAGTTGTTTTCATATATTGGTGTCAGAATTGTCAGTCCTTTATGTTTAGTTGTGTCAATATTGTAAAATCACAGCTGCATAAAAAAGAAGCAAAATAAAAAACAATATCAACAAGACCAATAGCAGTTTTTCTTGCCCTTAATCTTAAGTCTGCACTCATTTCCAATGTTATTTAATATAACTGTATCTGAAGTTGCCTGGTTCTTCAGATGCCATCTGCAATCTAGAGATTAGGAACTAGAATCTGTGATAGCTCAAAACCTGGAAACTTCTAAACAAGAGTGAACACTGAGTTAGCGTCATGCCTGCGCACACAGTAGTTCCCTGACGAGTTACTCTTGGGACTTCACACTCAGAAGACGACGGATCTGGAGTCTGGTGTCCATGGACAAGGACAGCAGTCTAAATCACAGCTACTAGGAAGAGTGAATGATGTCTTTTGTCTCTCCCGCAGTGTGGTTTATAGTGTCTTCTCAAATTCAGGCCGGTCCTCTTCCCTTGTTTCATGGACTCATGTGCCAGTCTCTTGGAAAACAGCCTCACAGAAGTGAAAGTTAGTTTTCTAAATATTTAGATAAGCCTAAACCAGTGAGATTGACAAAAAAAGTGAGCCGTTATATATTCAGTTTAGAATCATTTCCCAAAATCCACAAATCATCTTACAGAAATTTCTTGGAATCTGTATTATCTATAGCTGTTTGTAAGAAATTACATCTTAATAACATTTAACTCTTGTGAGCCAAGAAAACCAAATATGTGTTTAAAGTATCTAAATCTTCTCTTCCATCCACTATTTTGGTAGTTTTACCACATACAAGCATTTTATATATCTGACAGATTTTTACCAAACTATTCCCTTTTTTTGGTATTTTTATATTTTTTTATTTTTATATTTTTTGTATTTTTTGCATTTTTATAAGGACAAATTCAATTTCTTCATTTCTGTGATCTATAAAAGGAATTATATGTTATATATTATTCATTATATACAAATTTTGTTGCATTTACTTTCCACTTTTAGTATTGATAAGAAAAGATTTTGAATGGAAATTCTATGTATACAGTGATAAAAATCAAATACTAATACATTGATTAGTTTTACAATCATATTTTCAAATTGTACTAATTATTTTTAAATATAATCTTTCACTTGTCCATAATTTTCAAAAGATACATGTATAGAACAATCAAGTATGTGTATAATATTCACAATTAAATCTAATAATGGGATAATATTCATAAATATTTCTTATGAGAAAAACCTCTATTAACTATTTTACTTAAAATTTCAGTATGGTTAGTTTAATTTTTTGTTTACTTTTTACTGTAATGAAAGCATAATCTTCCCCTTATACTGTTCTACCCTCAAAACTATTTCATATGCCCATTCCTGCTTCTCTTCAAATCCAAAGCCTCTTTTTTCTTCAATTGTTATTGCATGCATATGTGTTTTGTATATACATATATTCCTAAACATACCCTGTTTAGCTCATGTAATCTTATGTACATGCATAATTCAGTGCTGATTACTAGGCAGTGAGCACCAATTGCTGTGTACTTCCCTGAGGTGGTCCACCTCTCCAGTTCTCAATTTAATTCAGCTACCTATAATTCTTTCTGTAGGTTTAGTATTTGTCTTAGTGAGTGTTTCTATTCCTACACAAACATCATGACCAAGAAGCAAATTCAGGAGGAAAGGGTTTATTCAGCTTACACTTCCACATTGCTGTTCATCACCAAAGGATTCAGGACTGGAACTCAAGCAGATTAGGAAGCAGGAGCTAATGCAGGGGCCATGGAGGGATGTTACTTATTGGCTGACTTCCCCTGGCTTGCTCAGCTAACTCTCTTATAGAACCCAAGACTACAAGCCCAGGAATGGCACCACCCACAATGGGCTAGGCCCTCCACCCTTGATCACTAGTTGAGGAAATGCCTTATAGCTCTGTCTCATAGAGGCATTTCCACAACTGAGGCTTCTTTCTCTGTGATAACTTCAGCTTGTGTCAAGTTGACATACAAAACCAGCCAGTACAGTATCCAGTAAGTTTTTTCTCATCCGGAGTTGTGTGTTCATTGCTGTTTTCTTTGTTCACCTCACATTTGAGTAGTCATGTTGGTGAGACTTTATGAGTGCAGAATTTGATGATGTTAGAAGATATAATCTCATGGTAAACTTCCTGGTCATCTGACTTGTACAATATTTCTGCATCATCTTCTTAAATATCTCCTGATAATCTTCCACCAAGCTCTATCCACGTAATTATTTTATTGGGACATATTTTACAATAGTTTGGAATGAAGAAGCGAGGAAAATATTTCACAGGTTCAGTAATTTTAAAAGTGTTTAGGAAAAAAGTAAAATATATTGCATATGAGATGATTTTTCTTATATGAAACAATTTTACGATTTTTTTATATTGTTAAATATTGATTTCTTTGTTCAGACTTTCAAACATTAACATGGCATCTTATTTTCCCCAACTCTTCCACCATCCTGCACACACACACACACACACACACACACACACACACACACACAAACACACACACACCACCCTCACATACACAGACAAACACCCATACACACACACCACTACTGAAGCTTTTTAACATTGCTTTTGTGTACATGTGTCCATGGCTGATCTCTTGGGACTGGATAAACGATGTGGAAATTCATTCCTTTTTTCAGCAGTCATTACTCACTTGTAGGTGATCATGTAGGAATGTGACTTTGTGGAATTTCCCCTGTCTAGGTTGGTAGGCCAACTGCTGTCACTATATAATTTACTCAGGCCACCATAGTGCTGAAAATTCGTGATTACATTTTTCCTCCCATGAAATCATTTTTAAATTTTTTGTCTTTTTGGGGATGAATTATACATCTTCCAATTCTAGGAAACAGTCCATCATTTTCTGAGGATGGTTTCAAAATAAGAAGTGAAATAGATAGAGTCAAGGTAACATAATCACAGTCAAGGTCAGAGAGAAACAGATGCACCCATCGTCCCAGGTTGCTTCATTCCAGCTATTTCCTGTTCTGTTAATGTTTTTATTTAAGTTATATCAATGCAGAAACTTTGTTACTATTCCTATAACAACTTATTATGATGACATGGTTGTGATTCACTTTACTAATGTTATAATTTTCATCTTATATATCTGAATATGGTCTGCTGCATGGCTTAGACAATACACACTGTAACAACATTTGATGGAAGCAATCAGAAGAAAAAGATGAATTTTGGTTGTGACTTCAATGGTTCCAATGCATCATGGTAGGGAAGGCAAGATAAAACTGAACAAATCATATCCTAGAAAATGAGGAGGAGAGAGAACAGCTGACCTTCTTCTTTTCCAAATCATGTTCAGTCAACACGCAGTCCACTTAACAGTGTAAACTACAACCTAGCCAAGTCAGTTCTGCATTAGGATAATCCTCTCTTCAATGTACCTCACTCTTTCCTGGATATCTTGTAACCCAATCAAGTGTTTAACTAACACTAATTATCACATTAGCGAAACTTCAACTGTCTGTGGTTTAAAAAGAAGCCTTTGTCTATTTTCACAATGAGAAAGTAGAAGTTTTATCACTGATATTCTGTCCTCATACACTCACACATGAGATATTTCTTGTCTACATTTAAAGAGATCAAATGTAAAGGGATACTGATAAGATCGGACAAGTCATTACAGAAGCAGAAACTTTTTAACATCATTCTGCTTGGGTCCTGTCTTCATTCTTATAACTTATGGAAGACAAAAGCTCTGAACAATTGTTAAACCACTGTGACCAGTTAAACGTCTGAATTGTTTACAGGCATGGTGACATAGCTGGTGCAAACATAAAGATAAAGAGGTTGAAATATGATTGCATGCACTACACGTTGCTTTTAATTTCTTGTGTCAGCCTTTCAAGTTAAGATATATATTTTCCCTCAGATGAAGAATTGATGTCTAAGAAAAATGAACATACATTTTTGATCTTTTCTAATCTTTTATTCTTGACGATAAAATCTGAAATTGCTAAAATAAAATAGAGGAACAGAATTACTAAACAGTTATGTAATGCTAATGAGAGACTGACATTTTACTGTAAACTATCATACTGCTATGATTAACCAATTAATGATCATATTAGCTCTAGTGATTCCTATGGACTGTGTTGATAGAAATACTTTATGAAGAGCTCCATTGAGGCTTTCTGTCATCCTTCAATTCTTCTCTCATTGCTGATTTTCCACTCAAGCCGTATGTTCTCTAGGCAAATGCTCTATGACAGAAATGTTCCTCCGTTGAGTTCTGTTGTTCTTATAAGGGAAGTTCAGGGTAAGCAGACTGCATCATTTGCTAATGTTCATAAGAGCTGGGGTCCAACAGGTTCCACCTGTTCTTCCCATTACCTTTATGGAGTACACAGAGATGAAGAACTTCACACAGTGTATTCTGCTTTCTTTAACCCAAATTCTCTGAAGCTTCTCCTATTCAATATAACATCACTGCTGTTCTTAATTCTTTGTCTATCAATAACCTAAAGTATTTTATGACCCTTGGTACTTAGAGTTCTGTAAAACCATCAAGTATTTGCCTTCCTAAGATTGGAAAGAGGAGAGCAAGAAGAATGTAAAGTGCAAGCCCTTTCAGATGGATAACTGCAGTGTGTGGGCATAGATAGTTATATGTATGTGCATACAGTATGTAGGGTGCTAGCGACTTCCTCTGAATCAAGGCATTCCATACCAGATCTGGGGGGAAAGCTTGCATGTCACAAGAGAAGAATGAAATATCCATGTGTAAGTAAGCTTCTGAAACTTAGAAATACCATAGTCTCCTCCCCAAAGTTAATAACAATTGCTAGGGGATGGAGACTGTCTAACTAGATAGCTACAAGCTGTAGGGGAATTTCCAGGACATGCCTTTCATGTCACTACCAATGCAATGGTGGGTTCCTTGGGGATGCTACTTTTAAAGCATTTATACTCCAGTAAGTAAACTGTTCCCAGTTCTCCTGTAAGTAGCCCACATAGTCTCTCTCTAGGTGACTAAGCTTAACTTTGATGTAATTATTCCTTTGGCTACACATCAGTTTCTACCTGTGATGAAAGAAAACTTTTTGCTCACGTCTCCACAGGAAAGGTCATGCAACTGTGAACTAGACAGACTTCCATGTAAATAACAAGCAACTGGATTTTGTTTCATTAAAGATAAAATCAACTCATGGTGTGTATCCACTGTGATTCATTTACATATTTAAAAGTCAATCCCCTAGTGACATCACCAGTATATTTTGAGTATGAAACTTGATGGGTTTGTGGGACATTTTCTCAGTTACTTACTTGACAAGTGTCTAAATGTAGATTAGAGGACAAAGAACTTAAATCACATTTTGTTTAAGTCTTGAGGTCTCTTTTTCTGTTAGTAAATCTTCTTATTTTAGAATCTGCCTGTACAATATAGTCTCTCTGTCCCTCTCCTTCTCCCTTTCCCCCGCTCTGACTCTGTGTGTGTGTGGGGGTGGGGGGGTCAGGGTTTGCTTGTGTTCATTTCCCAAATCTTTTTCATCTTATTCAAATATACACATTAAATTTGCCTAATCTGTATAAATGAAATTATGGACAAAGATCACAGTTTCTAGGAGCCATATGCTCTACAGAAGGGTGATTATAGCTTGAGTGTTAATGAGTATTAGATTTCTCCTGTTAAAAGAATCGCTGTACTAGAAGAAGATGCATAAGTCACGTTCCCAAGTCACAGACAGAACAGATGCTTCAATTTGAACTCTGATTATTTCATAATGCACTGTTAGCTGTTTTATTCAAACTTACTCTCATGAACTAGTCTTTTTTTTATTAACTTGAGTATTTCTTATTTACATTTCGAATGTTATTCCCTTTCCCGGTTTCCGGGCAAAGATCCCCCTAATCCCTCCCCCTCCCCTTCTTTATGAGTGTTCCCCTCCCCATCCTCTCCCCATTGCCACCCTCCCCCCCAGCAATCACGTTCACTGGGGGTTCAATCTTAGCAGGACCAAGGGCTTCCCCTTCCACTGGTGCTCTTACTAGGATATTCATTGCTACCTATGAGGTCAGAGTCCAGGGTCAGTCCATGTATAGTCTTTAGGTAGTGGCTTAGTCCCTGGAAATTCTAGTTGCTTGGCATTGTTGTTCATAAGGGGTCTCGAGCCCCTTCAAGCTCTTCCAGTTCTTTCTCTGATTCCTTCAACAGGGGTCCTATTCTCAGTTCAGTGGTTTGCTGCTGGCATTCGCCTCTGTATTTGCTGAATTCTAGCTGTGTCTCTCAGGAGAGATTTATATCTGGCTCCTGTCGGCCTGCACTTCTTTGCTTCATCCATCTTGTCTAATTGTGTGGCTGTATATGTATGGGCCACATGTAGGGCAGGCTCTGAATGGGTGTTCCTTCTGCCTCTGTTCTACACTTTGTCTCCCTATTCCCTCCCAAGAGTATTCTTGTTCCCCTTTTAAAGAAGGAGTGAAGCATTCGCATTTTAGTCATCCTTCTTGAGTTTCATGTGTTCTGTGCATCTCGGGTAATTCGAGTATTTGGGCTAATATCCACTTATCAATGAGTGCATACCATGTGTGTTTTTCTGTGATTGGGTTACCTCACTCAGGATGATATTTTCCAGTTCCAACCATTTGTCTATCAATTTCATAAAGGGATTGTTTTTGATAGCTGAGTAATATTCCATTGTGTAGATGTACCACATTTTCTGTATCCATTCCTCTGTTGAAGGTCATCTGGGTTCTTTCCAGCTTCTGGCTATTATAAATAAGGCTGCTATGAACATAGTGGAGCAAGTGTCTTTTTTATATGTTGGGGCATCTTTTGGGTATATGCCCAAGAGAGGTATAGCTGGATCCTCAGGTAGTTCAATGTCCAATTTTCTGATGAGCCTCCAGACTGATTTCCAGAATGGTTGTACCAATCTGAACTAGTCTTATAGTAAGTCCATCCATCAAATGGGCCATAATTCTTTATGTGTCACCTTTGGAATTCTAGTTTTTACTACAGGATTTAATGTTAAGAAGCAGAATTGACAAAATTCTGCCTTGAATTGCATGGTGTTATCTTGCTGTTCTGACCACTTAGATGTTCTTCTTTTCCCACCCTTTTTTTCTCTCTCAATCAGTTACCCTGGGTAGCTCCTCATGCCACGTGACCTGACTCAAGGTGGCTCAGGGTATAATGCCATAATTTATCCTAAGGAGCTATCTCAGAATCGTTGTCCTATATGACAACAAAATTTGTTGTTTTAAGACATTCTTCATTTTATGATCAGTATGTGTGTAAACAGACACATGTTTAGCATATTGTAAGCATAATGTTCAATGTCAATTTTATAGTGGAAAACCGTGTATGTGCTCAGCACGGAAGCAATAAGGAATGATAAATAGAGCTCCAAATGTATCTAACTAAGGTTCTTCAAATATGCTCTAGCACTCAATGTTTTGGGGCTGAAGGACACAGGAGTGTCTGCTTAAAGTTCTTCATAACTCCTTTTGTCAGTTACTACTTGTAGGTTTTCTATACTGATTTATAATAGTATATATGGTATTTAGTTTCTGAATTCACCTGTGCATTTGTTATATAAGTGAAAAATTATGATTATCCAAAGATTATCCATACATGATTATCCAAAGAATTCAATTTGATTTGATTCTCACATAGCCAATGAACTTTGCTAGATGTGATTTTTGCTGTAGATTTATCATCCATTTATATGGCTGAAGAAGTAATGTATTTATTCCCTTTTCAGAAAGCACTGGCTGTTTTTGTTTTTGTTTGTTTGTTTGTTTTTTGATCATTACGTGCCTTTTTGTTCCTCTTTTGGCCCTCCTCCTATTGGTCATCACCCTATCCTTATCCCCTTTGCCTCTGAGAGGGTGTTCCACCCCAACCCCACCCCAAAAACCCCTTCCTTGTAGCATCAAGTCTCTACAGGATTAGGCAGTTCCTCTTCCACTGAGGCCAGATATGGCAGTCATCTTCTCCATATGTGCTGAGGGACTCTGACCAGCCTGTTTATGCTCTTTGCTGGCTTAGTCTCTGGGAGCTCCCAAGGCACCAGGTTAGTTGATACTGTTGGTTTTCCTATGGGGTTACTATCCCGTTAAGCTCCTTCAATCAGTCCCTTAACTCTTCCATAGGTCCCCAACCCCAATCCAAAAGTTGGCTGTAAGTATCTGCATCTGTATCAGTTACCTGATACAGGTGGATCCTCTCTGAGCTGAGTTTGTACCAGTAATAGTGTCAGGGTTTGGTGCCCATCCATGGAATGGATATCAAGTTGAGCCAGTCACTGGTCAGCCATTCCTCAGTGTCTGCTCCAATTTTGTGCCTGCATTTCTTTTATGGACTAATTTTAAAGAATCCAGAGTACAGTGAGTGAACTCACTCAACTAGAAAACCAAATAGTTTTAGTTGAATGAAATATGTCAGTGTTTATTATTCTATGAATTTCCTGTCTTGACTTTACTAGGAAACCTGGGCACCTAAAGATAGGACAGAACAAGAGATTGCTGATTTGTATATAAAGCCCTGTGTATCGGGACTGACTACTTAAAGAACTTCACTTTTATGTATGGAAGCTCTCAGACGGCATTGAGATCATTAGACCCCAACTTAAAATTGTTTGTCCTTCTCCTAAGATGTGCTCAGTTCTCCTTCATCCAATTCTTATTCCCTTACGTGTTATATGATGTTCTTAACTTTATGTGAAAGTTTATTGTGTCGTTCCAGAATTAAGGAATGCTGATCACTGGTAACGTGAGCAAACGTCTTCTCTTATGAGTGCATCTTTTTGCTCTTTTCTTTTTTGAGTGGTAATGGCTGACAAACTGCCAGTTTTAAGACAGTGGATTTAGCAGGTCAGTTTCATTTAGGATGAATTACTATAGGATTTAATAGACACCAAAAGGTAGCCTTTCATAAAAAGTAAATACTTCCTCACTTTACATTTTATACAAGACAAAATATAATGAACTTGTGTTCAATTTTAAGTTGTGGACTTGAGACAATCCCATATTTTGTAATATATATATATTACACTTCACTTTTAAAGATGTGATTAAAAATGTTTCAAACTGTATATCATTCTTATTCCAATTTCATAACAAAATAAAGTCTGTGCTCCTTCTGGTATGTAGTTGAAATATATGAACATCTGGTGATTGTTTAATCTTTTATTTAATTTGATTAAAATGTCATCATTATCAGTGATAGTATGTGTAAAGCAAGCATTTCATGTATAATCAATGGAAGTAGATAAACCAATTTTATTTCACGTTGTATAATTTTTTTTTATTAACTTGAGTATTTCTTATATACATTTCGAGTGTTATTCCCTTTCCCAGTTTCCGGGCAAACATACCCCTCCCCCCTCCCCTTCCTTATGGGTGTTCCCCTCCCAACCCTCCCCCCATTGCCGCCCTCCCCCCATAGACTAGTTCACTGGGGGTTCAGTCTTAGCAGGACCCAGGGCTTCCCCTTCCACTGGTGCTCTTACTAGGATATGCATTGCTACCTATGAGGTCAGAGTCCAGGGTCAGTCCATGTATAGTCTTTAGGTAGTGGCTTAGTCCCTGGAAGCTCTGGTTGCTTGGCATTGTTGTACTTTTGGGGTCTCGAGCCCCTTCAAGCTCTTCCAGTTCTTTCTCTGATTCCTTCAATAGGGGACCTATTCTCAGTTCAGTGGTTTGCTGCTGGCATTCGCCTCTGTATTTGCTGTATTCTGGCTGTGTCTCTCAGGAGCGATCTACATCCGGCTCCTGTCGGTCTGCACTTCTTTGCTTCATCCATCTTGTCTAATTGGGTGGCTGTATATGTATGGGCCACATGTGGGGGAGGCTCTGAATGGGTGTTCCTTCAGTCTCTGTTTTAATCTTTGCCTCTCCCTTCCCTGCCAAGGGTATTCTTTTTCCTCATTTAAAGAAGGAGTGAAGCATTCACATTTTGATCATCCGTCTTGAGATTCGTTTGTTCTAGGGATCTAGGGTAATTCAAGCATTTGGGCTAATAGCCACTTATCAATGAGTGCATACCATGTATGTCTTTCTGTGATTGGGTTAGCTCACTCAGGATGATATTTTCCAGTTCCAACCATTTGCCTACGAATTTCATAAACTCGTTGTTTTTGATAGCTGAGTAATATTCCATTGTGTAGATGTACCACATTTTCTGTATCCATTCC
Organism: Rattus norvegicus; assembly: GCF_021556685.1. Lineage (NCBI taxonomy): Eukaryota > Metazoa > Chordata > Mammalia > Rodentia > Muridae > Rattus > Rattus norvegicus. The sequence continues at coordinate 81,750,672 of NC_141535.1, forward strand.
TCTGTTGAAGGGCATCTGGGTTATTTCCATTTTCTGGCTATTATAAATAAGGCTGCGATGAACATAGTGGAGCACGTGTCTCTTTTATAAGTTGAGGCATCTTTTGGGTATATGCCCAAGAGAGGTATAGCTGGATCCTCAGGCAGTTCAATGTCCAATTTTCTGAGGAACCTCCAGACTGATTTCCAGAATGGTTTTACCAGTCTGCAATCCCACCAACAATGGAGGAGTGTTCCTCTTTCTCCAAATCCTCGCCAGCATCTGCTGTCACCTGAGTTTTTGATCTTATCCAATCGCACTGGTGTGAGGTGAAATCTCAGGGTTGTTTTGATTTGCATTTCCCTTATGACTAAAGATGTTGAACATTTCTTTAGGTGTTTCTCAGCCATTCGGCATTCCTCAGCTGTGAATTCTTTGTTTAGCTCTGAACCCCATTTTTTAATAGGGTTATTTGTTTCCCTGCAGTCTAACTTCTTGAGTTCTTTGTATATTTTGGATATAAGGCCTCTATCTGTTGTAGGATTGGTAAAGATCTTTTCCCAATCTGTTGGTTGCCGTTTTGTCCTAACCACAGTGTCCTTTGCCTTACAGAAGCTTTGCAGTTTTATGAGATCCCATTTGTCCATTCTTGATCTTAGAGCATAAGCCATTGGTGTTTTGTTCAGGAAATTTTTTCCAGTGCCCATGTGTTCCAGATGTTTCCCTAGTTTTTCTTCTATTAGTTTGAGTGTGTCTGGTTTGATGTGGAGGTCCTTGATCCACTTGGACTTAAGCTTTGTACAGGGTGATAAGCATGGATCGATCTGCATTCTTCTACATGTTGCCCTCCAGTTGAACCAGCACCATTTGCTGAAAATGCTATCTTTTTTCCATTGGATGGTTTTGGCTCCTTTGTCAAAAATCAAGTGACCATAGGTGTGTGGGTTCATTTCTGGGTCTTCAATTCTATTCCATTGGTCTATCTGTCTGTCTCTGTACCAATACCATGCAGTTTTTATCACTATTGCTCTGTAATACTGCTTGAGTTCAGGGATAGTGATTCCCCCTGAAGTCCTTTTATTATTAAGGATAGCTTTAGCTATCCTGGGTTTTTTGTTATTCCAGATGAATTTGCAAATTGTTCTGTCTAACTCTTTGAAGAAATGGATTGGTATTTTGATGGGGATTGCATTGAATCTGTAGATTGCTTTTGGTAAAATGGCCATTTTTACTATATTGATGCTGCCAATCCATGAGCATGGGAGATCTTTCCATCTTCTGAGGTCTTCTTCAATTTCTTTCCTCAGTGTCTTGAAGTTCTTATTGTACAGATCTTTTACTTGCTTGGTTAAAGTCACACCGAGGTACTTTATATTATTTGGGTCTATTATGAAGGGTGTCGTTTCCCTAATTTCTTTCTCGGCTTGTTTCTCTTTTGTATAGAGGAAGGCAACTGATTCATTTGAGTTAATTTTATACCCAGCCACTTTGCTGAAGTTGTTTATCAGCTTTAGTAGTTCTCTGGTGGAACTTTTGGGATCACTTAAATATACTATCATGTCATCTGCAAATAGTGATATTTTGACCTCTTCTTTTCCGATCTGTATCCCTTTGATCTCCTTTTGTTGTCTGATTGCTCTGGCTAGAACTTCAAGAACTATATTGAATAAGTAGGGAGAGAGTGGGCAGCCTTGTCTAGTCCCTGATTTTAGTGGGATTGCTTCAAGTTTCTCTCCATTTAGTTTAATGTTAGCAACTGGTTTGTTGTATATGGCTTTTACTATGTTTAGGTATGGGCCTTGAATTCCTATTCTTTCCAGGACTTTTATCATGAAGGGGTGTTGAATTTTGTCAAATGCTTTCTCAGCATCTAATGAAATGATCATGTGGTTTTGTTCTTTCAGTTTGTTTATATAATGGATCACATTGATGGTTTTCCGTATATTAAACCATCCCTGCATGCCTGGGATGAAGCCTACTTGATCATGGTGGATGATTGTTTTGATGTGCTCTTGAATTCTGTTTGCCAGAATTTTATTGAGTATTTTTGCGTCGATATTCATAAGGGAAATTGGTCTGAAGTTCTCTTTCTTTGTTGTGTCTTTGTGTGGTTTAGGTATAAGAGTAATTGTGGCTTCGTAGAAGGAATTCGGTAGGGCTCCATCTGTTTCAATTTTGTGGAATAGTTTGGATAATATTGGTATGAGGTCTTCTATGAAGGTTTGATAGAATTCTGCACTAAACCTGTCTGCACCTGGGCTCTTTTTGGTTGGGAGACCTTTAATGACTGCTTCTATTTCCTTAGGAGTTATGGGGTTGTTTAACTGGTTTATCTGTTCCTGATTTAACTTCGATACTTGGTATCTGTCTAGGAAATTGTCCATTTCCTGAAGATTTTCAAATTTTGTTGAATATAGGTTTTTATAGTAAGATCTGATGATTTTTTGAATTTCCTCTGAATCTGTTGTTATGTCTCCCTTTTCATTTCTGATTTTGTTAATTTGGACGCACTCTCTGTGTCCTCTCGTTAGTCTGGCTAAGGGTTTATCTATCTTGTTGATTTTCTCAAAGAACCAACTTTTGGTTCTGTTGATTCTTTCTATGGTCCTTTTTGTTTCTACTTGGTTGATTTCAGCTCTGAGTTTGATTATTTTCTGCCTTCTACTCCTCCTGGGTGTATTTGCTTCTTTTTGTTCTAGAGCTTTTAGGTGTGCTGTCAAGCTGCTGACATATGCTCTTTCCTGTTTCTTTCTGCAGGCACTCAGCGCTATTAGTTTTCCTCTTAGCACAGCTTTCATTGTGTCCCATAAGTTTGAGTATGTTGTATCTTCATTTTCATTAAATTCTAAAAAGTTTTTAATTTCTTTCTTTATTTCTTCCTTGACCAGGTTATCATTGAGTAGAGCATTGTTCAATTTCCACGTATATGTGGGCATTCTTCCCTTATTGTTATTGAAGACCAGTTTTAGGCCGTGGTGGTCCGATAGCATGCATGGGATTATTTCTATCTTTCTGTACCTGTTGAGGCCCGTTTTTTGACCAATTATATGGTCAATTTTGGAGAAAGTACCATGAGAAGCTGAGAAGAAGGTATATCCTTTTGCTTTAGGATAGAATGTTCTATAAATATCCGTTAAGTCCATTTGGCTCATGACTTCTTTTAGTCTGTCGACATCACTGTTTAATTTCTGTTTCCATGATCTGTCCATTGATGAGAGTGGGGTGTTGAAATCTCCCACTATTATTGTGTGAGGTGCAATGTGTGTTTTGAGCTTTAGTAAGGTTTCTTTTACGTATGTAGGTGCCCTTGTATTTGGGGCATAGATATTTAGGTTTGAGAGTTCATCTTGGTGGATTTTTCCTTTGATGAATATGAAGTGTCCTTCCTTATCTTTTTTGATGACTTTTAGTTGGAAATTGATTTTATTTGATATTAGAATGGCTACTCCAGCTTGCTTCTTCTGACCATTTGCTTGGAAAGTTGTTTTCCAGCCTTTCACTCTGAGGTAGTGTCTGTCTTTGTCTCTGAGGTGTGTTTCCTGTAGGCAGCAGAATGCAGGGTCCTCGTTGCGTATCCAGTTTGTTAATCTATGTCTTTTTATTGGGGAGTTGAGGCCATTGATATTGAGACATATTAAGGAATAGTGATTATTGTTTCCCTTTATATTCATATTTAGATGTGAGGTTATGTTTGTGTGCTTTCATTCTCTTTGTTTTGTTGCCAAGACGATTAGTTTCTTGCTTCTTCTAGGGTATAGCTTGCCTCCTTATGTTGGGCTTTACCATTTATTACCCTTTGTAGTGCTGGATTTGTAGAAAGATATTGTGTAAATTTGGTTTTGTCATGGAATATCTTGGTTTCTCCATCAATGTTAATTGAGAGTTTTGCTGGATACAGTAACCTGTGCTGGCATTTGTGTTCTTTTAGGGTCTGTATGACATCAGTCCAGGATCTTCTGGCCTTCATAGTTTCTGGCGAGAAGTCTGGTGTGATTCTGATAGGTCTGCCTTTATATGTTACTTGACCTTTTTCCCTTACTGCTTTTAATATTCTTTCTTTATTTTGTGTGTTTGGTGTTTTGACAATTATGTGACGGGAGGTGTTTCTTTTCTGGTCCAATCTATTTGGAGTTCTGTAGGCTTCTTGTATGTCTATGGGTATCTCTTTTTTTAGGTTAGGGAAGTTTTCTTCTATGATTTTGTTGAAGATATTAACTGGTCCTTTGAGCTGGGAGTCTTCACTCTCTTCTATACCTATTATCCTTAGGTTTGATCTTCTCATTGAGTCCTGGATTTCCTGTATGTTTTGGACCAGTAGCTTTTCCTTCTTTACATTATCTTTGACAGTTGAGTCAATGATTTCTATGGAATCTTCTGCTCCTGAGATTCTCTCTTCCATCTCTTGTATTCTGTTGGTGAAGCTTGTATCTACAGCTCCTTGTCTCTTCTTTTGGTTTTCTATATCCAGGGTTGTTTCCATGTGTTCTTTCTTGATTGCTTCTATTTCCATTTTTAATTCCTTCAACTATTTGATTGTGTTTTCCTGGAATTCTTTCAGGGATTTTTGCGATTCCTCTCTGTAGGCTTCTACTTGTTTATTGATGTTTTCCTGTGTTTCCCTAAGTGTGTTCATGTCTTTCTTGAAGTCCTCCAGCATCATGATCAAATATGATTTTGAAACTAGATCTTGCTTTTCTGGTGTGTTTGGATATTCCATGTTTGTTTTGGTGGGAGAATTGGGCTCCGATGATGGCATGTAGTCTTGGTTTCTGTTGCTTGGGTTCCTGTGCTTGCCTCTCGCCATCAGATTATCTCTAGTGTTACTTTGTTCTGCTATTTCTGACAGTGGCTAGACTGTCCTATAAGCCTGTGTGTCAGGAGTGCTGTAGACCTGTTTTCCTCTCTTTCAGTCAGTTCTGGGGACAGAGTGTTCTGCTTTCGGGCGTGTAGTTTTTCCTCTCTACAGGTCTTCAGCTGTTCCTGTGGGCCTGTGTCTTGAGTTCACCAGGCAGCTTTCTTGCAGCAGAAAATTTGGTCTTACCTGTGGTCCTGAGGGTCATGTTCGCTTGTGGGGTGCTGCCCAGGGGCTCTCTGCAGCGGCAGCAACCAGGAAGACCTGTGCCGCCCCTTCCGGGAGCTTCAGTCCACCAGGGTTCCAGATGGTCTTTGGCTTTTTCCTCTGGTGTCCGTGATGTGTGTGCAGGGAGCAGTCTCTTCTGGTTTCCCAGGCTTGTCTGCCTCTCTGAAGGTTTAGCTCTCCCTCCCATGGGATTTGGGTGCAGAGAACTGTTTATCCGGTCTGTTTCTTTCAGGTTCCGGTGGTGTCTCAGGCAGGTGTCCTGCCACTCCTGGGCCCTCCCCCACGGGAGCCCAGAGGCCTTATACAGTTTCCTCTTGGGCCAGGGACGTGGGCAGGGGTGAGCAGTGTTGGTGGTCTCTTCCGCTCTGCAGCCTCAGGAGTGCCCACCTGACCAGGCGGTTGGGTCTCTCTCTCACCGGGTCTGGGAGCAGAGAGCTGCTGCGGGCCGGGATCCGCGGTTGACGTTGTATAATTTTAAATAATGTTTATACTTTTAATTGTACTGAATTGTCATCTGAACAAAGTAGGTGTCATATGAACTTTGATAAGAGAACAATTCTTTAAAGCAATATTATTAGACAACTGAACTATAGTTATTTGAGTAGCAAAATGTAAACATGGTATCTTTGCCATTAAGATTCTCATAAAATCAGCCATTAAAACAATTTCTTTCAATAATAAAAATTATAGGCTTTTATTCTACAATTAAGAAATACTTGCTCAGATATAAAATCATCACCAGTCTAATAGCCATATATCACATATATGTACAAATTAGTTATTATAAAATAACTTCCTAGGAATGGAAAAACATTTAATTAAGGAGATAGTAGAATTAAGAAGGGGTCAGTGATTCTCTAATATATGTGACTGCCTGACCAACTGCAAAGACTGTAAATAGGAAGTAAATACCAGAATCAGGTTTAGAATGTGGAATTTGACAATGATAACTAAACAAGAAAAACAGAAGGGGTATAAGCGAAACCAGTGAGTTGAAAGCTCACATACTGCTTGACACTGTTTCCCTGAAGGCTCCTTGCTGTGATTGTGTGTACCTGCCAAGTTAATAAAATTTCTGAGATTGGAAGGAAGTCCATCCTTAGGGTCATGTATGTTAAGATCTGGAAATGTTATGAGTTGTCCAATCTTCTTAACGGTCTTGTACTGTTTCAAGAGCAGGGCTGATACTGCTCATAACCAATGGATGCACAGAAATGAGTTCACTTTCACCTCATGTAGCATACATAACCCTATGCACACAATGAGTACAGGAATGATTATGGAGGCAGTTTTGCTTTCTATAGGGTATCCTGCAGCACAGAGAACAAGTATCCTAGGGCAGCCCATTGATGACGATGTTCTATCTAATAGCTCTTTTTCAATGTCCCCTTTTAATTATTTTTTTAACTTTACTCTTTTTTTTTACAGTCTAGATTTTATCTCCCTCCCAGTCCACCCTCTGACTGTTAGATATACCATACCTCCTCCCCCACCCTGTCTCCAAGAGAATGTCCCCACCCTACCACCCACTCCACCAGACCTCCCCATTCCCTGCAGCCTCCAGTCTCCTGAGGGTTAGATGAATCTTCTCTGACTGAACCCGTACCCTGAAGTCCTCTGCTGTATATATGTTGGGGGCCTCATCTCAGCTGGCTTATGCTGCCTGGTTGGTCATCCAGTGTCTGAGAAATCTTGAGGGTCCAGGTTAATTGAGACTGCTGGTCCTCCTATAGGGTTGCCCTACTCCTAAGCTTCCTCCAGCTTTTCCCTAATTCAACGCAGGGGTCAGCAGCTTCTGTTTATTGGTTGGGTGTAAATATTGCATCTGACTTTTTCAGCTGCTTGTTGGGTCTTTCGGGGAGCAGCATAATAGGCCCCTTTTTGTGAGCACTCCATAGCCTCAGTAATAGTATCAGACCTTGGGGCCTCCCCTTGAGCTTGATGCCAACTTGGGCCTGTCACTGGACCTCTTTTTCCTCAGGCTCTTCTCCATTTTTGTCCTTGCAGTTCTTTCAGACAGGAACAATTCTGGGTCAGAGTTTTTGACTGTGGGATGGCAACCCCATGCCTCACTTGATGCCCTGTCTTTCTGCTGATGGTGTTTAAAAGTTAAATAATCTCTCTTTTGCAATTTTTCTTTTTTTCTTCCTTCCTTCCTTCCTTCCTTCCTTCCTTCCTTCTTTCCTTCTTTTTGCTCTGATACTTGAGACTGCATATGAGGCCTTTTGCTTTATAAGCAGGTATTTGACCATTGTTCTAAATCTTAAATCCCTAAACAACTTTTTGTTTTAAAGAAAATAAACACTGAACATTTTGTGAAGACGCAAATCTGGCCAGACTAGTCTGAAAACTCATTGCTAAGTTTCTGTCTTGTGCATATCAACAGAAGACACCCTGTTTTTTAATAAACAAACAGATAAATAATTAATTTAAATAAATACTTTTTCTCTTGATTCACATACTATATTCATTTAGATGTAATTATTTTATGAGACATTAGAATAGAAAGACACTCATGTTTTTATATATATAATTTGTTATTTCTCTAATATTACTTAATAGCAATCACAGGAACATTGGGCTAATTACTAATCTCAATCAGCATCTGCTTCTTTTATGTAACTGACTGCCACATGTGGGTCCCTCCTGTGCTGCACTAGTTCATTTACCTATGAGCCTAACTGAACTCTCTTCTCCACTGGACATGTCCTCAGCATGACAACTGAAGGTTACTTAATATCTTGCCTGAGACCTCCTGCCTTCTTGCTCAATTGCCGACTGGAGTTTGCTTTTAATCGATAGCAGACAGCCAATGTTAATAGCTTCATGACTTCGTTCTGCACGGTTTCATGCTTTGGGAAATTGTGGACTTTGCCAAAATTCTGCCAATTGCATGAGTTGACTTCAAATCTTCTACATTTTTGTCAAGGATGCCAATGATTTTGAGTTTGTTACAGCTTATCTTGTGTGAATAAATTGAAGATTAAAATATAACCTTACAAAAACATTATTAAATTTTAATGCATAATAGCATAGAAAAGTGATATGAAATACATTATTTCCCTGGTCACTTCATAGAAAGTAATTGATGGTAATAATTGCAAGTTGACTTAAAAATACAATGTTAAAAAGAGAGGTAAAAGAGATCAAAAATAAAGAAAAACTCATTCATGTATAATGTTTTATGATCATCTAACTTATCTATCAGTGAAATTATGGTAATAATTATATTGAATCCATTATTTGATGGATATTAATCCTGAAAAATTACTATGGATGAAAAGAATAAATAAAAAATGCATAAAATCAATGATTGACTTTGGCCAAGGTAGCAAGATGTAGGTATTTATGAGTTAATTTGAAGAAGCTGCTTCTATGTTACATTCATGAGATTGACAATAAGAATTGCTGGTGTGTTATGACCAGTACATTTTCCTGAGTGTTGTGAGTAAAAATGCGGACATGTATGTCTAATATCAACAAGAGGAACTGCACGAATAAAAGCTAATACAGACTTCTTAGTTTGCACAGAGTGTCTTATCATTTTCATCTCTTCTCAGTGTAACAGTGATTCATGTTGGCATGGATTCTCTCTGGCACTTCCAAGCACAATCCTCTACTCTGGAAAACATTCATGAAACCAACAAGCAAACATATCTGTGAAACAATAAACTTGAAGCTAACGATATCTCGGCTTCCTTTCTCTACTGCATTTTTAAGTGGTTGTCTAATTTCTCTACTGTTTGTATACAGTTATTCTGGTCTTTACATGCACTTCAAAGGTCTGCATTAATATCTAAATCAAGCTGGGTGCCTTTAGCATACTTCATTCTGTTTCTCAGAGGAACATTTTTCCCACCAAATCATATGATTTTCATGTCAGTGTTTAGAAAAAAACAGGACTATATAGCAAAGAATGCAATGAATGTGAAGACTTCAAATATATGTAGTAGATAAACTACTGTGAGGTCCAAATTGAACCTCTTCCAGGATTTCTTGGATGAGGATCATGGAGACAGTGATCAATGCAAAAGCAAGAGGAGTTTAATTCTGACTTGTTATCGTCCTCCCACTTCAAGGGGAGACAACCCTGAGCAAACTCTAACAGAGAGTTATATACCTTGCAAACAATTGCGACAGAATTCAAACAACTGGGCCAGAATCTGCATAATGGTAACTAGGCAGGGTACTATGTGCATTTGGTGGAGCGAAACAACTTTCAGATTGGACTCAGTGTACTGTTCAATACTTTCCCAAGAGGGGGTCTGTTGGAAGCCACAGGTAGCTTTGTGTGACAGTTTGGCTTGTAGCTGTTCCAGGAACTATACCACCTTTTTTCTTCCTGGACGGGAGGGGTCCTTGTGCTAGGAGGTTTGTGGTGGGAATTTTCCCACTGGCCTCAGATTGGTCCCAACTCGGGCTCATTCACTACATCTTAAAGACATGAGGCAGAAATTGCCTCAATGGAAAAACAACCATGGAGGAAATGCACAACTTAAAGACTGCAACTCATGCAAAATTCAGGTCACCCATATACACAAGACAGGTATGGGCTACCAGAAAATCCACAAATTGAAAGTTCTGAGTTTGATGACAGAAACAGACTTACTTGATAAATGAGTACATATATATGGATGTACTCAGGGTGGTTGTTTATAAAATTCTCTTCCAGTAAGAATGGCTGTCATGACCTGACTGTACTTGAATGCTGTATATGATTTATTAATAGATATCAGAGAACTCTAATACTAATTATTTTGAGACTAATTATTTTGTTAAGTGATTAGGTAAACCGTTTTCTAGTATATTAATGGCTACATGAAATCAAGTGTTTTTCTTAGATCTACCAGCAAATAAGATTAGTAACTGGGAGGGCAATATGGGAGAGATTCATTCCCTTCTATAAGAGAATAACCTGTATATATTTCTGTCTTAGGGTTTTACTGCTATAGACAGACGCCATGACCAAAACAACTCTTATAAAGGACAACATTTAATGAGGACTGAATTATAGATTCAGAATTTCAGTCCATTATCATCAAGGTGGGAGCATGGCAGCATCCAGGCAAGCATGAGAGTTCTACATCTTTATGTGTAGGCTGTTAGTGGAAGATTGACTTCCAGGCAGCCAGGGTGAGGGTCTTAAGCCCACGACCACAGTGACACACCTACTCCAACAAGGCCACACCTACTCCAACAGGGCCACATCTTCAAATAGTGCTACTCCCTGTTCCTAGCATATACAATCATCACAAATACATAACTGTATGTACATTCTATAACTACATCACCACAGTCCTTTAGGAAGTTGACTTTATTGTATGTGAATTCTGTCTGATTTTCAAATAAAAACACGAAAGAATAATATATGTTCTTAACATATGGTTAAACTGTAGTGAAATACACACACACACACACACACACACATACAACACACACATACACATTTAGGGTGTATTCTTTAATGCTTAGTTTATGATTTATTCATTGCGAGTCTGTATAATGGTCTCATTTAGTACATTCAAAAGTAATCCTCGTAAGTAATATTAAGTACAAAGATAAAAGATTATTTTGAACGTGTGGTAACAATTCTTTTTCACCATCTCCTCTATCTGGTTTATTACTCTCACCTTTTTTCTTGAGTATCAAATATGATTTTCTGAGCACTTATACCTCCCTATCTCTTTTTTAATAGGCTCTCACAAGATTGAAATCATCTTTAGTAAGTCATGCTGATAAAGACTTACATAAGTTGGCTCTTTTCATTCTCTGAAATTGTCTTCCTCACAAAGCCTGCCATTACCATTGTTGTAGACATTTAGCCCAGAGAATAAGAGATGAGCTGCCAGGCTGTGCTGCAATATACTTGGGTTGCTCTGACGGCTGGCTTAGGAACATGGCAGTTTGCCTAGCTACTGTCACAAGCATGACACTAAAAGTGCTTTCCACCTCCTTCACAATTGGTTGGAAAAGAGTTAGTTTTTATTAAGGGACCAGGTGTGTGTTTATACTTTATAGTTAAGCAATCAAAATTATCAGTGTTTCAGACTGAACAATCAATTAGGTTCTGAGTCTATTGCTCCTATCGGTGGCCTTGCCTCTGGACACATGACACTGGAGAACATATAAGTTAATGTTTTAGACAATGTATACATTACTTGGAGGTAATTAAACATTTTAGATTTACACTGATACAGCTGTTTACTGCCAGTGTCTTCTTTCTTCAACATTACCAATGAATTCTTAAATATTTAATGTATATGGAAGAATGAGTCTATCACAGGATTTTAGTTGTTCATTCCCTGAAAGTAAAATTCACATTTTTTAAATTTATTCTAAAGAAAGTTCTCTCAATATGGGACAGTCCCAATATTTACTCCATGTAAGAGTCAGGAAATAAAAATAATCAACCTTACAGAGAAAGGGTTACAGAGAAAGGGTTACAGAGAAAGTCAGTTCCTGTAGGTGCAAACAAGCAGTCACCTGGGTGTTTTCACACATCTGCAGACAGTAGGGCAAACTTCAGTCTAATATACCCATCCTCTTTCTCCAAAGCTAGGCACATCACCTGCTGCAGCTGAGAGTTCCTGAGCTACGGAAAAGATCTCTGCAGGCTCTTAAAATAACTCTGGGATTTAAACTCCCAACAGGTGCAAAAATGTTTCATTACCAACTCTGAAGCACAGGAAAGCTGTGTGAAAAGGAAGGCAGTATAGAAGGTATTGTGTCTGTAAAACTTTGTAGGCTGTGTGAGAAAATTGCTCAAGCATGTTCCATAAGGCATAAGGTGATTTGAATTTATTATCAAATGGTACTGATTTCTTTTGTGTTCAGTCACAGCCTTTAGGTTAATTTGCATAATGTTCATATTTTTCCTTTCAATTTTGAATGAATATTAATAGCTGAAATGCTTTTTAAGAACTCATATGTGTAAAATATGTAGTTGTTATAGCTAATTAAATTTGTTACCATTAAAATTCTGAATTTCTCACCCTGTTGTTTTAAGACTTCTGCCTAGAGTTATTTTACAGAAACTTAGGCTGTTGTTATTTCTGTTAGATACTTCACTTATGTGAGTATCAGAATTGATTTCTAGAGTAAAAATAACTTTAAATCCTTCTGTATCCAATATTTGGTCTTCTGAGCATCATTTAGAATTCTACAAGAATACCCAAATGGCTGTTTAAGCCACCTCATCGACCCTACATTGTTCATGTTTTCTCCTTGGTGATGATTATCAGTCATTCTATCACAGTAAGGCACTAATGAACTTGAAAACATGGGTTTATATTTTAAATATTGTGGCTCAAATTCTTCAGAGGGCAAACAAATGCTCTCCCTGAGTTCTTGTGTATAGATTTTTGCCTGCCCTTCTAACACACTTCACAGTTCACCTAAACTCTTTTTTAAGAACATGAATATGTATGGCTTTCTTGATTTGTATAGCAGGGCTGTTTTTCACGTTCTTTCACTTGGACACCATAGACGAAGTATACTATCAATGCCCTTGTAAAGGATGTATATTATACCCCCCCCATAAGCAATGTATGCTATCAATCCCAGGCAACGTATAATTTTACCTCTCCTTATGGGTGATGTATACTATTAACACCCCTGTAGATGAGGTGTATTATCAACTCCCCTGTGGGCAGCATATCCTATCAAGCCCCTAGCCCTTGCTTCTTTTGGATACCAGAGGTCTCTGTTCCTTTGCTATCCTTCTGCTTTCTGATTGGTTCATTTCTCTTAACTGGTCAGTCTTCTTTTTCTTTGTCAGTCTTTTCCATCAATTTCTTCCCTCTTGAGTTTCAGAACACTTGTTGTCAGTTTGGATTTTCTCAAATGTTATCATTTAAGTTATCATTTACTAATGGACAGTATGCAAAGTGTGCCAGAAGCCATTGCCATGTACCCTGGTTCAAATTTCAACATCGCTAATCAATTAGGATGAACGTCATATCCCCATGCCCAGTTCCACCCATTAATTTTGAATGACAGGCTATCACAGCCAGCTGTGTACTAGAACAGGCATCAAGCTGTAATCCCCTCATACTCAAGTTCAGCTTCAAACTCAGATCACCACAAGCTGTGCTCTTTGAATGATTGTTATTTTTTTCCATGTCTGTGAATCAACACTAAAAATGACGGTAAATCCACCCTGTCCCATTGACTTCGATTTTAAAAGTTTATTATTTGATCATTTTCTACACATATGCAATATTGATTAAATATATTCACTCTCACACACTTCTGTGCTTCACTCATCTTTCCCCACAACCATTACCTTTGTTCCTGATCTTTCTTTTTAAATTCATTTTATTACTATCTTTTAATTTTTATATCTGTGGCTTCAAATGGATTTTTAATTTTGAAAAAAATTGTTGGATATATTATATAATTACATTTCAAATGTTATCCCCTTTCCTGGTTCCCCCTTCACCCACACCCCCTCCCTCTGCTTTTGTAAGGATGTTCCCCCTCCCACCCATCCACTTGCACCTCAAAACCTTGGCATTCCCCTACACTGGGGAAATAAGCCTTTACAGGACCAAGGGATTCTCCTCCTATTGATGCCATGGGTTCCCCCATGTATACTCCTTGGTTGGTAGTAGAGTCCCTGGAAGTTCTGGAGGGTCTTGTTGATTGCTATTGTTATTTTTCCTATGGGTTGCAAAGCCCTTCAGCTCCTTCAGTTCTATCTCTAACTCCTCCATTGAGGTCACAATGCTCAGTCTGAAAGTTAGCTGCAAGCATCCACATCTGTATAAGTAAGGCTCTGGCAGGGCCTCTCAGGAGACATCCATATCAGGCTCCTGTCAGAAATCACTTCTTGACATCAGAAAGAATGACTGGGTTTGCTGGCTGCATAAGGGATGGATTCCCAGGTAGGACAGTCTCTGCATGGACTTTCTTCAGTCTTTGCTCCACTCTTTGTCCCTGTATTTACTCAAGTGAATATTTATTCCCCATTCTAAGAAGGACTGAAGCATCCACATTTTGGTACTTCATCTTGAGGTCATGTGGTCTGTGAATTGTATTTTGGGTTTTCTGTGATATTTGGCTAATATCCACTTATTAGTGAGTGCATACCATGTGTGTTTTTCTGTGATTGGGTTACCTCACTCAGGATGATATTTTCTAGTTCCATATGCTTGCCTAAGAATTTCAAGAAGTCATCATTTTTAATAGCTGAGTACTACTCCATTGTGTAGATGTACCACATTTTCTGTTTCCATCCCTCTGTTGAAGGATATCTGGGCTCTTTCTAGCTTCTGGCTATTATAAATATGGATGCTATGAACATAGTCGAGCATGTGTCCTTGTTATATGTTGGAGAATCATTTGGCTATATGCCCAGGAGAGGTATAACTGGGTCCTCAGGTAGTGGAATGTTCAATTTTCTGAGGAACCTCCAGACTGATTTCCAGAGTGGTTGTACCAGTTTGCAATCCCACCAACAATGGAGGAGTGTTCCTCTTTCTCCACATCCTCACCAGCATCTGCTGTCACCTGAGTTTTTGATCTTAGCCATTCTGACTGGTGTGAGGTGAAATCTCAGGGTTGTTTTGATTTGCATTTCCCCTGATGACTAAAGATGATGAACATTTCTTTAGGTGCTTCTCAGCTACTCGATCTTCCTCAGTTGAGAATTCTTTATTTATCTCTTTACCCCAATTTTTATTAGGTTTATTTGGTTCTCTGGAGTCTAACTTCTTGAGTTTTTTGTAAATATTAAATATTAGACCTCTATCAGATGTAGGATGGATAAAGATCTTTCCCCAATCTTTTGGTTGCCATTTTGTAGTAATGACAGTGTTCTTTGCCTTACAGAAGCTTTGCAATTTTATGAGGTCCCATTTGTCGAATCTTTATCTCAGATCATAAGCCATTTGTTTTCTGTTCAGGTAATTTCCCCTTGTGCCTAAGTGTTCATAGTGTTTGAACTGATCTTGCAGCTACCTTTAGAAAATGCCTAGAAAGAAAAGCGTAGGAAGATATTTCCAGTTCCAGGGTCTGAGTTAAACTTCTCTTTTACTACAAATCTTTCTATTTTTTAAAATTTCATGGTTTAAATACAATGAATTGTGGGGAGTTGTCCACAGTAAGCAGAACTCTAACAAATGGGCTGCAACTCTGCCTCCCAGTATTTGATCTATTATTATGGAAAGATCTTTTTCTACTTAACAAAACAAATAATTTTAAATAAGAAAGTATTTATAAATGTTATTAGTTGAGTTATGTAGAAACTAAATTATTTTTATTCATAATATAAACACCTTTAGAACAATTTTGATCAATGTTGGTTTACCTGAATCTTAAACAGTCTGGCATTTATTATGATCATTTACTCTTGATAAAAAAATTATATTTTTATATAGCCTTTGAATCAAATATAAGTATGATAGAATACATAAACTACACATTTAAAATTACATATATTAAATATACTGTCATTTAAATTAATTATTTTTTTATTTTTGTGGTACATCTCCTGTCTTACAAAACTTACACTAACTCACAGACACTAATCATAGGGAAAAGAAAATTTACTTTTCTCCTATAGTTTAAACATTAGCAGGGTGTTTAAGACATATTAGAATATAGTAAATTTTGTCTTTAAGGTTTGCAAAATTTTCACAAAGTGTTTAGAAATAACTCATTCGGGTAGGATGAATTAGATATGTAACTTAAAAAGAGAAATTAACAATTAATGAAAAGATAAAGTGTTATAAAATAGTCTGGGGTAGTTGGAAATTCTAGAATTCTGATATTGCTCACAAAGTAAGGTCAGTTTTCTTCACAGAGGTGACAGACATCACATGCACATTACACTTATGGCTGTATTTCATGTTCTCTTGTTGTCAAAGAAGAAAAATGTATGTGTTTATATCATGAGTAAGTAAAGATGCTTGTGGGTATGAATAAAATTCAATGCCATTTCAAGATAAGATGCAACCAATCAATCGTTACATCATAAATTCTACTCACCCTGCACTCTGGGTGAATTTCCTAGTCTTCAATAAAAAGATGAATGAAATGGGAACTAAAGGGCAGTTTGCAATAAAAATGTAAAAAGTGTTCATTGAAATCTAAAACTAAAGAACAAAATACTAAAGTCATGATATTTAATAGTAAAACATAATGAGAAATTCAAAACATGTCACAGTTTTCCAAATATAATATTTGCCACGATGAATGCCTGAAATGGTGATCAGGAGATGAGTAAAGCAAACCCTGTGCTTGTCTGTGAAGGCATTTTCAGAGACAATTGTATCATTAGGGATGTGTCCTAATCATCATAGTCATGTCTTGAAGTGTTGATAACATGGTGATAATAGTAAAATGTGGAGCTCGGTTGGAGATGATAGGCCAATGAGAACACATGCCCTCCAGGACTATATCTGAAACTGGCAATAATGCCACTTTCTCTGTTTCCCTGATGCCCTGTTGTGAATGGTTCTGCTCCTCCACAGGGTCTCAAGCATGATGGGCTGACACCTCTCCAATAGTGGGTCAAAATAACCTTCTAGTCAATCTCACAATTTAGGGCATTAAGAAAAGCAATACCTAAAACATTATTTCATTAAATTTAATCAGACATTCCAGTAACTCCTCAAAAGGTTGTTACATAATGGTAATATTATTTCAAGCATATTTTCTTCTTTTATTTACTTTACAAGTCACTAATTTGTATAGAAATGTAAATACTTATAATAAATATGACTCAAGAGTTTCGTATCTGGATTTTGGATGGAAATGCCACCTCCCACGGTCACTTTTCCTCTACATTTTCATCAGTTGTTGATTTCTCTAATAGCCTTATGCTACAAAATGTGAGGAATGAGAACTACACTCTTTGTGTAAATAAGGATAAATGATTTGAAAAGGTTAGAAAAGATTTTAATTTAGTAAGTGGCGTTAGTAGATTCTCTCTAGAGTCTATGACTTCTCCAACTAAAGCAATTTGGCTGAGTTATAGGTATTCATTTCCTATTGAGTGGCCCTCAAGTCCAATTAGGAAGCTGTTGACACACTGAGTGCAACCGCCACAGTTGTCCCATTGCAGATATCTTGTTATTCCCAGGATTTACACCTGGGTGTGACTTTCAATCGCCTTTCTCCCTTGGTGGTTTACATACACCTTCCAATAATAAGATGGCTGGTCAATTCTTCTAGATCTTGTGTTCAAACTGTGTTTGACAATAGAGTCTTAAATTCTAGTGAGCATTTAAGAGCAAAGATTTGAGGACTTGATAAAAACAGATATATCAACTCTTAAAGTAAATCTCTTGATTCTACATTCTCAAAAAAATGCTGAGTTTACTGCTGTTTGTTATCGAACAGAAAAGCATTCTGCAATCCACATAGCAAAGCAATGTAATTGAAATAGCTTAATGGAGTTTTAAAATACCAGATCTTTAAACATTTTAATCAGCTCTAGTAATTAGGAAAGTTTGATATTTTACAACAGACATGTTATAATTGGCTGACATTTCCTGTTCTGGAACAATGATGAATATTTTATCCGAATTTAAGGAAAATAGTAATGTTTTCATTGGGAAAGGTGCATATGATCTTTGTTATACTGCAAAACACAGATAGCTTTTTCAAAATTCACAAAAGCATTAAATGTTTATAAAAATTATCAGTGTTTTTTAATGCCAGTCTGGGCTAAAAAGCATTATGTAATATTAGGAAAAAGTCACCACCAACAAAGAATGCCATCAAAAAAATATTATGTACTAAAGGAGATACTCCTGAGCAAAACTGACCTTGACAATTCTGTTCTCTTTGGCCACATAGTGTGAATTTTGAAGGAAAATGAACAGCATTCACATGTTGAAAGCTAATAGATTTGTATTTTTCTAGCATGTTATTTTTAAAACAATTAGAGATGAAACTCCTGTGTTTTACTAAGAACATTATTAGCTCCAGAAGCAAGTGAACAATTTCAAAATATCAAATGAATGGAATAGAAAATGTGTGCAGTTCTATTGTTTTGTAGTCAAATATATATGAATAATTAACATTTAGCCACCCAAACAGAAGGACATTTTTAGAAGAGATGATATATTTGCAATATAATTGTCAATGATATCAACAATAAATTAACTCACTGCCATGTTGTATATTATTAATTTTCAAACTAAAAGACAAAACAATGAAATTGACAGCAACCAGAGGCCATTAATTTGTAAGAGAGAAAGGAGCATTGCAGGGAGGGTTTTGATGGCAGGAAGTGAAGGGAATGGTGGAGTTATACTCTCCCAACATGACAAAAAAATGTCATGTATAAAAGTTTAAAATGTTTCTCCATCCCACAAAGACTAAAATGAAAACTGAGGGAAATGCAAGAGTTGGAAAGGGTGAGGCATCCTCAGCTCCCTCTCAGAGTCTCTATGTTACCATGCTCAGTTAGAAAATCCCTTTCTATAAATCACACCTCTATGTGTACCATGCAATGAAGCATTCTACCCCAAGACAACACATATATGTCCTCAAAGTATCTATACATATATGTGTAATTTAATATAACTATACCTCACATAAAATATAGAAAATAGTAACATTTCCATAGAGAAAAGAATGAATTTGGAAAAATCTATGAATATTCTAAGTGATATTGAATGTGTAATCTAAATGCAGTGAATATGTGAATAGAGAGTTATCAATTACATAATATTGAGTGGTGTTTGCCAGACACAAAATTGGGAAAACAATAATGTCAGACAAAAGTTTAAGTAGGATTTGGGTTCTAAGCTTCATGTCTAAATGTTGGTTATACAGATATGTTTGCTGGGATATGCTTTGATACCATGCCCAGACATTTATATACGTGTGTGATCCGAACTGACCAGATATATCTGAGCCAGTTCACCTGGTACTCACATTTTGATTCCTAGCCTCTGAATTATTTCACACTATTCCAAAGATTCCAACCCTAGATACAATGATAATTATTCTTCAATGAGAAGGGATGACTGAATTAGAGAAGAGTAACTATCTTAATATTTTGATGTTGATTGAGAATGTTGCAAATTGCTTTAAATGTTAACCACCATTAAGACATATCAGTTCAGATATCAAAAGATTGAAAGTATGAATCATATTTTATCTTAGTTTCATGAAGAGTAATCATCACTGTTTGTTTTAAATTCAATGCCATTGTACGTTAATATCTATGCTCCTTTTACACTATAGCCATAAATTGATATTTAAGAGAGGCAAACAAATAAAGCGCCCACGTGTGAAACTGTAGGCACACATGTGCCACAGTGCAGTGGAGGTTAGAGGACAACCTTGTATGTTAGCCTTCGCCTTCTGGCTTACTTGAGACAGTTTCGTCATCGCTCCTGGTAGTGTCTTAATGATGTCATGGCTTGTAAGTTTGCGGGATCACTGGGTATGCTATCATTTATAGCTTTATGTGATTTCTGGTTATCTAAAGGAATGTCATTACCATGGCATGGCAATTGCTTTACACACTGAGTTTTCTCATCAGTCTGATGTGTTCTTTCTTTACAGACATAGTTTCATGGATTATGAATCAAATCCTCAATTCATTTTTCCCTTGTGTTTAAAGTACTCCTGCAGAAAAAGACATTACATTTTTTTCACTGTCATTGTAATATATCACATAGGAGCTTGAGTGAAGATATTATTCATGATATCTGCCATCTCCACATACAAACCAAAGCCCTGAAACCAGGGCATATGTTTTTCAATTATTTTTCGTATATTTCCCGATTATATTAAAATGATCACATATTGGTGGAACTGTTACATGTAAAGCACTCTGAGAGTGAGTAAAGACTGCCTTCCATGTGACTTAGAACAATTTTCATGATGGAATACAAATTCAAATACAACATTAAGACCCAGGGATCCTCATGTAGTTATAACAGCTTCATGGTAAATTCATTCAGTCTTTTAGAGAACCAAATGAAAAAATTCAGAAATATATGTATGTGAATAGGCATATATTAGAGGCACAATTTTAATTCAGTTAAACTGTGCATCTTTGTTAAACTATGCCTCTTTTCCTGCTGCCTTGATAAAGTACTCTGACAAAGCAAGGTGAGGGAAAAAATGGATTTTTTCTGGGTCACAGTTCAATAGTACTTTACGCCACAGTGGAGAAGTCAAAGTAGCAGGAATTTGATGCAGAAGAACACATCATATCCACAGTCAGGAATGTATAGGAATGATGAATGACCTTTCTCTATACAGTCCAGATCCCAACCAGGGAACGGTGCCATTCATAGTGACCAAGTCTTCCTCCTATAATCACTAAAATTATAATAATTCTCAGAGACCTGTTCATAAGGCAGTCTCCTAGGTGTTTGTGAACTCTCTCAAGTTAATAACACTAACCATCATACTCATACATATATACCATTTAATATGTGCTAAATGTATGGTATTCATTGATGCTTACATACAACTATGTATGAGGGTACATATTTCCTATTTCTACAGTAGGCAATAAAATTACCATTGTATGTCAATGAATAAAACTGTTGCTAAAAGGAATACAAGACACAAAATAACTTTTGAATGTTTTTTCTCTTTCTATCCTTTTGTTTTTCAACAAATTGTCACCTTCCTGTTTTAACAAAGTAATTATCCCATCAGACTGATTTAAAAATTGCAAAGAAAAGGACTACCAAGCCCACTGCAGTTCAACAACAAGCCTTTCCCTCTAATTAACAACATCACAAAGACCTGACCTTTTCATTTGCCCACATGTGTCAAATTCAGTGTAGCAGACATTAAAATCCATGTCCACACAGTTTCTTTTAATTAATAATTTAAAATATTCGAACCAATCTCATCCTTACCATTTCTATCCCTTTGTCAAATACAATAGATTGTTCTTATATGTCTAATAGTTTTCTGGAAAATGCTATAAGTATGGCCAGGAGGATTAGCACACTGCAGTTATTAAAATAGACATTCTGTGCACACATGCAAACAAGTGTAATGTTAAAGGTCTGATTGCTTTTGTGTGTTCTCCTTTCCACTTCAATTTTGCTTTGTATGGGAAAGAAAAATTATCATGTTGTTTGGAATAAGTCTTCCTGCTATTTCCTCTGGTTTTCAGATAGTTTGGTTGGATATTCTTCTGTCATATAACTCTCTGTATCTCATTGTGTCTCCTTGTGTCTGTTGTCTCCGTGTGTCTCTGTCTACTTGTCTGTCTTTCTGTCTTTCCATATCTATCTCTCTATCGTGTGTGTGTGTGTGTGCGCATGTGCGAGTTTGTGTGTGTGTGTGTGTGTGTGTGTGTGTGTGCCCACGCGTGCGCGCATGTGTGTGTTTACATGCATTGTAACATGTCTGTCATGGGTATGCATGTGGAGGCTGGAAGTTACCTGTGTAAAGCAGGCTTTGGCCTTTCACTTTGTTGTACATTATTGAGACAGGCTGTTATTTTTGTTGCCAGCCCACACACTTCTGGGCAATTCTCCTGTTTCTATTTCTTGTCTTTCTGTATGAATGCTGTGATTCTAGGTTCTCACTACCATCTCTGGTTTTACACTTGCATGCATGTTCTGGGGACCAAACTCTTTACCCAGTCAGACAAGTCCATGGCCCAGCCTTGGCATTCTTGGCGTTGAAGATATTCCCGAGTTCTGCTCATTCCGTTGCAGTTAGAAGATCCTTCAAATCCAGCTACAGGCCTGTTTGGCTCCACCTGAAGGGAGCACTCCAGCACTCTTTCGTATCTTAACTGCATGAGGGAGCTCATCTTCTGGATATCTTCCTAACATCCCTTTATAAACCAGGGTGAAATTCTTCAGATCACTAGTTAGTCAATTATCTGTCTAATTAAGCTAGAGTCCTGATGAAGCTACTGTAAAACAGAAAGCAGAAAATGTAAGCAATGCTTTCCTGAAAGCAAAGGGAGGAGGAGTAAATCTGGGGGAGAGGAAAGCAGGGTGGACATGGAGACTGTAAGGAGGGACTGGGAGGAATAGACGGGGGTTGGGGGGGCTGTAGTCGGAATGGATTGAAAACAAATAATGTAAGACAATGAAAAGACAAAATGCCTGAGATAATTGTAGGAAACACACAGGAACAGAATACTCTCACCATTTCATAACTGTCTGTCATCTCATGAATCATACGTCATTTCAACTCCCTGTATCATATGCAGAATTGTACACCAAGGAGACCACCTACAGCCTGCCATTCCTCCTAGCCTTAATTCTCTCTTCACCTCTCATATGTCACCTGTGTCTTCATATCTGACTGTCCAGTGAACATTGTCTGGACATCTCATTGATAGCAGATAGAATTTAAGTAGGAATCAAGTGGTAATAGTGAATGCTCTTAATCAGAGAGTACTGAGGCTGAGGCAGGGGGTCGGACTCATTAACTTAGAGGCCAATCTGGATTACATATGTTTAGTTTAGCTAGAAGTACATAGAAAGACTTTTTTTTCAAAACATAAATGAAACTACAGTAAGAAAAAGAAAAATAAAGTAGCCAAAATGAAAGAATGAACTACCAACTAAGTCTGAGCATAGTACTTGCAAACATTCTTATCACCTAATGATAACTCCATTTTAAAGTTGTTAAAATGCTATTGTCTTAGATTCTATGGTTAGTTTTATTTTCTTTACCAATTGAAGAATTAAAAGAAAGGAAATAAATCAGTCATAACAAGCAACACATTTGATGATGATGATGATGATGATGATGATGGTGGTGGTGATGATGACGACGACGACGACGACATTCACTTTACATCCTGCTCACTGCCTCCCTCCTGGTCATCCCCTCTTCCAACCCTTCCCTACATGTGCCCTCACCTTCTCCTCTAAGCATGTATGGAGGAGGCCTCCCCGGGTATTCACCCTCCAGTCCCCCGGCACAAGATGCTGTGAGCTGCATCCTCTTCTACTGAAGTCACAGGGCAGCCCATCTGGAAGTACGTATCCCACATACAGGCAATAGCTTTTGGAATAGCCCCTGCTCCAGTTGTTCGGGACCCACATGAAGACCAAGGTGCACATCTGCTACATACATGCAGAGGCATGGTGATTGGTGGTTAAGTCTCTAAGAGCCATCAGGGTTCAGGGTAGTTGACTTCACTGGTCTTCTTGTGGAGTTCCTACCCCTTTAGAGGCCACAATCCTTCCTTCTGTTCTTCCTTAAGAGTACGCATGTTCTGTGCAGTTTGGCTGTGGGTATCTGCATCTGACTGAGTCCCTTGGGGTTGGAGCCTCTCAGAGGACAGCCATACTAGACTCCTGTGAAGCAAACACATTTTATTAATAGCTAAGGCACAAGCGTATACCCACACATTGGCAAATGACCCACAAGTGGGGATGACATTTGTAATTTGTATTCCCTTGCAGGAAGTAGTCCTGTTGGTGAAATAGAGCCATACTTCTATCATACTTCTAACTGGTCAACTTGACAGAGACATAAGAGTGAGCTGATAGCCTCACAGCTTCCTGGAACCTGAGACATATCCAAAAAGAGCCTTGGGCATGGTCTGCATGTGGGGCAGAAGAGCCTCTCTGTTTGAGTGAATAAAACCTGCAAGTCTTTGCCCTCTGGGAAGCAGCCAGAATTTTGCCATCAGGATATTAATTTCTGTGTTCTTCACTATCTCTCTGCTTGTCAGTGCGCTTATTGCTCTCAGTACCATGGAATGAGACTGAAATTTTCTATTATTTACATTAAACTAGTATATCACACAGCTGTTCAACATAGTAGTGCAGTATTCTGATCTTCAAATTTGCAAACCTCTAGAACACAGACGGTTATTAGGAACCACTCTTAAGTTATACTTGAGGAGACCTTTGAGTCTCAGCCTCTCTGGAAGGGATTCATACAGTCTAGGAGAATCAGTTTGATTCATTGGATCCATTTATGCTATGAGGCAATTCCAATGAGGCAATGTTACTGAGAACTGAGGGAAGTCTAATTGAGAGTGACATCAATGAAAGCACAAACATAAAGAAAGAAATTACAGGGTTCCTTAGCTCTTAGCTCATTGTGTATTGGAACATATCTAAATTAGAAAACACCAGTTCACTTGGACTTTTGAAGCTGCACTGTAATCCACCGTTGTGTGTAATCTTTCCCACTCTTTCTCTTGTATAAATGTCTGTTTGCCTTGGTGGATTAAGATGAAAGGCATCTTCTGCTTTGCTTGCGTCTACTGAACAGATAGATAACAATAAATATTATTTTAAGTAACAAATCTCTAAATTACTATATGATGCAAATAAATGAGCTTCTTGAGGAATAGGTTTTAAAAAATATTAGTCAAAAGTTAGATACCATTTAAAACACCTCATATATTTAAAAAGGTAGGTTTTCTTTTCCTAGTGAAATTCTGTAACTAGGAATTATCTTCTGTGAAAGTGACAAGGTTTAGTAAAGTGTTGCAATTGTTCAGATCAAAAGACCTTCAAGATTGAAAAGTCTGTACAACCAGAAGTTGCTGCTATGTTCTTGTAGAGTTGTAGGAAACCAGCAGTGTCATGGAATTTATGTCCAGAGTCATAGAGATAGGACACAGAGCATTTGCCACTCCACCACGTCAAGCAAATATGCTTAGACCTGGTTTAGGCTGAGCAAGGAAACCTTTCTTTTAACCAAATTATATTAACAATGATGCTACATTGAAATTGGGGTAGTAAAGACTACAGCCTAGTGGCAAAGGGTCCTATTTCTGAACTTGGACATTTGTTGTTTTTATTACTTGCATGTCCTTCTATAACCGTTTTTCAACACTTCTTCTTTGTTCTTATGCCTCAATCTATTTCCATTCCATTTTTTTTAAATTGTGTATCTTTGAGGTCATATATTATGCAAATGTGATGTCTGAAGGCAGCCAGATTCTATTCCAAATGGTGTGGGTTCTGGGTTCCCACATAAGGTGTAAGGCATGGTATACAGTGCCTTAACCGAGAAATCCTCCTGCAAACCAGTGTTTATATATATATATATATATATATATATATATATATATATATATATATATATATATATGTATATGTATATGTGTGTGTGTGTGTGTGTGTTCAAACTGGATGAGAGGTCTGTTTGTTTTGTTTTATAGCTCAGGCTGGACTCTAAGTTTATCCAGTGCTAAAATCTCAGGATTGATGCTGACACTTCTTGGTCAGATGTCTATTCTATTTAATTATTAAAGGTGTGTGCCTTGAATCATATGTACAAATAAAAGGCAAACTATTTAGTTTAACTCAACACTTTGCATTTAATTCTTTCCCATCTATGCCCTGCATGGTAAACCATTTTCATACTTTGAAGGCATTGTAAGCATACTTAATTCATGCTTTACTTCTAACTGTGTTCATGGTCATTACTATGCATTTGAGTCTTTCATTTTCTGTGTCTTCGTAGACTTTCTGTTGTAAGGGCAATGATGTAGTGTGTCACTAACTAGAAAAAGGTTCATTTAAGTTAGAAAGGAAAAGAAGACTGTATGATCTAATTTGCCAACTTTTCACTTTGCTTCACATACTGGATTAGGGCCAATTGTGATGAATTCTTTTTAACCTCTTTGCCTCCTTAAAGTAACTCCCAGGAACTGTCTCTGTCATTTACTTTCTAAGCCACTAGAAACTTGCATCAAATGTACAATTTCATGAACAAAATTCAACCTGTAACAGTGGTGTATGAAATAACTCTTATGAAAGTTAAATCAAATGTCAATTATTTTTTGTTTTATTTTTATTTTATTTTTTGGATATTTTATATATTCACATTTCAAATGTTATCTTTTCTCTCCTCTCTAATAATCTCTACCCCTCCCCCTTTTTTATGAAGATGTTCCCACTCCCAGCCACCCACTCCCATCTCAACACACTGGCATTCCCCTACACTGGGTAAATGAGCTTTCCCCGCACCAAGGGATTCTCCTCCTATTGGTGCCAGACAAGGCCATCCTCTGCATCATATGCAGCTGGAGCCATGGGTCCCTCCTTGTGTACTCTTTGCTTGGTGATTTAGTCCCCGGGAGCTCTGGGGGGTATAGCTAATTGATATTGTTGTTCTTCCTATGGGGTTGCAAACCCCTTCAGCTTCTTCAGTCCTTTCTCTAACTCCTCCATTGAGTGCATACCGTGTGTGTTCTCAAATGTCAAATACATAGAAAAAAATAGTGGGGAAATGTATTGCAATGTCCATGAAGTCTCTTACATTTGCCACCTGTTCACTGATTTGAATGATATGTTGCTATTATGTCAATAATGATTAAACTTACCTCAACCTTTCTCTTTCCTTGATCATTTCAGTTATGAAAGTGAAAATGGGTAAATTAAAAATTCAATAGAAATGGAAAAGTTGCATGATAAACTTGAAATTCTGAAAGTAATCACAGAGTCATTTTTAGTTTTGAACTGTACATTTCAACTTCACATGCTAGGATCAGTTTCTGCTTTGGTTGAGAGAGAGACCAAAGCTATGTGCAGCCTAAAATATAGGCCGCCGTGCGTGCAACTCTTGAGAATAGTATTCCATTCTGGTTTCCTTCTGTGAGATCCCTTCCCTATGAGGTCAGTGTGCTTGCTTGAGTGTTCTAATATTTTAATCCAGAATTTGGATTATTATATGTGCTCTTGAGAGAAATGTTAATTATAATTCTAAATTGTCTTTTAATATAATAACTAAGGGAATTTTCACTGGACATATATAGTGTTTGAAATTAAATATCACTTCATTCTCAGATCTTTTACTGAGCTCACACCTTTAATCTCAAGAACAAAGCAGAAAACGGATAGCAAAGTAAAAATGGCATGAATTTTCAAAATGTAAGTGCTTACCTTTACTGACATATTTCCTCCAACAAAATTACACTTCCTAAATCTCCCCAAACAGCAGCACCAACCATGGACCAAGTGTTTATACCTCTGAGTATATGAGAATATCTTTAATCAGCATTCAATAAATACACCTATAGATTAATAAGAGAGGAAGTACATTCTACCACATGTAGAATGGATGTTTTAAAAACATAAAAAAAATAAAAAAAGTATGGTTGCCTTTTATCCCCCTAGGTCCGGCACCTCAGTGCCCCAAGATATCTGCAGTATATCTTGCTAGAAGCACACATTCCAATTATGTGGCGGCCCAGACCAGCCGCCCCACACTCCATTACACTTAAATCTACACATGAAAGAACGCACAACACAATAACCTTAGATCCAATTGATAAGATATAATTGCCCACCTAAACATACAAAGCCCAGTGCCAACCATCCCTTAAGAATATTAATAACAACCTGTAAATACACAGAGCAGAATCTTAACGTCACCTGCCATATTGTCCTGCCATGGCTTCTCTCTCTCTCTCCCTCCTGTCTCTTCCTCCTTTCTGTCCCAGTCTCCTCCTCTTCCTTCAAACATCTTTCCTTCCCATCCTCCCTTCTCATCCAATGGCAGGCCTCCTTCTATCTTGTAACTGCCCCTCACCTGTACTTTACAAATTCAATGGGGAGAACTTTCTGGTGAAGTCACCTGAGTCCTGAGTAGTGACTAGGCAACTGTCCTTGGGGCAGTGGAATTAGCATCAAAATACAGATAACTCCAGGACAAACCATAACAAATGGGTGCCAAGGAAGAACTTTAAGTTGTGGCTTGGAAGGACTGTGATAAAGTGAGTCAAAGACATATGTATCAGTACACATGAGTAATTTCAAGATATATATTGCACTTCCCAGTATGTGTAATTAATAGTAGTTATAACAAATTTAATATCATTTATATATAACAAAGAATGAATTCGTGATCAAGATCTTCTATAATCTGAAGAACTATGAAGATGGAGTTTTTCAGAAAATAAACACCTTAGAAATGAAGGAAATGTAAGCAGTTATAAATCAATATTAAAGGAGGAAATTCTCATGCTGCATATAGTATTTTAATCAAGTGTATGGTCATTATATTACATCACCTGGAAAAATTTATAGTAAAGTGATAAATAATTAATTAGGTATAGTAGTTATATTGTTGTTGCTGCTGTCATAAAAGAACATGGCTTGAAGCAGTCAAGGAAGCAAGTTCATTTTGGTTTACAAAATCTGTATTGGGCTGAAGAAGAATATCTCTATAGATTCAGATGTGGGAGCACTTGATCCACAGTTGGTGATGCTGTCTTGGGATGTTTAGGTAGTATTATATTTTGTAGGAAGTAGCAAGCTTTTAGATTTTAAGATTTCTTGCATTTCTGCTTTGCTCTTTTCTTTGTGCTTTCTGCTTTGTTATGCAAGGACAGAGTTCACAATGGTGGGAGAGGCTAGGCAGGAGAGACAGGAAGCTGACAGGGCAAATTTTCATCTATATGCCTGATGCAGACAGAAAATTGAACTCAGGGTAAGGTTATAAACTCTCAAAGCTCATACCCAGTGACATATATCCTCCAATATGCTTCTGCCTCTCAAGTTTTCCAGATTTTGGGGGGACTATTTGTTAAAATACATGAGCCTATTATAGATTTTGTTCATTCAAATGACCATATAGACAAAATATTTATTTCATTCAAAATGTGATTAATTGAATTTATAAAATAGAGAACATTTCTTACTCTGCTAAACACTTTATAATTTTGAAATAGCTAACATTTACAAGTACATAGCTTCCAGCAAGCCAAGTATTTCTTCTTTCATTTTTAATAGTACCACAATTTTGTTTAGATCACTACAAAAAATAAGAGATCGCATTCTAGGTTATTTGAAAGTATTAGTGGAGAATAACGAGATAGAAAGGAATATCCAAAAAGACTAGGAGAAACATTTTTACAAGATGCTTTATTGAAACGTCTCACGTCCAGCTCTGTGAGTCACACAAGAGATGGCAGGTTGGTCTTGAGAGCTCCCAGCTGCTAATCACTAAGCAAAGTAATAGAAATCCTTTGAGTCACTGTGATGAGAGAAGACTGGTCACACTGGCTTCTTTTTCTGTCCCTCAGAAGAAATCTTTCAATTTATTTAAACAGATCTAGGGTTATCAATCTCTAACTAGTATCTGGATATGGGAGTATTGTTGGTTGGTTTGCAACACCCTGTTTTGCTTCCAAATATCTGCAGTTTTCAGCACTCACTCTGGCCCATATAACTTCCATAAGAAAGATGGAGAGATTTGATATTTTTATTAACATGCTAATGGCATTATGCTGGGCAGGTTCTGAGCTATTCTAACCCAACTAAGCTACTAATACCCAGAGAGTTGCTCTGGCTTGCTCTGCTCCATTTGTGTCTTCATGGGGAATTCCCTTGAATTTTCTCCATGGTCTCTCCACACCTTCCTGCTTTTTCCCTCTCAATCTACCTGGATGCTCTCAATGGGAACTCATGTACCACCTCTACTGTCCTCTTCTGACCAGGCATAGGCTGATCAGCTCTTTAAGTACCAATCGAAGTGTCTTACTGCATCCTACTCTCTACTGAGTGAGCCCAGTTGGTGTCCACGCACTGTCTGCATACCACCAAGAAGCGGCTGGGCAAAATCTGAAACAAGGAGTCCACCGTGGTTCCTGGTCTCCTCTCTGGATACCCAGGCACCTCTGTAGTACCACAGGGAGAAGGAGTCACAATATGGGGGTTCTGACGTCTATCTTTCTCCTTGGGGTGTCTGTGGGCCAGTCAGAGGGAGAATATAAGCCCGGGTCAAGGGGAATAAGGTCTGATTGGGAGCAGTACAGAAAGAACCTTCCTCAGGAGTCTTAGGCATGGCTACTTAGTTGAAGGTCTTCCCTTACTGAAGCAGCTCTCTAGACAATCCTGAACCTTGCTTGCTCA
Organism: Rattus norvegicus; assembly: GCF_021556685.1. Classification (NCBI taxonomy): domain Eukaryota; kingdom Metazoa; phylum Chordata; class Mammalia; order Rodentia; family Muridae; genus Rattus; species Rattus norvegicus. The sequence continues at coordinate 81,780,516 of NC_141535.1, forward strand.
TATTGCTTTATTCAATGGTGGATGTGAATGCATACACTTTATTCAGCATAAACCAGGGATTAAATACCTTTTGTGGGAAGGAATACTCAGGAAGGGAAGTTCATTGGCTGAAGGCTCAAGGCAATTTAGATACCTCTTTAAAGCACAGAATTCCAGGTGCTATGCTATGTCAGTGCCCATGGTCCTCTCAATGGGGTGTCATAGCTACATGTTCTAGATCAAGTACAGAGACAGGTAGGGAATGGCTCCAGTCCCACTAATAAGTCTCTGAGATTCCCAGGGTTTGAGTGTGTTCAACCTTATCCCCGTCTGGTAGCATGGTCCCACGTGTCCCACAGTGATGTATTTACATAACATTTAACTCTGTATAGAAGTTTGTTTTTTGTACACTGAACCAAATTTGTGTTTTGTACATTGAAGATGCCTATTTTCAGCATTTATTTACTTATTTATTCAAGTATTCTTAAAGACTGGAAAATTAACAAAAGTCTTGCCTTTCTTTTGATAAACAAACTTTAATCTATGTTATCATTTCCTCATTTTCAAACTATCAACAACTGAATAAAGATTATTGTCCTTAAAATATATCAGATTTTACTATTAATTATTTTTGATTAGATGCTCATCAAGGTGATAATTCAAGAATGATTATTTTAATAAAGTTTTAATAAAGAAGAAACATCAGATCATAATCACTGCAGGTGATGTCACATCCTTGCAATATTAGGAGATTGCTGTAGGTGTTGGTAGTGATTGCTTTTTTAATTAAGCATTTTTCTTAGTTACTTTTCTATTGCTGTGATAAAACACAATTACCAAGGAAAATAAGAGCTTATTTGGCTTGTAATTCCAGCAGGGTAAGACTCCGTCATAGAGAGGAAATATGGCAGCAGGCAGACTCAGTGGCTGAAGCAGTAAATTTGTTCCCTTCTTAAATTAAAAGTAGGAAGCAGAGAGAGGAATCGAAGCTGGAAATTATCCTTTGAAACCTCAAAACCCTCTTCCACTAATATATTTCCTCCAGCAGCACGACAACTTCTAAGGTTTCACATCAGAGCTACCAACTGCAGACTGAGCATTCAAATGTCTGAAAGTAGGAGGGTTATCTCCTTCAGACTACACAGCATCTTTTAAAGTATAAAATAAGTATGAAAAATATAAGTAAAAATATTGTAAGATAATCAGAAGTAGGCATGATAGTGTGCTTATGTGGCAAGAAACCATTCTGCTGCATAGTATTTGAATTTACACATAGAGGATATTAAGTAGCCCTTGCTGTAAGGACAAAGAAATCACCAGCAGTTGCCAAATAAAACATGACAAACCAACTATAGGCCGTTAATCAGCTGCCTTCCCATGCCACATACATGAAGATGCAATTCCACATATGTGAGTAGAATGGGGGAAATTAGAAGTCACTGGTGGCTTTATGTTCTTTTCTTTTCTTACCTCAGGCACTGGTGTAGTTTGGCCTCAAGGTCATCTCCTTTACAACGAGATTTTGGATATTACTGTAATGAAAGGAAGCTCTTCAAAGTCGGTACTCATTTAAACCGTTATGCAAACACTTGGTAAGCACATATAGCAGACTTCCTAGTTGGATAGCTAAGTTTGGTTTCAAAATTTCTTTACAGAAGGAAATGCTTGAGTTTTTTATTTCCTTTTCTTTATTGTAATTAGGGGAGAATAGAAGGATGATGGTATAATTATAAATAGTATGTCAAATGCAAATTCCCTTGAAAGTTTTTGTGGGAACATGCACTTCTAGCTAAAGAGAGATGTAAGGTATATTTCAATATCTCCTTATATTCCAACCTATGACATTTCTTCTGCCCCAGCAGATACGGAAAAAATACTATGAATGTTGGCATTTATAGCTGAAGGGATGTGTACCAATGCTCTGCTACTGCCTAACACATAATGCTAAATACATGTAAAGCACTTGTATTTACATATTCCATATTCCATCACTTACAGTTAAAAAGTATTTCAACTACTACTACTTGATGTTACTTTCAGAATACTGAATGGGATTCACTGACTTAAATATGTCTTTTTATGGTTCCAGGGGTTATACATCATAAAATTTTCATGCCAACAAAGTTTGCTTTTTGAAGTTTTGTAAAAAAAATTATTTTCTAATTCCCATGTATAATTTATTTCACTTATTTGATGGGCTATGTGATTCCCTGTTGATTCAAAGCCAGAAAACTTAGTCAATGTATCTCTATTTTGTAAAGTCAAGTTAGATTTTTATTCATCAGACCAAGATTTGTACTGTTTAGCACACATTAAGTAGGATTTAAGATGTCATGTTATTTAGTTAATATTTCCACAGAGGACTTAACAATGCATTTGCTGTTGTGAAAGGCCTCCCTGGGTCAGACCATTTTAATCAGTAGTTCAGACCTTTTGCCCACCATAATGACCAGTATCATTCACTTTGTCTCTTACAGATGACGTTAAAACTTGATGTCCTCCACTCTACACTAGAATTGTCATCATTAAAATAAGAGAATACTTTTCAGTGAAAGTACTTCTCAACTGTACGTCTACCTAAAATAATAGATGTGATGATGCTTTGAATATACAGGCTTTCCCTTCATTGATGTCTTCCTTGAGTCTTCCTTTATTTCTTTGAACTTAAAGACCCTAATGAAGGAGAATGTGGATGTGCTAGTGGATATTAAGTAATAAATTATATGCAACAATCTCCTTTTGCCATAATTATTAAGACACTAAATATCCTGTGTAAGGTTTCTCGTTTTTAATTCAACATGATCCAAGCAGCAGACAATGACCTCTCTTGTATCACAGGGACCAGTGAGCCACAGACAACAAGGCGTTTGGCTTCTAAGGAACCAGGAAGCACTATCGCAGAGGCCTCAGAGGTGACTGCATGGCTTGATATTCTGCTCAATCATTTCCAGTATTTCCCAAAGGACTAATAATTTGGTTCTGGTTGTATCAGAAATTGATGTGGATGTTTAGTTCTTATGTGTAGAGTATTAAGATCAAATAAATGTCAAGAGCATATATTTCTGTGTTATCAGAGATTACTTTAGGCCCCTTGACATAGACTGAATTTACCAGATTTGAAGTTTGGTATCTGGTCTCTAGAAGGGTCATAAAATCACTTATCTAGGTGAATAGTTTACATTAATATTAACTGGTTCAGAGTTTATTGGGTGGATGTATTGTGGGGTGAGGATTTACTGATTTAATTTAATTGATAAATTACAAGCTTATTATTGAGTTTTGATTTTAATGGATTACAGGGAGTTGTGACTATAAACACAGGGGGCAGATGCTGGGAATGTGAGGAGATTCCACAGGAAGAGAGTCACAAGAGGGCCGCTGCTGCTGGGGCCAGAGAGTAGCTGGTGACAATGTGGGGCTAGCCATTGCAATGAGATCACTGCAGGGCCCAGACAGTAGCAGAAGCTTTCTATTGTAGACTGAGATGAAAATACCCTGCAGATGCCATGTGGCCTGCCAGAGCAGGCAATAGTGTGGGCTGGTAAATTCTCTTTTTAATACTTACCACTACAGTATACATTTATGATTTTAAATGCATAAGAAACTAATGTCATTTTCATATTCATAAATATACCGTTTATGTAAGCTATAAGGATACATGTAAACTAGAATTAATTTATGTTACATTGCCTAGTATTTCTATCCTACCACATTTATTTCCTAAACAAAATATACTTCCTTCTCAAACCGATGGGTATCTTCAACTTATTTTATATTTCTATGCTACTAATAGGATATTTAAATCTAATTCATATTTATATTTAAATCAACCTATTGTGAGCCTGCTCTGATGTTCATATTTATTCTCTGGAGATAATCTGTACTATAGTCATGGCTTAAATCATTCACTGCATGAACACATTAACCTTTTAATCACTGTAGTTCATAAATACCTCCCTGCCTCCTTTTTCTTTTATATAATGAAGAAAATGGCAGCTGCATGCCCCAGTCCCCATGTGTATCCTCTGGGATTATTATTTAAAATACCAATAAATGATGTGAACACATTGCAAAGTTTTAACACTGTGTTTTCATTGAATTAAATCATTCCTACGTATTTATAGCTCGTTATTCTTGGACCTTCTAGCATGTCACGTGATGAAACCGGAAGAGACCTTTTCCCTAGAGTGAAGACTTCAGTAGCTGGGAGACTTCCTTCTGGTTCTGTCTGTTGGCAGATTCTTGCTTTTGAGCTGTTAAGTGATGATCTGCTCTCCGCAGTCTGGAGCAAACAACTGACTGGTGAGAAGGTCTTCCTGCAAGCATTGCTTAGCCTTCCTCAGCCAAGAATAAAGGGTAAACAAAACCAAACGACAGGGCCCGAAAATCCTCACACATTAATGCTTTGTTTAATGCCAGCGGTGGTGGTGTGCTAGCTGCTGTGCCCTGAAAAGATTTTTCTATTTCCTCTTTCCCAACTTGGCTTCATTCCTTCCCTGAAATTCTCCCCATCAGAGCTGCTGCTTCATCCCTTCAAAAAACAATCCCCAAGGGAGCAGGAGACTGCTTCTGTGCAAGACAAAGCCTTGTTTAAAAATCAAGTCAGGGACTGTAGGCCAGCATAACGGATTGAACAACTTCTTCCTGGAGATGTAGTCTGACTGAAGCCCATTACTCATAAGCCGTGTTCATATTCTTGCATAGCAGGCCAAACACTCAGCAAATACCGGTTTTACTGTTTTGCTTAAACTCATTTTTAACCGCATTACTTCTAAGGACAAGAATTACATTTGAGTGCAGCTCATTAGCAGATGGGTTATTGCCTGGGAAAAAGGCTGAGGTTGTACATTGCTAAGATAAAAGCCTGAAGAACTGGAGGGCTGTAAGGTTATAATCGTTAAGATTTTTAAGTTAGCATGTTTACACATGCATTAAACCAGGGGTGGGGGGAATCTGCCACAAAGTCAGAGGAAGTTATACTATCAGATAAACAATGGATATAGGTAGTGCTTATAATAAACACAGGCTTTCTTTTTTAAATTATTGGTTTTTTCCCTGACCTCCCTTCCATATAACTTCATATTCTCTCTCACTTTTAAAAATAGAACAAATAAAACAAACAAACAAGCAAACAAACAAAAATCCCTATGAAGACTGTGTTACCTAGCAACTCCTGAATACCAGGCCTACGCTGGAGTATGGCTGATATACTCCATTTTCCTCCACTGAAAGAAACATTTTCTCTCTCACCTCTCATGGAAGCCACCAAGTGTTCATAGCTACTTGGCTAGAGGCTTATTGTCAATCTCCCTTTCTCCATGATGGGATATTCTGTGTCTTGAGATTGCACAGGTCTTGTGAGTGCTGTAACAGATGCTGGGAGCTCATGCACGCACCTACCCTGGTGTGTCTGGGAAATACTATTTCCCTGATCATGAACCAGCGCTGGCTCTTCCAGGGCTTCTACTCCCGTTTCTGAAAAGATATTTGAGCCTTGAGGTGAGAGGTGCAGTAAAGACCTTTAGAGGCCAGCATCCAACGTCTCGGATTCTCTGACTTTTCCAGTCGTGGACCTCTATGTTGGTTCCCACTTACTGCAAGAGGAGGCTTCTCACAGGAGGAATGAATGGTCTGTTTCCAAGAAAGCATTCTCTCTCTGTCCTGTTGTATCACTTTCTATCTGCACAGCCCTTTTCTTTCTATATATTTTCGCATGACCTGTACTTTAATAAACATGTTATTCAGCGGTTGTGTGAGAGAAGCATTTAGATACAATATTTGGTTGAGTTTGACCCAAATATTTGTCAGGTGCTGCTGTTTGAATTTATATACTGGGTTTTTTAAAACTGTTAGCTTTCTTTTTTCTCCATCTTTATTAACTTGGGTATTTCTTATTTATATTTTGATTATTATTCCCTTTCCTGGTTTCCAGGCCAACATCTGCCTAACCCCTCCCCTTCTGCTTCTCTATGGGTGTTCCCCTCCCCATCCTCCTCCCGTTACCGCCCTCCCCTCAACAATCACGTTCACTGGGGGTTCACAAGGGCTTCCCCTTCCACTGGTGCTCTTACTAGGCTATTCATTGCTACCTATGCAGTTGGAGCCCAGGGTCAGTCCAAGTATAGTCTTTGGGTAGTGGCTTAGCCCCTGGAAGCTCTGGTTGGTTGGCATTGTTGTTCATATGGGGTCTCAAGCCCATTCAAGCTCTTCCAGTCCTTTCTCTGATTCCTTCAACAGGGGTCCCGATCTCAGTTCAGTGGTTTACTGCTGGCATTCACCTATGTATTGGCTGTATTCTGGCTGTGTCTCTCAGGAGAGATATATATCCGGTTCCTGTCAGCCTGCACTTCTTTGCTTCATCCATCTTGTCTAATTGGGTGGCTGTATATGTATGGGCCACATGTGGGGCAGGCAATGAATGGGTGTTCCTTCTGCCTCTGTTCTACACTTTGTCTCCCTATTCCCTCCCAAGAGTATTCTTGTTCCCCTTTTAAAGAAGGAGTGAAGCATTCGCATTTTAGTCATCCTTCTTGAGTTTCATGTGTTCTGTGCATCTCGGGTAATTCGAGTATTTGGGCTAATATCCACTTATCAATGAGTGCATACCATGTGTGTTTTTCTGTGATTGGGTTACCTCACTCAGGATGATATTTTCCAGTTCCATCCATTTGCCTATGAATGTCATAAAGTCATTGTTTTTGATAGCTGAGTAATATTCCATTGTGTAGATGTACCACATTTTCTGTATCCATTCCTCTGTTGAAGGGCATCTGGGTTCTTTCCAGCTTCTGGCTATTATAAATAAGGCTGCTATGAACATAGTGGAGCATGTGTCTTTGTTATATGTTAGGGCATCTTTTGGGTATATGCCCAAGAGAAGTATAGCTGGGTCCTTAGGTAGTTCAATGTCCAATTTTCTGAGGAACCTCCAGACTGATTTCTGGAATGATTGTACCAGTCTGCAATCCCACCAACAATGGAAGAGTGTTCCTCTTTCTCCACATCCCTGCCAGCATCTGCTGTCACTTGAGTTTTTGATCTTGAGTTTGTGAGGTGGAATCTCAGAGTTGTTTTGATTTGCATTTTCCTTATGACTAAAGATGTTGAACATTTCTTTAGGTTTTTCTCAGCCATTTGGCATTCCTCAGCTGTGAATTCCTTGTTTAGCTCTGAACCCCATTTTTAATAGGATTATTTGTCTCCCTGTGGTCTAACTTCTTGAGTTCTTTGTATATTTTGGATATAAGCCCTCTATCTGTTGTAGGATTGGTAATGATCTTTCCCCAATCTGTTGGTTGCCGTTTTGTCCTAACAACAGTGTCCTTTGCCTTACAGAAGCTTTACAGTTTTAGGAGATCCTATTTTACTATTAGCTTTCTTAACCAAGTGGAGCACATTGCCAATAAAGGGAAGTCACCTAAACCATGGGGCAAAGAGCAGCAGGAATTTCCATATTGCCACTAACACATCCATTCTGTACCCATTCCTCTGGTTAACATGAAAATGAGCATGTTGGAGAGCAAAAGCTGACATCAAAATTTTTTATTTATTTATTTTTTATATAGAGGGGATGAGTGGAGGCAGCTTGTGGAAATTATTTATTTATTTATTTACATCCCAAATGTTGCCCCGTGCCCTGTCTTGTCCCTCCTTGCAGAGTTCCTTCCCCATTCCCCCACCCCTTCAACTCTGAGAGGCCACTCCCTGCATACTCCCCTGGTGCATTGAGAGTGTTTGCAGGATTAGGCACATCCTCTCCAGCTGAAGCCAGACAAGGTTGTCCTAAACCTTCAATGTCAGAATTGTCCACATTGCCAGTATGGCATTGTGCTAGCCTGACACGCTGTCCTTATTTATGACAAAATGAAGTCTTTATTTTTTTCCTTTTCTTTCTTACACATGCCTTGCATGAATTGTACTCTGTCTTACATAGAAATACACTTTTAAAATATATTCTGAGTGATCGTGTGGATGTTAAGGCTATCAGGCTGCTTCATAGATCACAATCTGAACCCTGCTTTTACTTGACCTTTAATTTTGATTATCTGAGTTTGTGAACATCATCAATTTCATTCTGACAGGTCAATCTCACAATTTTTTCCTTTCTTCCTCTTTTTATTTCATCACCAAAAAGAAGTGTTTCTGGCAAGCTTGAGTGTTTCTCCACAATGAGATTTTTATTGTCTCTATTCAATTGACAAAATTTGACAAGTTAATGAACTGAGTTGTTTTTCTGATACTTATGCAAGTATTATTTTCTATGTTGTCTATACATTTAATGTTTATTTATTGCATGACTTATCAGAATTTCTCATATACAGGATTAGAGATAACCTTTTCTTTAAACATGAAGAACAAATTTTAAGATAAAGTATTCATCCTATACAAACACATTTCATATTCAGTTGGTAGCACATATTTATGTGCATGGTGAAGTTCAAATTTTCAATCATGATATTTGTAAGTATTATGTTAAAATTACTATGGTTAGGAAGCTGTTTTAGAATATTCACTTTTATTTACATAAAACTTATTTTATATTGTGAATAATTAGTCCTGTTTTATCTTGTCATTCAAAAATAATTATACTAATTTTCTGAAATATGTTGAAATCGTCAGCATGCCTTTTTACACAAAGGATGAATTCTGATATTCTCCCACTTTAATACGCATAGTGATTTATTTACAAATGTTGAATTGACTCAATTTTTTCATTTTTCTTTTGCAATAGCCTTTAGCCGCAGAGAAACAAGAGTTAACTAGGTAGAAAATAAGGAAATATGCTTTCTGAATATAGCATATTGGGGGAAAATCTTAATAGAAAATTGCCTTTCATGGCAGCATGCAGTTCTATTTCTAATAATGAAGTGTGGTAAACGATAAACAGCAATTGAGGCAAGGAGAACTGGGACTGCATTCCATGGGATACGTACTCAACCAAATAATGTGTTTTATTTAAATATTAACATTTGTTTCCAAGCAAATTTCTATTGTAAAATTTATAGGAAATTGGAAATCATATATATTAAAGAATGGAAAATCCTGAAGAAGAAACCTGATCCAACAATCTTTTACATATGATAAAAAGCCATTATAGTCACAGATAAGAACAAAATGAGTAATTGAGAAGCAAGGGTATATGCCAACCACAAGCAATGGGCATGAAAAGTATTAACTCTATGTGTGGAATGGGACAGCAAAGAAACCCAAGTAATATTTTAAAATATGTTCATCAGTGTACTGCTTTAAAAATCAAATAAACATAGCAGTCATCATTTAAAATTAGAATCACAGTGGGAATTGTGAGTGTGAGATAAAGCACTGTAGATTGAAGTTTGTATCTTATTGCAAATTGAAATTGATATACAGGGACAACTGCTGTAAATGGTTCTTTGGAGCTTACAGAAATCATCAGAAAATGTGTCAGTTGGATTTTAGAAATCCCATCAGTAAATAATATTAAGTAAACCAAGGGCATATGTAACACGTGGAAGGATAGGTCATAGAATGCTTCAGCAAAGGACAACAAGCTTAAGGATGCTGGAGTTGAGAAGAAAATAGAAAACAATCTGCATCAGGAAAGAAACTCCTATGAAGGAAGGAGAAACCAGTTAGAAATCAAACTAGTTATAAGACATGAGACAGTCAAGGGAGGAAAAGCACAAATTTTCATTGTTCATGACATCTACATGCTCCTGTCTGCCATGCTTGGTATCAGGTGAATCCACAGGGGACATGTGGCTGGAAAGCTAATCACAATGGAATGGAGACAAGTGAGTTATTTGCAAGTAAAACTGTCACGCATAAGAAACTATGCCCTGAAGGGTTGGCAGTAGCTTTACTGAACATGGAGACACATGTATCTGTCCATATCTACTCTTCTTTCAAGCACATGTGATAAGCTACATCATGGTAGTAGTCTGAACCAGTGGAAAGAAAAGGAATATAAAAACACAGCTGAAGAGTTAGCCTTGGGGGGAAAGGGGACCTAGTATTAACTGGGACAGAAATAAGCCTTTTTCTATGAGTTTTCATTTAAGTACCTCTGTCAAGTCATGAGGGTGTTTGGAATCAAATAAGAGCACTGGCTTTGATGGAATGACCTTTTTCTGCCAAGTATTCTTGGAAATGCTTATGTGGAAATGATTTTCATGCAACACATTTCCTGACCAAGGTAAATGAACTAAAACCGTGGCTTTCCTCACATCTTTTTCATTTAAATATTTAGTTGAGTAGTGAGATAAAAGAAGAACCCTTTGAGAGTCTGTCAACCAAAACGCACTGTAACTGGCACCTTCTCTGTCTTTCATACTTTGTTATCCGAATGGTTCCCCTTTACCCTGTCTCTACAGGTATCATTTACAACTGTAGTCATAGATTTAATTCTCATGGTTGTTCTCACAGTTAGAGAGACTTCATCAGCTTCGATGGTAATGTCGATGATACTTACAAGGATAGGTTTATTTGCCTATCAGTTGTTATGGGTTGCCCTGATACTGTTTTCTGAGGCTAATTTTCCTTCCTCACGTAAGGCTGTCCTCTGAGGAGAGCAGTCGCTCACACACTCAGGTGATACGATGTGAATCTTTTGCCCATTTTTACTGGTCAAACAGAGGGTAGAGCCTGTGATTGGGCAGTGGAAGGGAAAGGGAGGATGGAAGGCTGGACGAGCTGGAGGAGAAAGGGGAGCAAGCAGGAGAGAGGATGGAGGAGGAAGAGGTAGAAGCCAACATGGAGCATAACTTCATGGCCAGGAGAAACTCAAGTAGCAAGGGGTCTCATAACTGGGGAATAAAGGAGGATAGTGACAGATCTGCCCAATCTAGGCATGGAGTTTATAAATATAACAATTGGGTTGTGGGTATTTTTATACAGGCTTATCGGGGTTAGAAATCATTGCAACAATCAGTGATTTGTGTGTGGATTTACAGTGGGAGATAGTGGACAAAAGTATCTATGCTCTCACTCTCTGCTGCCACTTGCACCTTTGATGTCATCACCTCATTCATTTCCAAATTGTGCTGGAGCCCCCAGGCCAAACTCTAAACATCCCATCTTGGATGTCATCAGAGGAACATAAGTCATGTGTAGTGTTTCCAATAATTACTTTTGCATGAGTATACACTGCTACACCTTATCTGTGGCTCTAATTTTCTTGTCTCCTTCTGGGATGCTCATATGTAGATGGGATTCAGTGTTTTGGTCAAGCTCTCAATGATAATAAGAACAATGCTGTAATGTTCCTGGGCTTTAACCCCATGAAACACATACATGATCCCATTTTAGTCCACTTTTAAATGTTAGTATATGTTTCCCATGCTACACTCTAATAATATCATAGTACACTAATAAATAAAACATAATTTATAGTGCATATTTATTTTACTGCTTCCTCTAGTATACCTGAACTTATTTTCATAGTTTTCAAAAGACTATGTTTCAAAACTATTTTAAGAAGAGTACTGACCTATAATTTTTATTTAATTAAATATCTAGCATTATTAAGTATATTTAAGGAGCATTTAGGAAAATTTTCTTACTTAATATTTGTTAGTAACAACAAAGTTTTATTGTAACTTTTTATATACTTTGAGCCGTTTAACTTAGAATCTGAACAAATCTTGACATTTTATGACTAATATAATAAATTTTTAAATAATGGATTAAATTAAAATTCATTTAGTTTATAAATCATTTATGAAATTATAAAACATCAAAACACTTTATTAAAAATTAGTTCATATGTACATATGCATGTATTAATATATGTGTGCATATGTGTGTGTGTATGTGTTGAGGAATAATTAAAAAAGCAGCAGAAATGGTTTCTGTGACTTCCTGCTCCCCAAGGATCCACATGCTCTACCTGTTTCTCAATCAGTTGCTTTCACACACAGTCCAGTTGGCCAGTTGTTACCACACCTGACACATATATCACGTCCCATGGGCTGTGTTAGCATGGCCCCATACCACACTAGCCCCCAGCATTGTATAGCCTAGCATGGCTTCCTGTCATGGACTCTGCTCACACTCTCAACAGCCCAGTGAAACATGACTCAACAAACTGTAACTCAACAACCAGATTTATATGTTAAATATTCAATGTACAATACAGCCACACAATTAACTTAAAACAAATTGATAAGGATATAAACCGCCCACCTAGATAAGATAAATTTGCCTCTAGAAATCCATCCCTTAAGAAATATTGTTAACAACCTGTATCTATGTAGCGATGCATGGTGAGGATCGTTTACGTCTGACTCCATGTTGCTTCTCCCTGTCTGCTCTGCCCTCCTCTTCTAAAACCTCTGTTCCGTCCTCCCTTTCTTCTTGTCCAATGACAGGCCTCATTTTATCTTGTGTCTGCCTTCACCTGCATAAGGACATCAGCCAACATATATGAATTTATATATGTATAGTAAGATGAATATAGAAATATTTATAAAATATTTTGTTAAGCAAACATGAAAGCCCTCCCAGGTTCCTGCTTACTGAGGATACATACAGCACTGATAGTCTGTGTAGCATAGCCAGTAGTTGTTTGTTGGAATATTTCTTCTGTGAAGGCTCTCTGATGTTCCCAGAAATGCTTTTGGAGTGGTATCTTGCAAGCATCAAATAATTCATGAGACATGATTTTTTTCCTACAAACCTCTGTCATCGTAGAGCTACCTCAGTTGTGGACACACAGACATCCATCAAACCTGTGTCTTCGCTTTCACCCAGACTTTGGTTCCATAGTATTTACCTTTCCACCATCATGGGATATAAATGAAAGTGCACTTGATGCCTATCTTCTACGTGCTTCACTCATAGTGAGTTAAGTCAATTCCATTCAGTATTTTAATAAATGTTGGTATCAGAATATAAGAGAATAAAGGTGTGCAAATAACTGAATTTTTTCTCTAAATTTGATACTATTAACATGAATATGCAGATAAATAAGTAGGACAAGGATTAAACTGTGGAAGAAATAAATATGCACAGTAAACATGAACAAGGGAAAAGGCAACAGCAGTGTAGAGATAGAGAAGTCAAAATGAGCCCATATTAAAATCTCTTGTGAAAGAATTAATTAGATTCCTTTTTAATTCTTGTGGTATTGATAGCATTCACAGATAAAATAATGAAGCACTTTCACTTGGGTAGTTGACCTTGGTGGTGTTACATTGATGAAATATTTGCATAGTTTTTCAGTTTGATTTCAGATTTCCAGTTTTAGGCCTCTTATCTGGTCTATGTTGTGCAGACTTAACCAAAACTCTCTGACATATATTGTGTGTTCACGCACCCATGCTTATCTGATTTCTAGACTCTGACCTCCCTTTTTTTTCTTATAGTCCCTCAGTATGAGACTCAATCAAATCCTAAAGATGTTTTAATTCACATTTAAAATTTTACTTCTCTCAACCATTCAAGTATCTGGTTTTATACAGGTGTCATTATAGCAGTCTACTGTAAATGCTGTTCACATGTGTCATTCAATCTGGAAAGTTTACTGTTTAAGAATGAGCCTCATGATAACTTTATCCCTTTACTGTGATATATGAAAGGTGTCTGGCAGCTTGTACTTGGCAAATGGATGGATGATTATGGATTACTTTTACAAAAAGAAGGAAGAAAAATTATAAAGATTCTCCTTACCACCCTCCCTACCAAGAAAAAATAAACCCAACTGGCTCATAATCATTCAATCAAACACTAATCATCTTGGGATTTTATAAAGAGGCTTAGCATAAAAATCATAGTACTAGTCATTTGACTCTGAACTACATTGTTTTACATGACCTGACTGCTAAGAAAGTAATGACATGAATTCTTCAAACCTAAAACTTATCAAAGAGTGAATTAAATCATCTAGATGGGGAAGGCAGGAAAGAAGAGGTTTAGCATTAGGGTTAGCACCCAGTGAGTGCTCGGACTCCCGAAGTTGAGTTGGTCATTCACCCAAACAATCTCAGAAATAATTCACCTCAAGAGCCTCATATAAAAACCCAACCTGTGATACCTGACTTTGAGCTTTGTGAATACTATGTCAGAGTGATGAGTCATGAAACTTTAGTAGATAAATAAAATTGTAACTGCTCGTAACAGCAATGAAACAGAATCATCACAGAAGTAATATAATCCATCTCTAAGCAAATAAAAATAAAAAATGTTAAGGACATTTAGTGTCTCAGTTATGATGAATGTTTGTGAAATTAAAGTTCTCTGATGATACCACAAAACAGAGAACATGGGATTTTTATATTTAGCCAGATAGTTGGATGAGGGAAGAGATAAAAGAGTAAACATGTATCATATTAAAAAAAAATCCTAGCCCTTAGTGATAGAAGTTATTACAAATTGTTTTATGTAGATAATTATGGGGAAGACATATGATGGAAGATTCTAGATTGCTAATGTTTTACTTCTTTTAAAATGCTTGATACAATGTATTTTGGTCATATTTTACACTTCCGCAGCTCCTCCAGGTCCTCCCCACCTCCCAAACTATCAAACTTTATGTTCAATGATTCCTTAAATTAGGGACTGTTGCTTGAGCTCAATATAAAATAGGGTAAGTGGAGCTTAGTTTGATCTCCCTTTCCATAAAAAATGACAAGACGTGTCTAACAATGAATTTTCAAGACATCAGGTGGCTAATACCATTTATGACTCATGTTGAGAATTAAAGTTGCATTAAAAGCTGTTGTTCTTCAGAAAATTGGACATTGCACTACCTGAGGACACAGCTATATCTCTCTTGGGCATATACCCAAAAGATGCTCCAACATACAACAAAGAAACATGCTCCACTATGTTCATAGCAGCCTTATTTATAATAGCCAGAAGCTGGAAAGAACCCAGATGTCCTTCAACAGAGGAATGGATACAGAAAATGTGGTATATCTAAACAATGGAATACTACTCAGCTATCAAAAACAATGAGTTTTTGAAATTCATAGGCAAATGGATGGAACTGGAAAATAGCATCCTGAGTGAGGTAACCCAATCACAGAAAAACACACATGGTATGCACTCATTGATAAGTGGATTTTAGCCCAAATGCTCAAATTACTCTAGATGCACAGAACACATGAAACTCAAGAAGGATCACCAAAACATGGATGCTTCACTTCTTCTTTAAAAGGGGAACAAGAATACCCTTAGGAGAGGATAGGGAGGCAAAGTTTAGAAAAGAGACTGAAGGAGAACCCATTCAGAGCCTGCCCCACATGTGGCCCATACATATACAGCCACCAAATTATATAAGAGGGATGAAGCAAAGAGGTGCAGGCTGACAGGAACCGGATGTATATCTCTCCTGAGAGACACAGCCAGAATATGGCAAATACATAGGCGAATGACAACAGCAAAACACTGAACTGAGAATGGGATCCCCATTGAAGAAATCAGAGAAAGGACTGAAAGAGCTGAAGGGGTTTGAGACCCCATATGAACAACAATGCTAACCAACCAGAGTTTCTAGGGACTTAGCCACTACCCAAAGACTATACATGGACTGACCCTGGGCTCCAAATTCATAGGTAGCAATGCATAGCCTAGTAGGGGTACCAGTGAAAGGGGAAGTCCTTGGTCGTGCCAAGTCTGGATCCCCAGTGAACAGGATTGTTGGGGGGAGGGTGGTAATGGGAGGAGGATGGGGAGGGGAACACCCATATAGAATAGGAGTTGGGAGGGATTAGGGGGATGTTGGCCTGGAAACCAGGGGAAGGGAATAACATTCGAAATGTAAATAAGAAATTTCCAATTTAATAAAGGTGGGAAAAAAAGAAAAAGAAATAAAAATAAAAAAAGCAGTTAACTATTTCTTGAAACCTTAACTTAAGATTGATATTCTCTTGAGAGTCTCTGCCAGAGCCTTATTGATACAAATTAAGACGCTCACAGCTAACCATCAGACTGAGCACTGGGACCACAATGGAGGAGTTAGAAAGGACTTAAGGAGCTGAAGGGGTTTGTAACCCCATAGGAAGAACAACAATATCAATCAACCAAATCCCTCAGAGCTCCCAGGGACTAAACCACCAACCAAAGAGTACACATCGGCAGCGGTGGGGGTGGGGTGGCATGGCTCCATATGTAGCAGAAGATGACATTGTCTGCATCAATAGGAGGAGAAGCCCTTGGTCCTGTGAAGGCTGGACCCCCCCCACAGTGTAGGGGAATGTTAGGGTGTTGAGGTGGGAGTGGGTGGGTGGAAGGGGAAGCATCCTCAGAGAAGCGGGGAGGGGGGTCTGTGGAGACTAGAGGGGGGAACCTGGAAAGAGAAAAACATTTGAAATGTAAATATATAAACTATCCAATAAAAAAGAAATTAAATAAATTAAATATTCATATTCCTGATGAATTCTAAGCATCATCAGGATCTAGAGAATTGTTTCCCAAGCTGGGACCAATTTCTCCAGTTTGACACATTATTTGTTCATATTTGTGTACTTGTGTGCTTTCATACATATACTCATTGTGATATTTTCAATATTATTTTGAGAAATCAGGTTGTCTGGTAGAGAATCTTACTGCCATGTTCTTTTGAAGATTGATAGTTCATTTACCTGGCAAAACTGTAATCTATACCACATGAGTCAATTATTCCAAATTGTAAATTCCATGTTATTTTAAGATTTCCCAAATCATGTCGATTTTAATCTATAGTGTATTATGACTATGCTAGTAGCATGACTAAATCAAATATTTCCTGTCAATAAAGTTGTCCTGAAAATGTGGGGGCATTTTCTTGAAATGCTAGAAATTGAACACTTACTGAAATCCATATCTGTGGTAGGTGATTTCAGTGAAAATATCACTGTTTATGTCTCTTTAGACTCTCTGATAATATATTCCTTTTGATTGACCCTACCTCCTGGATTTAGTTTTTCCATTTTGTGTGTTTCTTAAATTGAGTAGCAAGAAAAAGCTAAAGATTAGGAATTAATGACTTGACTTGAAGAGAAAGTTCATCCTGTGCAAGGTGAATATTAGAAATATTTGAAGAATGAGATTAAAGTGTGGAATAATAGTAGAATACAAAAATGTCTACTCTTATCTCTGCAAATTCCAACCAGTCAAAAAGCACACAAGAGTCAGAAATAATGAGTTTTGAATTAAGGATGCATGAGGTCAGAGACTTGTTTCAGAAAACTGTTTTCTAGAATCATTTGTCTTTATTCACACTATCAAAGTCCAGCCTTCCAGACCCAAGCCTGTTTCCCCATACTCTTGAGAAGATGGCTGCTCTTCCTTATAATCAGAGAGAGGAGATTTGCTTTTTAGAAGGAAAGAGAGGCTGGTGAACCAGAGATGGGAAATAGCTCACTGACATGAAATTACAAACAGTGGAGGTGGCTTTGTTTTGTCTCCATCTCCTCTTCTTCTGAATTTCCATCTTTGAGGCTTAGTCTAAAAAATTTTTTTTATTTTCTATTAGACATTTTATGTATTTACATTTCAAGTGTTATCCCCTTTCCCAGGTTCCCCTCCAGAACCCTCTATCACATCCTCCCTCCCCCTGCTTCTATGAGGGTGTTCCCTCTCCCACCCACTCAATCCCTTCACACCACCCTGGCATTCTCCTACATTGTGGAAACAAGTCTTCACAGGATGAAGGGCCTCTTCTTCTATCGATGCCAGACAATGTCATCCTCTGCTATATATGCAGCTGGAGTCATGGGTCCCTCCTTGTATACCTTTTGGATGGTGGTTCACTCCCTGGGAACTCTGGGGGAGGCGGGGAGTTGGTTGGTTGATATTATTTTTCTTCCTATGGGGTTGCAAACCACTTTAGCTTCTTCGGTCCTTTCTCTAACTCCTTGATTGAGGTTTCCCCCATGCTAAGTACAATGGTTGGCTGTGAGCAACCATCTCTGTATTCGTAAGACTCTAGCAGAGCCTCTCAGGAAACAGCTATAACAGACTCCTGTCAGCAAGCACTTCTCGGCATTCTCAAATAGTGTCTGGGTTTGGTGTCTGTATATGGGATGAATCCCCAGGTGGGGCAGTCTCTGGGTGGCTCTCTGGGTTCCTTCAGTCTCTGCCTACCTATTTCCTTTAGACAGGAGCCATTCTTGGTTAAAACTTTGGAAACAAGTGGGTAGCCCAATCCCCCAACTGGGGGCCTTGCTTAAACTCTGGATATAGTCTCTAACAGGTTCTCCTACTTTGTTGTGCATTACAGCTAATCTTATCCCTGTTGGATCCTGGGAGCCTCTTGCTTTCCTGGCATCTGAGACTTGCTGGTGCCTATCCCAGTTCTCTTTCCCCCATTGCTACACACCTCTGTTCAAATCTTTGACTCTCTCTATATTATTCCTGTCTCCTCCCATACCTGATCCTGTGCCTTTTCCTTCTTCCCCTTCTTTCTTCTTCCCAAGTCCTTCCCACCTTCTACCTATCTTGATCATTTTGTTCCCCCTTCTAAGAAAAACTGAAGCATCTTTATTTTAGACTTTCTTCTTGAGGTTCATGTGGTCTGTGAATTATATCTTGGGCATTCTGAGCTGTAGGGCTAATATCTACTTATCAATGAGTGCATACCATGTGTGTTCTTTTGAGACTAGGTTACCTCATTCAGGATGATATTTCTGGTTCCATCCGTTTTCCTAAGAATTTCTTGAAGACATTGAAAAACCCATATTTTTTTTTAAAAAAAGTAAAGCAGCAAAACAGTATCTCCCTGCATCCTTATTTGACACATAAGAAGGATCCATTATGTAGAGTTGCCTTATAGGTGTCTTTCAACTGAACCTTTTAGAGAAGGCAAAGGGGAATGAAAAGGTGAAGAGAGGCTGGTATTTATTTAGTTTTCATGCACCTTCATGAGCAGTAGACTTTGAATGCATATTATTTTGTTGAATGAATGTCATGTGTCCTATAAATACTACAGATAGAAGGTTTGGCAGTCATGGTAGTAAGGGAAATAGACAAGGTTCTAATTGAGAAATTGTCTAATTCATGAGTGATCAAGTAGGTAAATACAGTCTTGTGAAGTTCAAATCATAAGATTCAGGTAAATCGTACCTGGATTGCTTATTCAGAGAGAGAGAGAGAGAGAGAGAGAGAGAGAGAGAGAGAGAGAGAGAGAGAGAGAGAGAGCAAAAAAATATGCTGCATTAAGATTGCATTTGTGTTACAGCAAAAGAAAAGAAGGCATCATTTATTCTATCCAGTCAACTGTCTGTATCTTTTATAAGCCAAATTTCACTAAAAGTCACAAAAAAAATCACTTTATTAGCAATCATGAAACAATGTGTAAATGTGGAGCCAGATCCATGCAGTCTGTTGGATGGGCTGCTCCTACTGGGAACAATGCAAATGTTCCCCAAGGTTCATAATAGAATGCAGAGACTGGCTTGGAAATGTAAAATGTTATAAATGATATTCGTCAAATCATGTATGTATGTATGTATGTATGTATGTATGTATGTATCTACCTATCAATTACCTGTCATCTATCTTCTATCATGTATATCATTTATCTATCATTTATCATCTATCATCTACCTATCATGTATCAATATATCATTTATCTACTATTTATTTATTTATTTATTTATTTATTTATTTATTTATAGTATGTTTGTGAGCATTCTCAGTGTAGAGTATGTGTGGTTGTCAGAGAAGAGGTTGCTGGAATTGCTTCTGTGCTTTCACAATGTAAGTGCCAGTGAAGCAAGTCAGAATGTCAGGCTTGTTGACAAGCAGGTTCATCCACTTAGCCACCTCATAAACTCTTGAGTTATTTTAATCAATTACAACATTGAATTGAATTGCATCTCATCTGCATAAAGAGAATCATATGACTGGATTGTCTTTAGGGTATCCAGTCATATAATAAGCAATGATCTGGGAAACCCTGGAGATCCTAACACAGTAGGCATTCTTAGTAGCTTTGGTGAGCAGCTCTGTAAATTTATCCTAGTAAAATTGCCATTCCTTTCTTTATTCTTTCCCTATATAGATCTTGTGAGGAACTGTGTGTTTTTGTCACATGTTCCATGGTCTCCCAGATCTCCATGCTTTAATAGTAGCTCTGAAATCTATGTGTGTGAATACCAAAAGGATCTATCATAATTGGTGGTAATAGATTACAGCACTTGTCTGTCCTTAATATTTATCAAGACATGTTAGTGTGTCCTTCTCATAAGCAATACAAGCAGCGATATTGGCTGTGACAGTTGTCTTATTGTTCATATATGTTTGTTGTTTGCTTTTGTTTGAGAGACAGGGTTGACCTATGTACTCCTAAATGTCTTCTATGTACCTATATAGTCCAGGCTTGATCTTAAACTTGTGGTGAACCTCCTTCCTCTGTGTCCTAAGTGTTGTGGTTGTGGATCAGTGTGACCATCCAAAATATCACTTATGATTAATATGATGAAACCATTTGACAATACTGACAAAATTATTGGATATTTGTTTTAATTAAATTTTAAATCATAAGTGGAAAGGAGTAGAAATTATATTCATTTTTAACTGTGAGCATTGTCCAAGGAAATAAAACTAGTTATTGTAGACTTGGGTTGGACAATCTGAAAGGAACTCTGATAGTAATACATCTTTCAGGATTTTATTCCATATAACCAGGAAACAAAACACGTGTTCATCACTAGGAATATAAGATAACATTTATCACAGTGAATACTTTTAGAAAAAAACATTGTCTTCAATGTCTGAACGATGAACTTATAAAAGCAGACACAAGGGAGCATACAATGTTGAAAATGTATTTTTGGTGAGCCAAATAATAAGTTAACTGTTTCATGCACAGTGCATCCATCAAAAAGCTAGAAATTTTTGTGAGCTATGTCCTATCCTCCATGCACACATAAAAAGTATTTAAGAGTTATACTGTACAACTGACAAAGAATTGACATTAAGAACCAGCTATGTTCTTGCTTGCAACAGAATTCATCTGTTAGAAGAAGTTTCACATTCTAGGGGAAAACAAAGAACTCATGCCTGGATAACATAGAAGCAAAAATCCAAATGGTTCATCAATAAATACAGATAACCATGTCTATACAAAACACCTTGTTGCAAATACCACTAATATCAGCAGAGTCACTGACCGTGATTTTGAATAAGCCATTGTAACTGACCTTAGGCTTTTCAAAGATCTTGTGATATTATCTTGTTTCTCAGTTCACAGGTGAAAATAAGCAAACAGATGCTTGGAATCAAGACTCAGAAATGACTATGAAAAGTCTTAGACGTGGTTGAAGTCCAATCTGTAAGCCCTTTGATTTTTCTCTTCTCATAGCTGCTGTTCCTTTTCTCTTGTTGGACTGGCATTTACTATGTCCATTTCCAGAATTTATTGGATTTCTCCCTCCTAAATATTCTGTGATCCTTGAATTTAAATCATGCTTAATGAAGCACAGACAGTAAATATACATAGTACTGAGATGTGTGCTAATTCATTTACAACAGCATGTGTGGACCAGACTCCTTAGATTAAAATACTAGCTTTAAATATTTCAACATTATCAAAACAACTTATGCCAAGTCTCAGTATAATCCTGAGTCTAAATGGAAATAGCTTGTTTTAGAGAGGCTACAGTGATCTAGGTTTACAAATAAATCAAATAAATTTTTGTATATAAAAATTAAGGGTTAAGATAAAGAAAACTTTAGATCGAGGAGAGGTGTCAAGTTGCATCCTTGGGAAATCTGGCTTAGATTAGGGATGCTTGTGATCAAGATACATTGTTACATGCATGCAAATTAAAAAAATAAAAACTGAAACATTCAATTCCATTGAATCTGTAAATTGATTTCAGTAGGATGGCCATTTTCATATTCTTCTACAAATCAGTGGGCATGGGAGTCATTCCATTGTTGCACGAAATAAAAAAAATAAATAAATGAACCATCCCACTCTAATGCCAGCTACTCTCTGGCCCCGGCAGTCTTGTAGACTCAATGGCTAATCCCATGCAGTAACCACTCATCTCCTGGCTCTCTTGCTGCAGGTTCTGCTCAAATTTCCAGGCATCTGCCCCTGTAGTTAGCTGTCACAAATCCCTGTAACCAGTAAAGTCAAAACTCTAGAGGCTTGTAATTGGTCTTTCAGATTTCAAGTTTTTCTCCATTTAGTTTGCTGTTAGCTAGTGGTTTGCTGTATATGGCCTTGAATTCCTCTTCTTTCCAGGACTTTTATCACGAAGAGGTGTTGAAGTTTTTCAAATGCTTTCTCAGCATCTAATGAAATAACCATGTGGTTTTATCTTTGAGTTTATTTATATAATGTATTATGTTGATGGATTTCCTTATACTGAACCATCCCTGCATACCTGGGATGATGCCTACTTACTTGATCATGATAGATGATTGTTTTAATGTGTTCTTAGATTCGTTTTGGAAGAGTTTTATTGAGTATTTCTGTGTCGATATTCATAAGAGAAATTGATTTGAAGTTCTCTTTCTTTGTTGGGTCTTTGTGTGGTTGAGGTATAAGAGTAATTGTGGCTTTATAGAAGGAATTCGGTAGTGCTCCGTCTGTTTTGATTTTGTGTAATAGTTTGGATGTATTGGTATAAGGTCTTCTATAAAGGTCTGACAGAGTTCTGCACTGAACCCATCTGTACCTGGGCTTTTTTTGGTTGGGAGATGTAGAGGGCCGCAATAACATTCGCCACCACTAGATGGTGCTGGCTTCCACTGCGCCCCACGTGGAAGGCCAGGATAGCCTCCGCCATTACAAGATGGCGCTAGCCTTCACCTCGCCAGCTGGCTCCCTTTCAGGAAGTTAACTGTGCGCATGTGCGAGAGTGCCTTCGTGCCAGGTCTTTGCCCACTCCGGGGCGTGCCTTATGAGATCATGGGTAAACAACCAATCAGGTGTGGATGCGCCACACTAGGGTGTATATAAGCGCGCCATGTTGGCGCGGCGGGCTTCCTCTTTAAGATTATAATAAAGTTGGTCACAGAAAGGATTTCTATGTACCCGCGTGTTTCTTGCCGGCGGAAAGTCGCGTGTGGGACATTTGGTGCCGAGAACCCGGGACAAAAAAGCTACATCATTGCCGGTGCCAAGAGGAGGCTCCGTTTCACAGAAGAAGTCCAGAAGCTGTGAGTGGGGGTAAGACTCTGAGAGACTATGTTTAGCCTTGGTCTGTTCCAGCTCAGTCCTCTGCCAGACGCGGCAGGAGCCGCTATGGTTGCTCTGGCAGCCCTCGGGTTGTTTCTATTGACCTTTGAGTTTCTAGTTACCGCCAAACGGCGTCAGAGTTCGTGTGAGAACTGCCCAGTTGTAACAGCAAAGCAGAGAGTGTTGGGGGAAGGGCGAGGCGTGTCAGAAACAGAGGGTAGTGAAAGGTTGCAACGAGAAAAGGATCCTGATCGATCTCAAGTACCAAGCCCTTCCAATTCGGAAGTGAGAGGTTGGGGAAAGAATGCCCCAGGTGAGGAGAATGGAGGAGATAAAAGGAACACAGCATTTTGGGAGAAAAATTTTGTCTTTGTGCCTGTAAGAAGTGTGCTTAAGCTCCGGCGCCAGCACTCGGGACGCCGCGGCTTCCCTGTGCTGACGTGACAGCTTTACAGAGTCATACTGATCAGATTTGTTAGAAGCAGACCGCCTGAAAATTTATTCAGGAGAATCAAACAAAAGGACATCTCAGTGCCCGTGCACAGCTTGATGGAGTTAATGTAATTGGGTTGTGAGTAAAAATATTCAGGGCTGTGTTTCACTTCCATACCATTGGCGAATGTCAGTCATGCTGCTCAGATAATATATCTCAGTATCTTACAGGAATTGGGTTTCAACACGTTGGTGGACTAGTCCAGGAATTGAGACAATCCATCGCCCATATCGACTCCACTCGAGTGGATAGTCACCGTGAACACCATCTGTTTTTTTCCCTCTTTGTCTATTGTTTGTCTCTGGTGCACCAGGATGTCCCCATGTCTGTCAGTGTATGTCTGTGGTTTTTGTTTCTCGTTGTTTAAATGTTTTATGTTCCATGTTCAAAAGAAAAAATGGTAAAAACTTTATCTGCCGGTCGTTCACACCTTGACTTGGTTTTAACTCGTTTCAAAAAGGAACAAATGAATAAAAAACAGTTTCAATCAGGTCTTTGGAGCCCTGTGCCTGGAGCCAGGTGTCTAGATTAGCTGAAGAAGCTGCCCAGAGGCTAAGCGTCTACACGAGCTTAAAGGTGCCAACAGCTTCTCAGCTTCTTCGATACAAGAGTTGATAGCTGTTTCTCTTAGAAAAATCCCTGACTTATTATTTGACTCAACAGGTGACAAGGTGCTTCTCTTAAAATCATAGCTAAAAAGGTAAAAATAGTGTTTGGTCTAAATATTAAAGATATGTGTAGCCACTTCAATTTTGTTTCTCATTGGTTTTAAATGTATAAATATGCTCTACTTGCCTTGGTTATGGACTATTGGCTTATCCAAGTTATTGGATACGGTTAAAAGGGTATAATATTGGTAACAGAAAGTCGACATAAAGCTGGTAATCTGGATGGAGTCATTCTAGATAACATGTGACATGGGCCAACCTAGGGAAACAGGTCTAAATTGAGGTAATGTTTTTATGGAATTCTTATTCTAGGAACCAGGCTTCTAAAAGAATTTAGGACAATGTCTCTTTGTTGAGGTACTAGAGACTATGCCATCGTGCGTTCATATATAAGAATTGACAGTCAAACTTTGTACTAGTTTGTTGGGGGGTGGAGTTTTGCTTTACAAAGTTGTGGTTTGCCCTGGAGCTATCGGTATTTTTATGCTAATTTCCACTGCCCTAAGGACAGCTGCCAAGTCACTACTCAGAACTCAGGTGACCTTGTGGCTGTGTTCTGGTGTCACAAAGAGAACTTAAACATCGTGATTAAGGATTGCCAGTGTTACATTGACTAACTCAAACTTATTTTTAATTAAGGAAAAATCAAACAGGTAGAGATTGTTACAAGATTTACGAAGGATTGATGAGGTTTTGGAACTTGTGAGAACATTACAGCCAGTTTACTTACTCCAACTGCCATTTCAAGATAGATTTAGAGGATTGATTTTGAGTTTTCATTTCGTGAGCTTACTTACAGTTTTAGAGAGCCCATAGAGTGATATCATTAAAAATGGCTAATAGCCTTATATTGTGTAATTTTGTTGCTTCTTCAGTGTAAGAAGTTAGAACTTAAATCTTTCAATGTATATGGAAATTTTTACTACAAACCTTTGCTCTCAAAATGAGCTTTAATATTTGGGGAGTAGCTGTTACACTACTCCAGATAAGACTATTTGAAGCTAATTTTAAGCTTCTAAGGATAAGTTAATTGGCTAAGTACCTCACCCTACCAGAGGACTTAGGTCTTTGTTATGCACATTGGAGATAAAGCTTCAGCTGTGTTAGTACAGAGTTGTGGACTGGAGTCATGGAAGTATTTTGAAAAGAAACCTGGTAAAACATAACTTATTCCAAACAACAGTTAATTGGTTATTACAAAATACTGATATTTGGCCTATTACATATACAAATTTTTCAGACAAAATTGATAATTTTACTCTTTACATGCTTTTGTACTTCCTGTATATTTGTGCATACAACCCATAGGAAATGTGCTTACTGTATTTATAGGTGGTTCATCTAATGAAAAGGCTACATGTATGATTGGATCACTTGTTTATTCTCTTGAGTTTCTATTGCTTCAACACAGATTATTAAATTCTGGAAGTTTAGCCACTGTTTTTAAATCAAACTTTCAATTCACATACTGATAGCCAATGTGTGGCTTGTGGTTTACAATTGATTTCAATTACTTAATGCTTTATTAGAGACAGGTTTTCTACTTAAAACCAGTGAGTGATTTCAGTGTAAATTGTCTGACAACTCACTGTCCTTTCAGTGCTCTGGCTCAGACAACTAAACAAACCATAGACCCAGCTCTTTGAAAATGGTAATGGAATGTCAGGGGGAATCACTCACCCTGAACTCAAGCAGTATTACAGAGCAATAGTGATAAAAACTGCATGGTATTGGTACAGAGACAGACAGATAGACCAATGGAATAGAATTGAAGACCCAGAAATGAACCCACACACCTATGGTCACTTGATTTTTGACAAAGGAGCCAAAACCATCCAATGGAAAAAAGATAGCATTTTCAGCAAATGGTGCTGGTTCAACTGGAGGTCAACATGTAGAAGAATGCAGATCGATCCATGCTTATCACCCTGTACAAAGCTTAAGTCCAAGTGGATCAAGGACCTCCACATCAAACCAGACACACTCAAACTAATAGAAGAAAAACTAGGGAAGCATCTGGAACACAGAACACATGGGCACTGGAAAAAATTTCCTGAACAAAACACCAATGGCTTACGCTCTAAGATCAAGAATCGACAAATGGGATCTCATAAAACTGCAAAGCTTCTGTAAGGCAAAGGACACTGTGGTTAGGACAAAACGGCAACCAACAGATTGGGAAAAGATCTTTACCAATCCTACAACAGATAGAGGCCTTATATCCAAAATATACAAAGAACTCAAGAAGTTAGACCGCAGGGAAAGAAATAACCCTATTAAAAAATGGGGTTCAGAGCTAAACAAACAATTCACAGCTGAGGAATGCCGAATGGCTGAGAAACACCTAAAGAAATGTTCAACATCTTTAGTCATAAGGGAAATGCAAATCAAAACAACCCTGAGATTTCACCTCACACCAGTGAGAATGGCTAAGATCAAAAACTCAGGTGACAGCAAATGCTGGCGAGGATGTGGAGAAAGAGGAACACTCCTCCATTGTTGGTGGGATTGCAGACTGGTACAACCATTCTGGAAATCAGTCTGGAGGTTCCTCAGAAAATTGGACATTGAACTGTCTGAGGATCCAGCTATACCTCTCTTGGGCATATACCCAAAAGATGCCTCAACATACAAAAGAGACACGTGCTCCACTATGTTCATCGCAGCCTTATTTATAATAGACAGAAACTGGAAATAACCCAGATGCCCTTCAACAGAGGAATGGATTCAGAAAATGTGGTACATCTACACAATGGAATATTACTCAGCTATCAAAAACAACGACTTTATGAAATTCGTAGGCAAATGGTTGGAACTGGAAAATATCATCCTGAGTGAGCTAACCCATTCACAGAAAGACATACATGGTATGCACTCATTGATAAGTGGCTATTAGCCCAAATGCCTGAATTACCCTAGATCCCTAGAACAAAGGAAACTCAAGACGGATGATCAAAATGTGAATGCTTCACTCCTTCTTTAAATGAGGAAAAAGAATACCCTTGGCAGGGAAGGGAGAGGCAAAGATTAAAACAGAGACTGAAGGAACACCCATTCAGAGCCTGCCCCACATATGACCCATACATATACAGCCACCCAATTAGAGAAGATGGACGAAGCAAAGAAGTGCAGGCCTACAGGAACCGGATGTAGATCGCTCCTGAGAGACAGCCAGAATACAGCAAATACAGAGGCGAATGCCAGCAGCAAACCACTGAACTGAGAATAGGCCCCTATTGAAGGAATCAGAGAAAGAACTGGAAGAGCTTGAAGGGGCTCGAGACCCCAAAAGTACAACAATGTCAAGCAACCAGAGCTTCCAGGGACTAAGCCACTACCTAAAGACTATACATGGACTGACCCTGGACTCTGACCCCATAGGTAGCAATGAATATCCTAGTAAGAGCACCAGTGGAAGGGGAAGCCCTGGGTCCTGCTAAGACTGAACCCCCAGTGAACTAGTCTATGGGGGGAGGGCGGCAATGGGGGGAGGGTTGGGAGGGGAACACCCATAAGGAAAGGGAGGGGGGAGGGGGATGTTTGCCCGGAAACCGGGAAAGGGAATAACACTTGAAATGTATATAAGAAATACTCAAGTTAATAAAAAAAAAAAAAAAGAAAGAAAGAAAATGGTAATGGAGTTGATAACACACCCTCACGAAAAGAGGAAGACTCCATTTGCTTGTTTTCAATTCCCAGCTTCACCCTACCAGCTCAGGGATGTCTAGTAAGACTGAATCTGGACAATATTTACAAGATTTGACATTTCTAATTAATGCTTATGTTTAGGTAAATGAAGTTTGTGAGGTGCTAGAGAAATGGCTTAGTGGTTAAGAGCACTAAGTACTGTTCCTTTATCGGACATTTAAGAACTCAATCTGGATTGCCTGGGCTCTTTAGCAAGGGAGGACAAGATACCAGACAGATTATAGGCCTTACATAGGAACAATTAGTCAAAATTCTCATTCTTTATATATCCAAAACAATAATGCTGGAGACAATAATTTGGTATACAAGTCAATTTATAAATACAAGTGCTCAGTGTCCTCAATTTAATCCTCGAGGACTTACCTTAATAAATAATATCTTTAATATATCTTAATAAATAAAAAGGGGTGTTATCCCTGTATGCTAAATAATGCTCCTTTTATTTCAATTTTAAAATTTTGGATGCCAAAGTTTATGGCACCCTACAACTAGGCATACTTCTGCCTAGGTGAAATAGAGAGATCCACTTATTGACATGATCCTGTCCGGATATTTTATATGGGGAAGAGGGAATGTTTGTTCTTTTTCTACAGGATGCTACAAGAGTGTGCCAGCTGCCTGAGTGGTTGCTGAGACTTGCTGATCCTGGTTACATTAAGATTCAGCTCTCGTGGTTCGGGTCCCTGGAGTCATCCCGCTGCCCTGAGAGGAAGATGAAAGATTCCCCTTCATCCTTTGTTATCACAGAGATTTTGCCGTTGCTGCAGTCAGTGTTACCGCTGTGTGTGTCCCGTCCCACTATGGCCTGCTCTCTGACCCTCTGTACACTGCTGCTTGCGGAAGAAGACTGGACTCCAGCCGTTGCTTCATTTCCCTAGTGACTCTTGCTGCCTTAACTGGTAACTGGTGTTGTCATTTTATAGACTATAGCTTCACAAGAAAGCCACCTGCGTAAAGCTACAGTGGACTGGGGAACTCGTCCTGGTTATACAGAACTCAGAAATGGTTCCATTGTCTGCTGGTTGTTCCAGAGAAAAATGACTGATCCTGAACTGTCCTAAAAAAGACCTTAATACTTTCGCTGCTATTGTAGCAGCCATTACTGCTGCACACATTGTGTCTGCAGTGTCTGGAGTTATCCTCCTCCAATCTATTGTTAGACAAACACAGTAGGTGAACTTTCTGAAGTAGTTACTAACAATTGGGAATTCTAAATTTTATTATAGGAGCGGCTTGACTACGGCCCTTGGTGGTAACAGCTGAGGAGGACCAAATGAGGTGCCCACTACTTATCGGGAGTGGCTCTGTCTGGTGCAGCCCTATGCTGTGGATCAGTGTTCATACTATGGTTGGTTTGCAAACTCAGATCTCTACAGAAACGTGACAAGGCCGTTATCACTCAAGCACTTGTGGTCATTGTACTAGGGGCCTCCCCTGGAATTTGGTTATCTTGCTCAGGAATTAGTCGGTATCTGAGTTCTCTGCTCCTGCACCCCATGGATCTGTGGATCCATTGCACTGGGATGAGAGAGACTCATTGTTCTTTTGATCAGCGCTTCCACATCGCCAAGGTTTCCTATTGCACGCGATAGGATGATCCTGACTGTCTAAAATAATATAAATTATAAGGGTGAGATGTAGAGGGCCGCAATAACATTCACCACCACTAGATGGCGCTGTCTTCCACTGCGCCCCACTGGAAGGCCAGGATAGCCTCCGCCATTACAAGATGGCACTAGCCTTCACCGCGTCAGTCGGCTCCCTTTCAGGAAGTTAACTGTGTGCATGTGCGAGAGTGCCTTCATGCCAGGTCTTTGCCCACTCCGGGGCGTGCCTTATGAGATCATGGGTAAAAAACCAATCAGGTGTGGATGCACCGCACTAGGGTGTATATAAACGCGCCATGTTGGCGCGGCGGGCTTCCTCTTTAAGATTATAATAAAGTTGGTCACAGTAAGGATTTCTATGTACCCGCGTGTTTCTTGCCGGCGGAAAGCCGCGCGTGGGACAGGGAGACTTTTAATGACTGCTTCTATTTCCTTAGGAGTTATGGGGTTGTTTAGATGGTTTATCTGATCCTGATTTAACTTTGTTACCTAGAATTTGTCTAGGAAATTGTCCCTTTCCTCAAGATTTTCAAGTTTTGCTGAATATAGGCTTTTGTAGTAGGATCAGTCAGATTTAGATTAGTAAATTCTCAACCCACAACACGCCAGCACAATAAACTTAAAACTCAATTGATAAAAACACAAGCTATACACCTAGGCAAACGCACCCTACTTATTATTTAATCATCTAAGAAACCCCCAATACATATGGCTCCCAGGACTGTGTGGTTCTGGCTCCTTTTCTTTTCCTATAGGTTTCATCTTGTCTCCTCCTCTCCTTCCCTTCCTCCTCTGTCTCTTTGTCCCTCTGTATTTGTCTCCAAAAGTCTCAGCACACCTTCCTTTCCCACTGCCCAATCACAGGCTCTCAAACCTTACCTTACCTCACCTATGAGCAGGCAGAGATCTCCATTCCATCTTCTAGTGGATCCTTCAGTCTCTATCTTCAGAGAAGGAAAGTTTCATTATAGAGCTACTTCACATCCCTGGTTAGCCTCTTTCTAGAAGTTTTTCCTTTAGCAACTGTGAAAGGCCCACAAGCTTCCTCATCACACATGTTGCTAATGTAGAGACGGGACATTCAACGTTCTGATTCTTTTATAATCTCCAATTTGCTTAAACTGTTAATCATTCCTCAGTTTTCTAGTAGTATTTTTTGTTATGTATGTTACATAAAGTCCAGAGAAAGTAACCCTAAAACATATATAATTCTATGAAATACAGAGAAAAATTTAAGGGTTCCTCATGGTGCTATTTACATTAATTATAAACCATATCACTTAAAATTGCAACACACTTTTCAATAAAATATTATATTTTTATCTTTAACTTAGCAGTCTCTGAATTTTTCTTTTTCTAATTATATATATTTAATTTCTTTCTCCTTCTTATTGTTCCAGTTAGGGCTGCAAGCACTGTATATAAAAATGAAGTAAAAGTAGCGGGCAACCTTCTCTTGTTATTGGTTTTAGCCCAATTCTTTGGGGGTTTTCTCCATTAAAATGATGGAGACAGGGTTTCGAATATTTTTCGGGTGGGTTGGTGTCACTATTGCTCCACTGGGGTTCCTCCCTGGCTACGGGAAGTGGTCCCTTCAGGCTCTATGTCCCTCCTACTATGAGTCTCAGCTGAGGTTTCCCCCATTGACTCTTAGGAGCTCCCCCCATGCTAGGTCTCTGGTATATTCTAGAGAGCTCCCCAGTCCCATTCTCAGGAGCTGCAGATTTCCATTCCTTCTCCTCACTCTCTAGCCCTTCCGTCTGCCTTTTCTCACTCTTGATCATGAAACCCCCATGTCTCTCCCTATTCCCTGTCCCATTCAGTTCCTTCCAACCATCTGCCTCCTAGGACTATTTTGTTTCCTCTTCCAAGTGAAATTCAAACATCCTCCCTTAGGCCTTGTTTAGCTTCTTTGGGTTTGTGGAGTGAAGTGTGGGCATCCTGTATTTTATGGCTAATATCCACCTATAAGTATTTACTTGGCATGTCTTTTAGATCTGGGTTACCTTTGAAATATTTGAGCGCTTTTTCTCTTATAATAGTTCTGTACAATAAGATCTTGAATGTATTTGTAGTAACTCAGGATGATATTCTCAAGCTCCACCCATTTGTCTGCAAAATTCATGATGTCTTTTTCAAATACCTGAATAATATTCCACTGTGTAGGTGTACCACATTTTCTTCTACATTCTTCAGTGGAGAGACACCTAGGTAGTTTCTAGTTTCTAGCATTCTCTCAAGTTTTAATATTTATTTGCATCTCATTCCAAGATTTAGATTTTTTTGTTGATTTCTACTTTGACTGCCCATCATTCTGCAATGTGTTGGTTAATTAATAGCGTATGATAAAATGAGCCTTACTTATATAACACATTTTCCTACCATATAGTACAATAACTAACTGGTTAAGGGCTGTAGATAGGAATAATAATTTAACCCATATATTACTATAGAATTTATAAATAATGATTTGTAACATAGTAATATGTCATATATGTAGCTAGCCTTTCTGAAGATGCAGGCATATGTTGCATGGATGTGGACAGCATTCTGTAGGAAAGCAGTCTGATTTTCATGGTTAGAACTAAATGTGCAAAAAAGTGAACCATCTGGGTTTATCTTCTGAGCTGCATGCAGACTTATCAGCACAGACTACTCAGTGAGGGGCCTTAACATTTCTCCAACTGACTCATAAACCAATTGTTATTGGTCTATAATAAATAAATTAATAGTCTATCTGATTTCACTTCTCCTTATATCCAATTTATATCTCTCTCTTGCGTTACTGTTCTAGGCATGTCTTTGACCATTGTACTGACTAAGAGTACAGACACTGGAAATCCTGATTTATTCTACATTTTAAAGAATATTCAGTTTCTTCCTTTTAATGTGAATGCATTTATTGATTTTTTTCATTTATAACCTTTGTTTTCTTGATGTATATTTTGCAATTCTAGAATTTTTTAGGACTTTGATGGAATAGTCAGGCTATATGAATTAAGATGATCATGCAATTTAATTAAATAAGTTAACATGCAGTATTATTGATCTGGGTAGCTTCAAGTATAAAAATTCTTTAGATACATTCAACACACAATGACCCCCAATAACATGATGCTCATACATCATAGAAGCTGAACACCTCAAATTTTCAACGACATTGGTGCCAATCTGATTTGCCTTTTCACAACTTCTTTTTATTATATTTTTACTAGGTCTCTAGGCAATACGTTATTTGATGGTATAGCTTCTATCATCTTTGGTTTGTTACTTTTCAGAATAAATCATTGTTTAACTTGTTGTATAGCCATTTGTACTGGCTAATTTCCTGTGTCAACTTGACACAAGCTGGAGTTATCACAGAAAAGGAGCATCAGTTGTGGAAATGCCTTCACAAGACCCAGCTGTAAGGCATTTTCTCAACTAGAGGTCAAGGTGGGAGGACCCAGCCCATTGTGGGTGGTGCTGTCCCAGGGCTGGTGGTCTTGGGTTCTATAAGAGAGCAAGCTGAGCAAGCCAGAAGAAGCAAGCCAGTAAGAAACATCCCTCCATGCCCTCTGCATCAGCTCCTGCTTCCTGACCTGCTTGAGTTCCAGTCCTGACTTCCTTTGGTGAGGAAACAGCAATGTGGAAGTAAGCTGAGTAAACCCTTTCCTCCCCACTTGCTTCTTGGTCATGATGTTTGTGCAGAAATAAAAACCCTGACTAAGACATCATTATACTTTTTTTTTCATAAATGAGGACTGAATTCAGGGCCTTTCACTCGCTAGGCGAGCTCTCTACCACTAAGCTAAATCCCTAACTTCATAACCAGTGGACTTTTAAGTGGCAAACAATAAGATAAGCTCTTATTTATTGTATGTCCTAAGTTCCTAGACTCCCTGCACATTTGTCCTCTCATGGTTCTCTCAATTTTGAAATCAACCAAGCCAATCAAAACCTTCACAATTTTTTATTCTCCCTGATCTGACCCTTTCCATTATTCTTTACCTAAAAAGAATTTTTTTCATAAGTTGGCTAGGTTTTATGTAAGCAAGTATTATGGAAATGACTATATATGATCTGCCTTTTGATTATGTCAGAGTCAACTAAGTAGTTACTTGTTACACATGGCAAGCCTGCCAAATTATCTTTCATGTTACATTAACATATCTTATATGTTCCATTTCTTTTGATTCTCTGTGGTAAAGCATAATCTGGAAAATGCTAAGTAATGAGGTTTGCATTAAAACTTTGGCAGAACACATCTACCTTTCTGTATTATTGTATTAGTGAATTCAACAACATCATACTTACTGTACAGAACAAATACAGATGAACCCTCATATTTATAAGTTCTTTGTATGATATCATTGAAAATCTCTAAAACTTAGAAAGTGTATTAGTCTCCTAAACAAAGTGCAAGTCAGAATTTAAAATATGTAATAATTATTTTATATCAATAATTAAAATTTTACAGGGCTTTTACTCTTATAATAGTTCTGTACTATAAGATGTTGCATGTATTTATGAGGATGACTGTACATTCTTGTCTATATTCATATTTCTCTCTCCTTTTCATTTTTGCTTTCCTAAAGGACTTGTTTAAAACATGGTCTTTTTAAAAAAATTATTAGGTATATTTTTTTACTTACATTTCAAACGTTATTCCCCTTTCCGGTTTCCTATCCATAAGCCCCCATTCCTTCCCCTCCCCCTCCCCCATACGGGTATTCTCCCTATACTTCTCCCTTACTACCCCCCCACATTTCCCTGCACTGGGGCTCCAACACTGGCAGGACAAAGGGCTTCCCCTTCCCTGGTGTCCCAACAAGTCTATTCTCTGTTACATATGCAGTTGGAGCCCTGGGTCAGTCCATGTATAGTCTTTTGTTAGTGGTTTAGTCCCTGGAAGCTCTGGTCTTAATGCAACATTGACAACTAAAAGTGTCACAATGAACATCTCTTATCATAAACTTATTGGCCAAGTCCATCTTAATGAAATATTCAAATTGTTTCTTAACTCAGCAAGTCTTCTTTAAAATTCATCTCACCATCTTGCCTAATTCTCAATTCTAATAATACTCCATTGATTTATTTATGTACAGAACATAGTCTTCATAGTTGTTTCATTAAGGACAAAATTTAATGGACAAATTTTTTCTTCATGATATCTTAGTAGTCTAGGTTTAAAAGTTTTATGATGTATTTTCTTCATTATAGTCATTTCATTTTTAACAATTTCATATATATATATATATATATATATATATATATTCTATGTGTTATATTCATACCTCATAAAACATTATCTATATCACCACCTCCAAGATCTGGGAAACAACACAGAAATGAAATAGAAATATTATTTTACTTTTCTAAAAGACGTTGGAAAATTTCTATTAACTTAATTAAACAAAATTTAGGTTCAATGTGTCTGTGCAGGCATGAATGGTTCTGTGTTCTGCTCTAAACTCTGTTTTTGTATGCTTTGAGGGGACCTCAGGGAAGCTTTGAAATTGAGATATAGATGCAATGACTTTTGATGATGTGCATGTGAACTTCACTGGAGAAGAGTGGAATTTGCTGGATCCCTTCCTGAAGGGTCTCTACAAAGATGTGATGTTGGAGACCTACTAGAACCTCACTGCTATAGTCCTGTTGTTACCTCCTCTCAGTACGGCCTCCCAGAATTCCTAATCCCATTCCTTTTTCCTGTCTCTAAGAGCATGACTCAATGCACCAACCCCAACTCAGAGGACCAGAAAACATCTTTAACAAAATCACAGGAGAAAACTTCCCCAACCTAAAAAAAGAGATGAGCATAAATATACAAGAAGATTATAGATTCCCATAAATATACAAGAAGTGTATGATCCCCAAATAGATGCTATCAAAAAAGAAAACCCTCTATCACATAATAATCAAAATATTAAATGCACAGAACAACAGCAACAGCAGCAGAAACAACAGCAACAACAACAACAACAACAACAGCAACAACAACAACAACAACAACAGCAACAACAATAACAAAAGAATATTAAAAGCTGTAAGGGAAAAAGGCCAAATAACATATGAAGAAGACCTATCAGAATTATACCAGACTTCTAAACAGAGACCGTAAAAGCCAGAAGATCCTGAATTGAGGTGATGCAGACCACAAAAGAACATAAATACCAGCTTAGGCTACTATGCCTTGCAAAATTCTCAATTATCAAAGATGGAGAAAATAAAATATTCCATGACAAAGCCAAATTTAAACATTATCTATCCACCAATCTATCTCTACAGGTTGATTCTAGAAGAAAAACTCCAATGAAACACCTACAGCATAGAGAATACAAGAAATTAACCATCTCACAAAACAAAACCAAAAGGAGAAAATCACATACACATAATGCCACCTACAGCAACAAACATAAGAGAAACCAACACTCATCTCTCTTTAATATCTCTCAATATCAATGGACTTAACTCCCCAGTAAAAAGACATCAACTAACAGACTGGATACACAAGCAGGATCCAGCATTTTGCTGCATACAAGAAACAAAATTCAGTTACCAAGGCAGACATTACCTCAGAATGAAAGACTAGGATAAAGCAAATGGTCCCAAGCAAATAGTCCCAAGAAACAAATGGAAATTGCTATTCTATTAGCCAATAAAATACACTTTCAACTAAAAGCTATCAAGATGGGAAAGAATATTTCATATTCCTCAAAAGAAAAATCCAAGAAAAAGTCTTAATTTTGAACATTTAAACCACAAATGTAAGAGCATCCTTTCCAAAAAAGAAACTTTACTAAAGTTCAAAACACACATTGAATCCCACACAACAATAGTGGGAGACATCAATCCTCTACTCTCACCAATGGACAGGTCATTGAAACAGAAACTAAAGACACAGTGAATCTAATACTTGTTATAAACCAAATGGATTTAACAGATATGTACAGAACATTTCACCCTAAAAGAAAAATACCTTCTTCTCAGCACTTCATGGTACCTTCTCAAAAATTGACCATATAATCAGTCACAAAACAAGCCTCAAAAGATACAAGAAGATTGAAATCAGCTCATGCATCCTATCAGATCACCATAGACTAAGGCTAGACCTCAATATCAACAAAAACAACAGAAAACTCACTCCTATACTAATGGAAACTGAACAACTCTCTACTCCATTATCTGTTGGTAATGGAAGAAATAAAGAAATTAAGGACTTCCTGGAATTCAAAAAATGATGACACAGCATACCCAAACTTATAGGACACTATGAAAGTAATGCTAAGAGGAAAATTTATAGCATTCCTTGCTCTTGTAAAATAATTGGAGAGATTCTAAACTAACAACTTAATAGCACACCTGGAAGCCCTAGATGGAAAAGAAGAAAATTCAACAAAGAGGAGTATAATGGTAGGAAATAGTCAAACTCAGGGCCTAAATCAACTAAATAGAAACAAAGAGAATGATAGAAAGAATCAACTAAACCAACTGAAGGGCACAGAGACAGTATCCAAATTAAACAAGAAATAAAAAAGGAGCCACACCCGCGGATCCCGGCCCGCAGCAGCTCTCTGCTCCCAGACCCGGTGAGAGAGAGACCCAACCGCCTGGTCAGGTGGGCACTCCTGAGGCTGCAGAGCAGAAGAGACCACCAACACTGCTCACCCCTGCCCACATCCCTGGCCCAAGAGGAAACTGTATAAGGCCTCTGGGCTCCCATGGGGGAGGGCCCAGGAGCGGCAGGACCCCTGCCAGAGACACCGCCGGACCCTGAAGGAAACAGACCGGATAAACAGTTCTCTGCACCCAAATCCCGTGGGAGGGAGAGCTAAACCTTCAGAGAGGCAGACAGGCCTGGGAAACCAGAAGAGACTGCTCCCTGCACACACATCTCGGACGCCAGAGGAAAAAGCCAAAGACCATCTGGAACCCTGGTGCACTGAAGCTCCCGGAAGGGGCGGCACAGGTCTTCCTGGTTGCTGCCGCTGCAGAGAGCCCCTGGGCAGCACCCCACGAGCGAACTTGAGCCTCGGGACCACAGGTAAGACCAAATTTTCTGCTGCAAGAAAGCTGCCTGGTGAACTCAAGACACAGGCCCACAGGAACAGCTGAAGACCTGTAGAGAGGAAAAACTACACGCCCGAAAGCAGAACACTCTGTCCCCATAACTGACTGAAAGAGAGGAAAACAGGTCTACAGCACTCCTGACACACAGGCTTATAGGACAGTCTAGCCACTGTCAGAAATAGCAAAACAAAGTAACACTAGAGATAATCTGATGGCGAGAGGCAAGCGCAGGAACCCAAGCAACAGAAACCAAGACTACATGCCATCATCGGAGCCCAATTCTCCCACCAAAACAAACATGGAATATCCAAACACACCAGAAAAGCAAGATCTAGTTTCAAAATCATATTTGATCATGATGCTGGAGGACTTCAAGAAAGACTTGAACACACTTAGGGAAGCACAGGAAAACATTAATAAACAAGTAAAAGCCTACAGAGAGGAATCGCAAAAATCCCTGAAAGAATTCCAGGAAAACACAATCAAACAGTTGAAGGAATTAAAAATGGAAATAGAAGCAATCAAGAAAGAACACATGGAAACAACCCTGGATATAGAAAACCAAAAGAAGAGACAAGGAGCTGTAGATACAAGCTTCACCAACAGAATACAAGAGATGGAAGAGAGAATCTCAGGAGCAGAAGATTCCATAGAAATCATTGACTCAACTGTCAAAGATAATGTAAAGCGGAAAAAGCTACTGGTCCAAAACATACAGGAAATCCAGGACTCAATGAGAAGATCAAACCTAAGGATAATAGGTATAGAAGAGAGTGAAGACTCCCAGCTCAAAGGACCAGTAAATATCTTCAACAAAATCATAGAAGAAAACTTCCCTAACCTAAAAAAAGAGATACCCATAGACATACAAGAAGCCTACAGAACTCCAAATAGATTGGACCAGAAAAGAAACACCTCCCGTCACATAATTGTCAAAACACCAAACGCACAAAATAAAGAAAGAATATTAAAAGCAGTAAGGG
Organism: Rattus norvegicus; assembly: GCF_021556685.1. Taxonomy (NCBI): domain Eukaryota; kingdom Metazoa; phylum Chordata; class Mammalia; order Rodentia; family Muridae; genus Rattus; species Rattus norvegicus. Next base: position 81,819,104 of record NC_141535.1, read on the forward strand.
AAAAAGGTCAAGTAACATATAAAGGGAGACCTATAAGAATCACACCAGACTTCTCGCCAGAAACTATGAAGGCCAGAAGATCCTGGACTGATGTTATACAGACCCTAAGAGAACACAAATGCCAGCCCAGATTACTGTATCCAGCAAAACTCTCAATTAACATTGATGGAGAAACCAAGATATTCCATGACAAAACCAAATTTACACAATATCTTTCTACAAATCCAGCACTACAAAGGATAATAAATGGTAAAGCCCAACATAAGGAGGCAAGCTATACCCTAGAAGAAGCAAGAAACTAATCGTCTTGGCAACAAAACAAAGAGAATGAAAGCACACAAACATAACCTCACATCCAAATATGAATATAACGGGAAGCAATAATCACTATTCCTTAATATCTCTCAATATCAATGGCCTCAACTCCCCAATAAAAAGACATAGATTAACAAACTGGATACGCAACGAGGACCCTGCATTCTGCTGCCTACAGGAAACACACCTCAGAGACAAAGACAGACACTACCTCAGAGTGAAAGGCTGGAAAACAACTTTCCAAGCAAATGGTCAGAAGAAGCAAGCTGGAGTAGCCATTGTAATATCAAATAAAATCAATTTCCAACTAAAAGTCATCAAAAAAGATAAGGAAGGACACTTCATATTCATCAAAGGAAAAATCAACCAAGATGAACTCTCAATCCTAAATATCTATGCCCCAAATACAAGGGCACCTACATACGTAAAAGAAACCTTACTAAAGCTCAAAACACACATTGCACCTCACACAATAATAGTGGGAGATTTCAACACCCCACTCTCATAAATGGACAGATCATGGAAACAGAAATTAAACAGTGATGTAGACAGACTAAGAGAAGTCATGAGCCAAATGGACTTAACGGATATTTATAGAACATTCTATCCTAAAGCAAAAGGATAGACCTTCTTCTCAGCTCCTCATGGTACTTTCTCCAAAATTGACCATATAATTGGTCAAAAAACGGGCCTCAACAGGTACAGAAAGATAGAAATAATCCCATGCGTGCTATCGGACCACCACGGCCTAAAACTGGTCTTCAATAACAATAAGGGAAGAATGCCCACATATACGTGGAAATTGTACAATGCTCTACTCAATGATAACCTGGTCAAGGAAGAAATAAAGAAAGAAATTAAAAACTTTTTAGAATTTAATGAAAATGAAGATACAACATACTCAAACTTATGGGACACAATGAAAGCTGTGCTAAGAGGAAAACTCATAGCGCTGAGTGCCTGCAGAAAGAAACAGGAAAGAGCATATGTCAGCAGCTTGACAGCACACCTAAAAGCTCTAGAACAAAAAGAAGCAAATACACCCAGGAGGAGTAGAAGGCAGGAAATAATCAAACTCAGAGCTGAAATCAACCAAGTAGAAACAAAAAGGACCATAGAAAGAATCACCAGAACCAAAAGTTGGTTCTTTGAGAAAATCAACAAGATAGATAAACCCTTAGCCAGACTAACGAGAGGACACAGAGAGTGTGTCCAAATTAACAAAATCAGAAATGAAAAGGGAGACATAACTACAGATTCGGAGGAAATTCAAAAAATCATCAGATCTTACTATAAAAACCTATATTCAACAAAATTTGAAAATCTTCAGGAAATGGACAATTTCCTAGACAGATACCAGGTATCGAAGTTAAATAAGGAACAGATAAACCAGTTAAACAACCCCATAACTCCTAAGGAAATAGAAGCAGTCATTAAAGGTCTCCCAACCAAAAAGAGCCCAGGTCCAGACGGTTTTAGTGCAGAATTCTATCAAACCTTCATAGAAGACCTCATACCAATATTATCCAAACTATTCCACAAAATTGAAACAGATGGAGCCCTACCGAATTCCTTCTACGAAGCCACAATTACTCTTATACCTAAACCACACAAAGACACAAGAAAGAGAACTTCAGACCAATTTCCCTTATGAATATCGACGCAAAAATACTCAATAAAATTCTGGCAAACCGAATTCAAGAGCACATCAAAACAATCATCCACCATGATCAAGTAGGCTTCATCCCAGGCATGCAGGGATGGTTTAATATACGGAAAACCATCAACGTGATCCATTATATAAACAAACTGAAAGAACAGAACCACATGATCATTTCATTAGATGCTGAGAAAGCATTTGACAAAATTCAACACCCCTTCATGATAAAAGTCCTGGAAAGAATAGGAATTCAAGGCCCATACCTAAACATAGTAAAAGCCATATACAGCAAACCAGTTGCTAACATTAAACTAAATGGAGAGAAACTTGAAGCAATCCCACTAAAATCAGGGACTAGACAAGGCTGCCCACTCTCTCCCTACTTATTCAATATAGTTCTTGAAGTTCTAGCCAGAGCAATCAGACAACAAAAGGAGATCAAAGGGATACAGATCGGAAAAGAAGAGGTCAAAATATCACTATTTGCAGATGACATGATAGTATATTTAAGTGATCCCAAAAGTTCCACCAGAGAACTACTAAAGCTGATAAACAACTTCAGCAAAGTGGCTGGGTATAAAATTAACTCAAATAAATCAGTTGCCTTCCTCTATACAAAAGAGAAACAAGCCGAGAAAGAAATTAGGGAAACGACACCCTTCATAATAGACCCAAATAATATAAAGTACCTCGGTGTGACTTTAACCAAGCAAGTAAAAGATGTGTACAATAAGAACTTCAAGACACTGAGGAAAGAAATTGAAGAAGACCTCAGAAGATGGAAAGATCTCCCATGCTCTTGGATTGGCAGGATTAATATGGTAAAAATGGCCATTTTACCAAAAGCAATCTACAGATTCAATGCAATCCCCATCAAAATACCAATCCAATTCTTCAAAGAGTTAGACAGAACAATTTGTAAATTCATCTGGAATAACAAAAAACCCAGGATAGCTAAAGCTATCCTCAACAATAAAAGGACTTCAGGGGGAATCACTATCCCTGAACTCAAGCAGTATTACAGAGCAATAGTGATAAAAACTGCATGGTATTGGTACAGAGACAGACAGATAGACCAATGGAATAGAATTGAAGACCCAGAAATGAACCCACACACCTATGGTCACTTGATTTTTGACAAAGGAGCCAAAACCATCCAATGGAAAAAAGATAGCATTTTCAGCAAATGGTGCTGGTTCAACTGGAGGGCAACATGTAGAAGAATGCAGATCGATCCATCCTTATCACCCTGTACAAAGCTTAAGTCCAAGTGGATCAAGGACCTCCACATCAAACCAGACACACTCAAACTAATAGAAGAAAATCTAGGGAAGCATCTGGAACACATGGGCACTGGAAAAAATTTCCTGAACAAAACACCAATGGCTTATGCTCTAAGATGAAGAATCGACAAATGGGATCTCATAAAACTGCAAAGCTTCTGTAAGGCAAAGGACACTGTGGTTAGGACAAAACGGCAACCAACAGATTGGGAAAAGATCTTTACCAATCCTACAACAGATAGAGGCCTTATTTCCAAAATATACAAAGAACTCAAGAAGTTAGACCGCAGGGAAACAAATAACACTATTAAAAAATGGGGTTCAGAGCTAAACAAAGAATTCACAGCTGAGGAATGCCGAATGGCGGAGAAACACCTAAAGAAATGTTCAACATCTTTAGTCATAAGGGAAATGCAAATCAAAACAACCCTGAGATTTCACCTCACACCAGTGCGATTGGCTAAGATCAAAAACTCAGGTGACAGCAGATGCTGGCGAGGATGTGGAGAAAGAGGAACACTCCTCCATTGTTGGTGGGATTGCAGACTGGTAAAACCATTCTGGAAATCAGTCTGGAGGTTCCTCAGAAAATTGGACATTTAACTGCCTGAGAATCCAGCTATACCTCTCTTGGGCATATACCCAAAAGATGCCTCAACATATAAAAGAGACACGTGCTCCACTATGTTCATTGCAGCCTTATTTATAATAGCCAGAAAATGGAAAGAACCCAGATGCCCTTCAACAGAGGAATGGATACAGAAAATGTGGTACATCTACACAATGGAATATTACTCAGCTATCAAAAACAACGAGTTTATGAAATTCGTAGGCAAATGGTTGGAACTGGAAAATATCATCCTGAGTGAGCTAACCCAATCACAGAAAGACATACATGGTATGCACTCATTGATAAGTGGCTATTAGCCCAAATGCTTGAATTACCCTAGATCCCTAGAACAAACGAAACTCAAGACGGATGATCAAAATGTGAATGCTTCACTCCTTCTTTAAATGAGGAAAAAGAATACTCTTGGCAGGGAAGGGAGAGGCAAAGATTAAAACAGAGACTGAAGGAACACCCATTCAGAGCCTGCCCCACATGTGGCCCATACATATACAGCCACCCAATTAGACAAGATGGATGAAGCAAAGAAGTGCAGACCGACAGGAGCCGGATGTAGATCGCTCCTGAGAGACACAGCCAGAATACAGCAAATATAGAGGCGAATGCCAGCAGCAAACCACTGAACTGAGAATAGGTCCCCTATTGAAGGAATCAGAGAAAGAACTGGAAGAGCTTGAAGGGGCTCGAGACCCCAAAAGTACAACAATGCCAAGCAACCAGAGCTTCCAGGGACTAAGCCACTACCTAAAGACTATACATGGACTGACCCTGGACTCTGACCCCATAGGTAGCAATGAATATCCTAGTAAGAGCACCAGTGGAAGGGGAAGCCCTGGGTCCTGCTAAGACTGAACCCCCAGTGAACTAGTCTATGGGGGGAGGGCGGCAATGGGGGGAGGGTTGGGAGGGGAACACCCATAAGGAAGGGGAGGGGGGAGGGGGATGTTTGCCCGGAAACCGGGAAAGGGAATAACACTCGAAATGTATATAAGAAATACTCAAGTTAATAAAAAAAAAAATCAAAAAAAAAAATCAAAAAGGAGACAAAAGAAACTGAAGAAATAAAAAAACAAACAAACAGATTCTACCAAATAAGCTTATACACAACAAAACTGGAAACTCTAGATGAAATGGATGATTTTTAGACAGATACTACATAGCAAACTTACATTAAGAGCAGGTAAACTACCTAAACTGGCCCATATTCCCTAAAGACATAGAAGAAGTCATCCAAAACATCCCAACCAAAAATGCCCATGGCTAGATGGCTTTAGTGTGAAATTCTATCAGAATTTCTAAGAAAAGCTAATACTAACACTCCTCAAACTATTCCATAAATATATACATATAAAAAGAAACACTACCAAGTTCATTCTATAAAGCCACAGTTACTCTGATGCCTAAATCACACTAAAACCCAATAAAGAGAACTTCAAACCAATTTTGTTTGTGAATATCAATGCAAAAGTAATAAAATTCTAAGAAACTGAACAAGACCAAATCATTCTGTGCTGAAGTTATTCCCCAAATGAAGACTAAGGATAGAGGATCTCCTTAGGACCACGTCTTTGTTGTTTGCTTATCCTACTCCCATTGGCTGGAGCATTCAACAGTTGCAGAAGACTTGCCATGTGTAGTATTGAGGTCTATACTTTTTAAACAGTATGGAGCTTGTGTTCTCCAGCATTCCTGTCTTAACATGCCAACCGGAATGTCACTTACCCACATACATGTCCTACATGTCACTGTACACCTACTGAAAATGGAAGTTTTATTACAAATAGATTCAGGTGTTTCTCTTATGTTCAGGTTCATACTAGGGACAACTTATAAAAGTAGATACCATACAAGCTTATGCACATGTGCAGGAGGTGCTGCTGGTTGGTTGATTTGGGTCAAAGCTTATTGTGGCTAAACATACAAAGCAGTTCTAACTGACTTCTGTTGTGATTAGTTTCTAAAAGCAAAGAATTTAAGACAATATGCAATCAACTTGCACATAAGAAAGTTTCCTTATAATATTAGTAACAACACAAAATGGCAGGCTCGCCATGTAAGAGTTACTTAGAGGCCTTAACTTTCCATCTAGTTTTTCAATTTTATGCATTCCCTAACAGTTGACATGTTTCCTCATAATATATATATCTATTATATAATATATATGAAAAATAATATATTATATATGAAAAATAAACTAAATTATAATCTTCTGCGTTTCCTTGACTTACTTTATAAATGTAGGTCTATGACCCACCATTTGCATTTAGAACAGTTTAAATTCCAAGGCTCATTGCAATCCACATGCAAGTTTGGTAGTTAGGGCAGTATATTTCACTAAGTGCTTTTGCAGGAGTTCTTGAAGCCCTGCAAATTATATTTTTCCTTTCTTTCATTTTCAAGTTGCAATAAATTTTCATAAACAGTGTTAGTATCACTTGGCAAGTTCTGCAAAAATACAACATGCTGTGTTTATTGCTGGAGTTGTATTGATCCTATAATGACTTTGAAGAAATTTACACTTTCACATTGCAATGCTTCCAAACCATGGATATAGCATGTATACGTCTAGATTTTTTTAAGTAATATTTTGTGATCTCTACTGTGTATGTCTTGTGCAATACACACCATTTTTAGTATTATCCACATATCATGTTTTAAAAATAAATACACATCATGAATTTTGTCCTTCATAGCAACTCTGGATTTTTGCCAATGAGATAGAAGGAATCATGATGCATGCCCAGGATTTGGGAAGCCTCCTGTCATCCAACATGATGAAGGCAATCTGGTGCAGATTCACCTTTTTTGGCTCTATTTGGTCACTAGCCATGTTCCTGGCATAAGGAGAGACATCCTTGGTCAATCATGTTTTGCTGAGCTAACTGTCTAGATGTGTGAACAAAGATGGGAGAGAAGGTCAGTCCAAGTCAAAGAAGCAACCAGTAAGAATTGTGAATCTCAGAAAGAGGTAATATTTTAAAGAACTCAAATTTGGAGAAGCTTATTATGTGCCAAAGACAACATGAACTCTTACCTTTATGCCTATGTATACCAAGTTTTCCCTTTATTTTCTACAGATTTTCTCTCGTTTGCTTTTTATGAAACCTTTTATAGGAATGGAGTACTAAAATAAAGGCAAACAGGGAGATGCTTTGTTCTGTACAATGGAATAATCTTTTCATGAGTGAAATGTTTACTACTGATCTTTCCCATGCTATGAGAAAATACATGCAAAAACAGCCTAGGAAAGCACAGGATGATTTTGGCTCACAGTTCAGAGTGCAGTCTGTCACAGTAAGTGAAGCATGGTGGCAGAAGTGCGAATCTGCCACTTGCGTTGCCTCCATACTCAGAAATCAAAAAAAGAGATTAAGGTTGGTGCTAAACCTGTTTTCTACTTTTTATTCAACCCACAACCCCAGGCGATGAGATGATGTGACTCATATTTAGGGTGAGTCTTGCCAGCTTAATAATTGAGTCTAATATCTTTCTTTCAGGCATAGTCAGAAATTTATCTCCTGACTGATTCTAGATTTTGTCAAGTTGACAATATTATCCATTGTTATATTGTTTAATTTTATTTCCAAACAAAAGTAAAATACTCATGCTTTATAGTGTGAAATTGCTAATAATGCAGATATTCTTTTAAATATTTCTGTTTAAAATTATTTTAAATATTATTTTTTCAAGAGAGTATTAGAAGGCATTTATTAAATGAACTCCTTTATACTGGTTAGGATGGCTCATGAATAGAAAATGGTAATTAGATTTACAGATAAGAGCGTAGACTCAGAATCTACCATACCACTATCTCTTTAGTATAATTGTTCATTTCCAAAATGTATAGGGTACCGCCCAAACCTAGGAAGGTGAGACAGGGTCCAGTTCAGAGCCATAGAGTATACCAGCTGAGGATATGAAGTGATTCTGCAGAATAAAAACAGACTTAAATGGAAGATGGATTATTGACAATTGGGTTTGAATGGTAACTGGGAGCCCATAAGGAGGGCTCGTGGGCATTCCTACATGTCCTTCTCTCTACCCTGTGGAGACAGTTCTTCTCAGTAGCCAGTTGCCCTAACCTTCTCTAATGAGACTCATCATCAGATTGGCGTCCTGAGAATTGTAGAACCTCTAGATGCAAATGACTCCACAAGGTGTGTTCCTTCTATCCTTCCTGTAATCCTTCTTCTAACTGATATAGATAAATCTTTCTAGAGACACTATAACAGTTTCTTGCAATAGAAGATCATATGCCTGCAATGCCTAGGTTTGGGTCTAATCGTTGGGAAAAATGCGTATGTATATTTATGCTAATTATTTTAATTTCATCTGTAATAAAGTAAATATATATATATATCCTGTTATCTTATAGATTTGCACATTTTATTCTTATGCTAATCAGCAAGCAGAAACCTCCTGTTCCTTTTTTGTGAGGGCCAGGTTTCAACAACCTCTGCCCTCTTTACAACATGAAATACCATTTGTGCTGTCAGTGCCCTTAAGCAAACCTATTATCAACACTGGGAAAACAGCCAGTTTGCATTCTGTTTTCTTTTCTTTTATTTGATTCTTTGAGTTGTTATGCATTATATTTTACTTAGAGGCATTTTTACTTTCTTGACATTTATGCAATTACAAGTTGGGCAAAACACCATAAAATCACCACAAGAAGTATAATAATGCTACTGTGGAACTGCCTTGAGTAGGTATGATGAGCAATTTTCAGTGTGACATAAATGTCATGTACTATTAGGAAAATGGCCTCTAACAACATAGTTTATTGTTTTATTAGAGTCATGTGAATGAACTAGACATTTTAAATAAGTATTCACAATTAACTTTTATTTCTGACATATTGTTTGATAATTATATAGTAATGATGACAAGGACAAAGAATTTTTTCATAATTTTCAAGTCACTTTTGGACAACGTCTCTTCTATTGAATTGAAATATGACATTTGCCAAAAGTTTAATTAATATATCAAAGATATCACGTTCAATTATTCTAAATAAGGGCCCTTCTACCAAAGCATACATAAATACTAGTCTAGAGATTCTTTTGATCGTTATATCATATGATAAGGATATACTTCTAGGAGAATTGTGGTTTCAACTCAGATTTAATTTTCAGATTCAACATGCTGTCATATTCACTACATATTGATTTTACCAATAATTGAATAAAAAATTGTCTATCTTGATGGCCTCAGGACAGATGTAGAGTCTGAAAGTAATGTCTCAGTATAAATAAATAGATAAAAACATAGGTATAAGAATCTTCAATAAATGCCCTAATTAAAACTTTTTCCTACTTAAAAAATACTTGTCTATCTTTTTGGTTCTTTTTTTTTTTTTTTCGGAGCTGGGGACCGAACCCAGGGCCTTGCGCTTCCTAGGTGAGCGCTCTACCACTGAGCTAAATCCCCAGCCCCGTCTATCTTTTTCCTGTTAGTATTTCTCTTGGTGTTTTTGTCTTATTGAGTTACTATTAATTTGTTTTGATATTTGATTATTTCTGAGGAAGGAACAAGAGACAGAACAACTATAAAGTTGGGTAGTAAGGAGATGGGGGGGTAGTTGCAAGGAGTTGTGGGAAGAAAATAAGATCAAAATATTTTGCCCAAAATGTTTTAATAAAAAAGAATATTGATATTATAATACTAAGAATTCAGTGCTAAAATAAAATTATTGATATGTGTAATATAAAATACAGAAGAATATGTAAGTAAATTACTACTACACATTTGTGACATAAATCACCATGCAAATTCTTAAAATTTAAGTATGTCCTTACAGAAAGTGTCATTGAAACTAACAAATTGGGAAACAAATTGAAGCTTGTCTAAACTTTCATTAACAGTACTCAATTTATTTGTATATGCAATAGGAGATACAATTTTCAACTAATATACTCATATATTTATTTAAAACTATTTAAATAGACTTAACTACATAGAAACTTTTAATAGTTAATGCACCCTAAGAGTCTTCATTTCAATGCTTGTTATCTAGGTAGTTTTCTCATTTGCAGGACATTAAGCAAACCTTGACATGTGGCTGGTTAAATGGCATATATCCGTGAGATCCGGTCCTTTAGGCTACACTCTCCTTTGTTAGTTATTTCTTGCCTCACTCTACTCTTTCCTGGTGGCCAGAGATGTACAGTTATTTCTTCCATATGCTCCTGCCACCATGACATACACTATAGCAGGACACAGAGACTATGGCTAACACACAGTATATATAGTGTGACACACTACATAGCAAGACACACAGGCGATGCATGTTTTTATCCTTTTATTTTCAGCTTTTCTTTTTTTTTTCAAAAATGAGAGACCTTATTAAGGGTATCATGAAGTCTACCAAAGGTCAAAATTTGTTCAGTCTTCCTTTCAGCTCCTTGGTGAAGATGGAGATGAACACGATCAATAGAAAATGGATAGCCAGCACACAGCACTCTTTTCTGATGAAAAACAGAGTCTAGTGTTGCTATGCTGTCCTGTTCAGCTTATTCTGACCATTCTGAGTGTGAATCAACTCCGTGACACAGAAAACAGGCTTTCGGGATGTTTTAAAAAGATAATGTGTCTTCCTATTTTTATTATTCTTATCTCCTCCTAGTTAGCAAGAAATCTCAGTTCCACTGCTTGTATTGGTTTTTCAAATAGAGTTATTCGAATGTAGCTTTCAAGTGGGCCCAATGATACAGAAAATGTATATTGCCTAAAGTATCTCTACTTAAGAGACAACAGTCATTTGACTTTCAAACCAAAAATACTTAATAAGAACCTGGGTACATTTTCACTGTGGAATGTCTTCAGCTTTGGTTGTTTCTAATCTTCTCACAGAGCACAGTTGCTGTGATGGGTGTGTTGGGAGGTGCTGAATTGGACCGGAATGTCAGTTTACTAATCACAATGGCAACCAGGAGACCAGAAAAGAATGCCAATTGGAGAACAGGAGCCTTGCCATTTACATTGTGCATCAACTGAGTTAAATTGTACTACCCTCATCTTATAAATGAGGGTGTAAGCATAAAAATTAAAAAAAAAAAAGCTATCATACTTCCAAACTGAAAAAGGTAATAAACATTAACTCAAGCATTAAGTCCAAACTTCTAGCCCCAAGCCAGCTCCCTCTTCACCATCCTACTTCCACAATACCCAACCTTGTCTCTTAAGTATAGATACGTTTGCTAGCTTTTATCTATGTTTTTAATGATAATAGAGCACAAAGAACAAAGCTGAACACTTTAAATGCATTCAGTCTATCAAGAAAAGTGCTGTGAGGGATTATCTTGATTAGGTTAGTTAAGGTTGTAAGACAGATACTTAGCCTGGAGAAGAAACTGGGCAGCTTTTGTGCTTTCATCTGTCTCTACTCTCTGACTATGAGAACTATAATGAGAACAGCATTTCCCACCCCTGAGGCCATGCCTTCTACACCATGATAGTAAGACCCCTAACTTACGAGCTAAAATAAACCCTTCCTTAAGTTGCTTTGACAGGTATTTGACCCAGGAATGAGAAAAGTAGCTAATACAAAATGTTTAATGCTTTCAACAAATTTTAAGAGCACAGGGAAAATAAATTACTCTGGGCAACAGGAATAAATAAAAATGTACTAAGTTTTAAATTTACTTTCTTTTTCTGTCAAAACACCTTTGTTTTTCCACCTTTTATCAAAAAATAGATTCTTTTCTCATAGAGTAAATATGATTACAGTTTCCCCTCTGTCTACTTCTTCCAGCTTCTCTGCCTCCTCTCCTATCTTTTTTTTATTATTTTTTTTATTTTTATTTTTTATTTATTTATTTTTTTATTAACTTGAGTATTTCTTATATACATTTCAAGTGTTATTCCCTTTCCCGGTTTCCGAGCAAACATCTCCCTCACCCCTCCCCTTCTTTATGGGTGTTCCCCTCCCCATCCTCCCCGCCTTGTCGCCCTCCCCCCAACAATCTAGTTCACTGGGGGTTCAGTCTTAGCAAGACCCAGGTCTTCCCCTTCCACTGGTGCTCTTACTAGGATATTCATTGCTACCTATGAGGTCAGAGTCCAGGGTCAGTCCATGTATAGTCTTTAGGTAGTGACTTAGTCCCTGGAAGCTCTGGTTGCTTGGCATTGTTGTTCTTATGGGGTCTCAAGCCCCTTCAAGCTCTTCCAGTTCTTTCTCTGATTCCTTCAACGGGGGTCCTATTCTCAGTTCAGTGGTTTGCTGCTGGCATACACCTCTGTGTTTGCTGTATTCTGGCTGTGTCTCTCGGGAGAGATAAACATCCGGCTCCTGTCGGCCTGCACTACTTTGCTTCATCCATCTTGTCTAATTGGATGGCTGTATATGCATGGGCCACATGTGTGGCAGGCTCTGAATGGGTGTTCCTTCTGTGTCTGTTTTAATCTTTGCCTCTCTATTCCCTGCCAAGGGTATTCTTGTTCCCCTTTTAAAGAAGGAGTGAAGCATTCACATTTTGATCATCCGTCTTGAGTTTCATTTGTACTAGGCATCTAGGGTAATTCAAGCATTTGGATTAATAGCCACTTATCAATGAGTGCGTACCATGTGTGTTTTTCTGTGACTGGGTTACCTCACTCAGGATGATACTTTCCAGTTCCGACCATTTGCCTACGAATTTCATAAAGTCATTGTTTTTGATAGCTGAGTAATATTCCATTGTGTAGATGTACCACATTTTCTGTATCCATTCCTCTGTTGAAGGGCATCTGGGTTCTTTCCAGCTTCTGGCTATTATAAATAAGGCTGTGATGAACATAGTGGAGCACGTGTCTTTTTTATATGTTGGGGCATCTTTTGGGTATATGCCCAAGAGAGGTATAGCTGGATCCTCAGACAGTTCAATGTCCAATTTTCTGAGGAACCTCCAGACTGATTTCCAGAATGGTTGTACCAGTCTGCAATCCCACCAACAATGGAGGAGTTTTCCTCTTTCTCTGCATCCTCGCCAGCATCTGCTGTCACCTGAGTTTTTGATCTTAGCCATTCTCACTGGTGTGAGGTGAAATATCAGGGTTGTTTTGATTTGCATTTCCCTTATGACTAAAGATGTTGAACATTTCTTTAGGTGTTTCTCAGCCATTCGGCATTCCTCAGCTGTGAATTCTTTGTTTAGCTCTGAACCCCATTTTTTAATAGGGTTATTTGTCTACCTGCGGTCTAACTTCTTGAGTTCTTTGTATATTTTGGATATAAGGCCTCTATCTGTTGTAGGATTGGTAAAGATCTTTTCCCAATCTGTTGATTACGGTTTTGTCCTAACCACAGTGTCCTTTGCCTTACAGAAGCTTTGCAGTTTTATGAGATCCCATTTGTCGATTCTTCATCTTAGAGCATAAGCCATTGGTGTTTTGTTCAGGAAATTATTTCCAGTGCCCATGTATTCCAGATGCTTCCCTAGTTTTTCTTCTATTAGTTTGAGTGTGTCTGGTTTGATGTGGAGGTCCTTTATCCACTTGGACTTAAGCTTTGTACAGGGTGATAAGAATAGATTGATCTGCATTCTTCTAAATGCTGACCTCCAGTTGAACCAGCACCATTTGCTGAAAATGCTATCTTTTTTCCATTTGATGGTTTTGGCTCCTTTGTCAAAAATCAAGGGACCATAGGTGTGTGGGTTCATTTCTGGGTCTTCAATTCTGTTCCATTGGTCTATCTGTCTGTCTCTGTACCAATACCATGCAGTTTTTATCACTATTGCTCTGTAATACTGCTTGAGTTCAGGGATAGTGATTCCCCCTGAAGTCCTTTTATTGTTGAGGATAGTTTTAGCTATCCTGGGTTTTTTGTTATTCCAGATGAATTTGCAAATTGTTCTGTCTAACTCTTTGAAGAATTGGATAGGTATTTTGATGGGCATTGCATTAAATCTGTAGATTGCTTTTGGTAGAATGGCCATTTTTACTATATTAATCCTGACAATCCATGAGCATGGGAGATCTTTCCATCTTCTGAGGTCTTCTTCAATTTCTTTCTTCAGAGTCTTGAAGTTCTTATTGTACAGATTTTTTACTTGCTTGGTTAAAGTCACACCGAGGTACTTTATATTATTTGGGTCTATTATGAAGGGTGTCGTTTCCCTAATTTCTTTCTCGGCTTGTTTCTCTTTTGTGTAGAGGAAGGCTACTGATTTATTTGAGTTAACTTTCTACCCAGCCACTTTGCTGAAGTTGTCTATCAGCTTTAGTAGTTCTCTGGTGGAACTTTTGGGATCACTTAAATATACTATCATATCATCTGCAAAAAGTGATATTTTTGACTTCTTCTTTTCCGATCTGTATCCCCTTGATCTCCTTTTGTTGTCTGATTGCTCTGGCTAGAACTTCAAGAACTATATTGAATAAGTAGGGAGAGAGTGGGCAGCCTTGTCTAGTCCCTGATTTTAGTGGGATTGCTTCAAGTTTCTCTCCATTTAGTTTAATGTTAGCAACTGGTTTGCTGTATACGGCTTTTACTATGTTTAGGTATGGGCCTTGAATTCCTATTCTTTCCAGGACTTTTAGCATGAAGGGGTGTTGAATTTTGTCAAATGCTTTCTCAGCATCTAATGAAATGATCATGTGGTTTTGTTCTTTCAGTTTGTTTATATAGTGGATCACGTTGATGGTTTTCCGTATTTTAAACCATCCCTGCATGCCTGGGATGAAGCCTACTTGATCATGGTGGATGATTGTTTTGATGTGCTCTTGAATTCGGTTTGCCAGAATTCTGCAGCCTCAGGAGTGCCCACCTGACCAGGCGGTTGGGTCTCTCTCTCACCGGGTCTGGGAGCAGAGCGTTTTGCCAGAATTTTATTGAGTATTTTCGCGTCGATATTCATAAGGGAAATTGGTCTGAAGTTCTCTTTCTTTGTTGGGTCTTTGTGTGGTTTAGGTATAAGAGTAATTGTGGCTTCATAGAAGGAATTCGGTAGCGCTCCATCTGTTTCAATTTTGTGGAATAGTTTGGATAATATTGGTACTAGGTCTTCTATGAAGGTCTGATAGAATTCTGCACTAAACCAGTCTGGACCTGGGCTCTTTTTGGTTGGAAGACCTTTAATGACTGCTTCTATTTCCTCAGGAGTTATGGGATTGTTTAACTGGTTTATCTGTTCCTGATTTAACTTCGGTACCTGGTATCTGTCTAGGAAATTGTCCATTTCCTGTAGATTTTCAAGTTTTGTTGAATATAGACTTTTATAGTAAGATCTGATGATTTTTTGAATTTCCTCCGAATCTGTAGTTATGTCTCCCTTTTCATTTCTGATTATGTTAATTTGGACACACTCTCTGGTTCCTCTCATTAGTCTGGCTAAGGGTTTATCTATCTTGTTGATTTTCTCAAAGAACCAACTTTTGGTTCTGTTGATTCTTTCTATGGTCCTTTTTGTTTCTACTTGGTTGATTTCAGCTCTGAGTTTGATTATTTCCTGCCTTCTACTCCTCCTGGGTGTATTTGCTTCTTTTTGGTCTAGAGCTTTTAGGTGTGCTGTCAAGCTGCTGACATATGCTCTTTCCTGTTTCTTTCTGCAGGCACTCAGCGCTATGAGTTTTCCTCTTAGCACAGCTTTCATTGTGTCCCATAAATTTGGATATGTTGTACCTTCATTTTCATTAAATTCTAAAATGTTTTTAATTTCTTTCTTTATTTCTTCCTTGACTAGGTTATCATTGAGTAGAGCATTGTTCAATTTCCACGTATATGTGGGCATTCTTCCCTTATTGTTATTGAAGAACAGTTTTAGGCCGTGGTGGTCTGATAGCACGCATGGGTTTATTTTTATCTTTCTGTACCTGTTGAGGCCCGTATTTTGACCAACCATATGGTCAATTTTGGAGAAAGTACCATGAGGAGCTGAGAAGAAGGTATATCCTCTTGCTTTAGGATAGAATGTTCTATAAATATCGGTTAAGTCCATTTGGCTCCTAACTTCTCTTAGTTTGTCTACGTTTCTGTTTAATTTCTGTTTCCATGATCTGTCCATTGATGAGAGTGGGGTGTTGAAATCTCC